>NW_020447919.1:1472763-1564106 GCF_003343035.1 Apteryx rowi
GCGTTAGAGAAGCGCGGCGGGAGGGCAGCATTCTGGCGAGCGGCGTTTTCCGGGGCTTTTGACTCTGCCTGCCTTCGGCACGAATTTTCGCCTCGTGAATAATCTCTSTCTCTCTTTTTTTCTTTTAACTAGAGTTGCTTTTACAATAATACGTTACCAGCTTTCATCCTCATCCAGATAGTTTCTTCCTAATTTAAAGCCAGGTCTTTGCTGTTGCTTCTTCTGTATAACACCTTGTAAATTCAATGATTTTTTTTCCCCCTCTTTAAAATAATCATCAACTTGTCAGACCTGACCCTGCAGTTCTTCCCTTGTTAAATTTGTACATATCCAGCCCAGCCCTGTTTTAAGCAACAGCAATACTCCGGTGACTTCGAGGCGGCTCAAGTCACAGCAGATTAATTTGGGGAGCAAGGTGTGTTACAAGAACACCTTCCGTAAGAATATCCTTGTAACTCAATGCAAGTCAAATATTAAATAAAACTTTATTTTCATATTTATTATATTTGGCTCTTTGCTCCAAGGGAAGTTTGGAAACCCTTTTTATGAGAGCCCAAATGCTGCACTTGTAGATGTTGGCCCCTCCAGTATGTCATATCCTGAAGAAAAATGCATAGAAGTTGCTTGTATTTCATTTTAATGATTTTCTTTCCTGTATTCTTTAGTTCTGAGTATCATTCCGTTACTGCTGTTGTTCTGGTGGGGGAATCTAAGTTTTCTGTATGGGTTTCTTTTTCATTCATTGTCCTACAGTGTTAGGATTTGTTGTGATTGCAGAGATGATTGCAGGTTGTAGGGGGTGTTTTTAGAGTGCTGTACGTGACACTACAGAGCTAGCATGCTTCTGCATGTGGAAGAGCCCCTCTGAAAATATTGCCAGAAATGTCTTTATATTTTTCCTCCTGTCTTGTTCATCTTGTCAATGTACCAAGACCAAATGCCTGTGCTTTCTCATCCTCTAACTGAAAGATATTAATGCTCTGCACAAGAACGCTGAAGGGCTCCGAGAGGCAACTAAAGTAACTGAGTCTGAATATTTTAAGAATTCTGTTTAGAGACCTGTTGATGTTAGTGTAGGCTATGAAATGTACTAAATACCTAAACGAATGTCATGATAATGATAAAGTTTATTTTGTTATCAGAGCTGAAATACATCCATTGGGGGAATATTGCCAGCCAGATATGTTTTCTATTTTGTAATTTAGTTTATTAGAAAAGGATACTTTGAAAGTGATTTCTTTAAATGTGCTAATGGGAAAAAATGAATTTCATTTCATTCCACTGAAATGTAATTCACAAAAATTTGAGGTTTTTCCAAAAGGAAAAAAGGCAATTACTGGCAGAGGTAAAAATATTGTGGGTATGGCCCACTCAAATTCACTGTGCTTTTTACTATTTCACCAGCAGGAATTTTCTATGGCAGGGAAAATAAATGTTAGAACTTTAAAAATAAAACAAAACTACAAGGCATCTTAAGAATGTCGATGGCCCCATGATGTTCATTCTTCTTGGGGATAAAGATATTGAACAGATTACCAGGAGGATTTATTTCTTCTGCATTAGAGAATTCTTTGTATTTTAAATGAGAGCAGAGGAATGCTTTAAAGGTTTCCAGCAGTGTGGATCTCRCATTGCATAATAGTATTTTATAATCCAATTTACATAAAGAGTCTTGCTAGAGAGAGGGCTAGCTGAACGTTACACGTCTGATGTTTAGAGGAACTGCAGGGGACTCCTAGTAATGATTTTTTTGAATTAAGTTTCTTTTACTGGGTAACACCAATTGAAAACTCCATATAACATGCTAGTTTTCATGGCTCACTTATTGCTGTGTTTAAGTTATAAATGCTCCTTGTCCGCCTGGTACTAAGCAAGGAGAAGGTGTCAGAAATGTGTCAAGGTCTAAAAAATAAAATGGGAAAAGATCAAGTCTCTTGCCCCTTAGCATATGGTACTTTTTTAGCCACCCTTAGGTGAGCCATTGTGAGGCTTCTTCAAGGTGTATGATCTCCACAGAGCGTTGCTACCCAGCCCTAGAAGCTCTCCAGAGTTAAGCACAGGATGGACACACATGTAGTCACTGATCCCTTTGGAAAATATGGGCCAAAAGCCCGTAATCACCAAGAACTCTGCCTAGAAAGAGCTTGTGCTTTGAAAACACTATGCACGGTCTCTTGCCAAGTTTAAGACTTATTTACTGGTATTTTGATTGGGTATCTGTTTTCAGAAAGTGATTTCAGATTGAGCTTCATGTTAGGAAATGGTGCCAGGAAGATAGGGTGTGATAGAGGCCTTGAGAAGGTAAATACAGAAGTATAATTTCCTGTTTCTCATAACATAAGAACTATGTCACTTGCTGAAATTACTAGTAGCGGGCTTAAAACGAACAAAAGTAAGTTCTGCAGAGGGTATAAACTCATTGCCGTTGATGACTATGGAGGCCRAAAGCATAAATAATAAGGAGTTTGGGCAGATTCATGGAAGACCGTCCCCGACCGACTGCCACTGGGCTGGCGCTGGCTCCCTCTGCCCCCAGCCACTGCCACGCTCGGCGCCAGCACAGGCAGGCTGCCAAGCCGGGCAGATCGCAGACCTGGCTTGCAGAGTTCATCTTACCTCCTCTTTTCTAGTTGTGTTATAAACAACCTCTAAATGTACCTCTACATAGCAACAAATCCGTTTTGTGTAAACATTCCTTTTATTTAATGTGTTTGTTTCTTATGTCTTTAAGAGCTATCTGTCCCCTTTTTTTTTAAACCATAACCACCAATTTTTACAATTTCTACATTTTTTTAGAATGTTAATAGCTGGAAAACTTAAAAAAGTTAAGCTGACAGATACCACTATTCTTTGATCAAGCTGCTGTGCTGCTGTAACATGCACAATCCCAATGCAATGTTACAAACAGACCATGATACAGCTAATAGCAATACTCTAATAACATTTTCAACAAATGTACCAAAGGCTTGAAGCTTTGCCCTGTGACCGTTAGCTTTGCTGACATGCGGCTAGCATACAGATTAAATTAACTTGTGGGTAACTGAGGACTAGGACCACAAAAACCTTTAAGCACTTGCTCCCCTCTGACTGCCACGGTAGGTGCTAAATCTCCATGCTGAAGGGTCTGAGAGGGAGATCTTGAGTCACATCTCCCGGAGGGGCTGCRAAGGTAAATCTGAATTTCGAGCAGGGGGAGGAACCAGTCCGGGAAGAGCTGCCGTCAGCGGTACGCTCACCGCCACGGCATTTCCCAGTGGCTGTGCTGGGCGGCTGCTGCTCACGGCACTGGTTAGGGATTTTGAATCGCTCGTACATCACGCAGGAAGTACCACATCGTTCTGCTCACAAGCTTTGACACCACAATCATCATTTTCCCAGAAAATACAATTTGTCCAGATCTCATAATTATTATATTAACAGACTTTGTGCACAAACTCCCAATGAGTGTTTTCATCTTGACATTCCTTGTGAGAAGGCTAAGTACAAGCTATTGTCAAACTGAATTTAATCAGAAAGTTCTTAAATCAGTCTGATAGGTATACATAGCTCTTTTGAGTCTTCCAACAGTCAGATACCTGTCAGAGGAATTTTGCCATTTTTCAGACTTAAATTTCATCTGCTGAAAAGACCCATTGCTTTACTTAGCCAATAATTTGATCACATATGAAAGAATCAGCAGTTTGGATTAGCGCAGGCTTTCTGTTATTGGCTGTTTAATTAGAAGAAGTGTAGTATGTATGATAGTTTAACCTTTAAAATACAAACCATTTTTTTGTTTTAAGAACTGGAGGCAATAAAGATTTGGGCTTTTTTTTTTWAAAAAAACAAATTCCTGAAGCTCTTTTGTGGTTGGCAACAGTCAGAGGATTACTAATGGGTAGGATAGCAAAGTCAACCTTAGCAATTTTCATTTACTTATTCTTCTGTCCATTGGTCGCAGGTAGTGTGTAGCTGCACTGGGGGTAATGTGTTCAAGCATGCTCATCCTCTGGTATGAGAAAGTTCTTTCCCCTGTTTTTCCTTTTAGCAAAAAAAAAAGAAATATGTCAGCCCATCTGTAGGCACCGATAGAGGTTACCCACAAGCAACCCAGGAAAGCAGTTACTGCTCAGCAAATTGATTCTGTGCTTGGTTTTGGGGGAGGAAAAAGTTGCTTCCTTGAATAACATCACCTATTCAGCAAAACTTCTGCACACTTCAGGTCCTTAAGGAAAAACATAATAGGACATTGACCTGTGAGCACATCCGTTCTCTTTGTATAAATATATCTTCTGTGCATCAAGCCAAACATTTTTCTGTGTGATGGTAGCACCATCCGCCATTGGATATGCAGGAGAGTAACAGATATGTGAAGGAGTAATGTCTGTAGCCAGGTGGGAGCTGTCTGAGAGGCAGTGCTTGTGCTGTTCCCCTCCCCTGGGAATCTAGTTCTGACGTAGTTCAAATGCCTGCTCATCAATTACCCATGTTTCCCCTTTTTTTCATTTCATACTCTACCATGAATAAAAGCATCATTGGGTGAAAATACTCCAATTGCAGATGAGTATGAAACCATACCTGACCAAACAAAGCTGGACCCAGTGGAAGATGTGAGTCTCGCCTCTGAGGAGACAAAACCGGAAGAGCATCTCCCAGGAGGTGAGGCTGTTCTCATTCTGGCACTGGAAGAAAAGATTGATTCAGTCAGCAAAAGGGAGGAGCCGGAGGGCAATGAGCCCCTGCCCATGGGATCGGAGGAGAGCACTGGGCTGCCATCTGCATGGCGAGAGGAGAGCACTGGGCCTTCCCCACCAGCACCAGGGGAAGGCACTGGGTCACCATCGCCAGGACCGGCGGAGAACAGTGGGCTGGTAGAGGGCAATGACAGCTCTGTAGTGGAAATCATCAAGAAAGAACATATTACTGAAGAGGACCAACTCACTGAGGGTAATATTGGTGCTTTTGTAAATTCAGGAGACCAAATTATGCCTCCAGACGCTTGTGCGTGTGTCTTTTTGACTTTAGTGAGAGACTCACATGAGCTTCTGGAGTCAGAATTTGATCCGCAAAGTCTGTACAATGTAGAGTGTAGAAAAACATGGTTGGAAAAGCCTCAGACTCACCAGTCTAAGCTGTAATAAATTTAATCAGCATTTCCAGTCCTAATCTCTGCTACTTCATTTCATGTTCTATGTTCTTGGCAGATAAAATGCCCTACCATATCCCTCATTTAAATATTGTGTTTCTGTTTAGCTCAGAGACGTTGCTTAATATTTGCACATAATAGAGACAAGAGGCTCTATTACTTAGTTACATATATTAATTATAAAGCAACTGACCTTATGCCTAATGGTGGTGGAGGGTGGGTGTCTAACAGTAGAAGAAAAAGCAGCTTGTAGATGCATCCTTGGCATATACAGTCTGTCTTAGAGGGCTAGCTACTGAACAAGCAGAATAGAGATGGAAGTGGAAGTAGATGGGACTGGGCTTCCCAAAGATGCTTGGAAATGAGCAGCTGGGGAGGAAGGCTGAGCGAAGAAGGACTGTTACCTGAGACAACAGGTATTTCCACTTGGCAATGTCACACAGTGGGGACAACATGCTTCAAGGTACCTTGTGCAGTTAGGGGGAGGTATGCTCATTGTCAGAGATGGTACTCATCTTTGGGGCACTGCCTGGAGAATCTCACTCCCCACACATGCCAAAGGTGAACACTTTATGGGAGGAATCAGGTTTCTCCTAAACAGTACAGAGAAGCTCAGTGAGGAATTGGATACTTCCTGGAGAAGCATTTCTTTGGGCAATAAGCAGGTGAAGCACATGAAAAGAATATCTCTGCAGGGAAACATGGTACCAACAGCCTTCCTCACTGCACATTCACCTTGAGGAAGTGCAAAACACAGGAGAAGGACTAATCTATGTGAAGGCCAGAGCCAATTCATGTGCTATCGCTTAACCATGTGGCTTTACTGTGCACATCTGTGAACCAGCTGTATAAATCTAACTATGTGAATCCCAGTAGTTGAGCTGCGGGCATTGCCTTGTCCTCCCATGTGTTTCTTTTCAAAAGAATTTGGAGGTCTCTTCTGCATAAAATGGAGATCTATCATTTGGAATAAAGTCTTGTTTTATGTAAGCAGTAAAGGACTGGATGCTCAGCTGTAAAACATGTAGTCTTGCCCATCTGACTCCCAATTTTATTAATCCATTAATTATCATTTATAAGCTTAGTGGCACAGTACTGGAGGCAGAACAGTACCTTCTGAACAATGTAATGTGACCTTATATACATGAAAACATGTTTAAAACTGATTGTTTGCCTGAAGAATGGGTATGTGCCTTTGAATCACCAAGCAATGCATGCCGCTTGCAGGGCAAGCGAACAAGGCTTTTGGAAAAACTCTGTACAGTTTTGCTGTTATTTGTTCCAAGATTGGAACAACATCCCACAGCCTCTTGTGCGTATTTTCTTTCCATGAGGTATGTGATGAAGAAGGGGCCTTCCATTTCTATGCTGCGGTGCATAGGATACATAGCACTTGTTTTGCTCTCCTTTATTCCTCAGTAGCTGTGTGAGAGATGATTAACTAGGTAGCAGCTTCCTAGGAAAAGTATAACTTCAACCAGAATGGCACGTTACCATGTTTTCTATTTCTGTTCTGTTCCTTTTTGGATGAAAACACACATATGTAGAATAACACTCATTACCTAAGAAAAATAATTTGAACAGAAATAGTGCTTGTGATGTGTATTGAATAGAGTGTCAAGGGCATTTTGTACAAGTGTCGGGAGGATTTTATGGGCATGAAGCCTGCTTATACTTGGATGATGGAAAGTGATTGGGAACATCATGTTTGTTCCCTATTGATTCATTCAGCTGATACCTTTGTACAGGGCAGTGGAGGGTTGGCAAAACAAAATCAATTTTGCAGAAAGGAGCTGGGGCACCCAGTGCTTTTTTCAGCAGATCCTAATTTGATCTCCATGGTTACTGTTCCCAGGTGAGACAGGAGAACAGGTGGAAACTGAGCTGCTCAGTAAGATAGTAAGTGAAGGGTCTGAAACAAAAGAAGAAGAAACAGGAGAAGCTGTGGATGGTGCAGCAGCGACAGAGATAGGTATGTTGACAGAGGAGTGAAGGGCTGAATGTGTTATTGTTCAGGAGACAGAAAAGCTGTGCTATCACTGATGAATGCATCTTTGTCATCTTCCTGTCGGTGAACAGCTGCTGCTTTCTGCATTTTTAACACAAGACAGATAGTCATAATTTTTTTTATTTACATAAAGAGATAATTTTGAAAGCAATCAATTGTAAGTCATGCTCTTTACATGGGTCTTCTTTATATAATACATGAGTCTTACCAGTGATAAATTATCCCGGTTTGGGGAAAATGCTAGACTGTAACAGGCAGTCTTGGAAAATTAAAACCTATGTTAAAATCATGACTCAGCTCATTATTATTTGCCCGAATTGTTTTTATGAGTTAATAGCTTAACACTGCTTTGTGATTTCCTTTCTATGCTGGACATTCATTTCAGATCCCCCTGGTTTTCATTATCAGCTGAAATCAGCAGTGTAGCATGGGGTGAAAGCACATTCCACAGCCAATGCAGTCACATGGTGGGAAGGAAAAGCCACAGGCCAAATAAAGCGAGTTTGGAAACACTCATACCAGTTAAAAGAAGAGTGTGAGGGCATAGGACTCTTTCTCCAGCAGACTCTTAGATTATGTTCCAATTTCTATCATCACAGTCTTTCTGCAGAAGTTATTTTTATCTCCTCAGTGTTCACTGAGGATCTCACACTCATTTATTGTGACTCCATCACATAAGGCCAAATTCCTTTGGGTTTTCACACGCCTAAGGTGGCAGTGGTTACCAGTGGTATTGCCAGAACTTGGAAAAGGAAGAGCAGGCAGTGCAGACATCTCCCTCCTTTCCACCAGCAAACATTACTGCAACGATTGAAGCCCAAATCCTCTCTCCCCTCTGGTGAATGTCCTCACCRGTAGCCTAGACAGCCATGCTCACAGTCTTTCTGGACTAATGAGTATTGTAATTCAGAAGCGAACAGCTTCAGCAGGAAGAGTGGAGGGTATCTTACACCTGAACCTTTCACAGCTTCCAGGTGAACCTCTTGCACCTGTGATAAGAGGTTTTTGGTGCCTTCCCAGTGCTTATATATGTGCTAGCATATGAACTGTTGAGTAAAAGTGGTGAGGGCTCCCTTAAACAGATGAGGAAGGCATGTTACCTCTGTCTTCCATCCCAGCTGATATGCTGTGAGGAGGCAGAGTTCACTTGGTAGGAGATAAATGGGAAGCACCAAGCTKGGAAGTTCCCGCAGGGTACAAGTGTTGCTGGGCAGGTCCAGAAACAGGCATTTGAAAGGGTCTGCAAGGGCAAGCCACTTCCTCTAACTGGTGGAGAAAGAGGTTCTTGTAAAACTCTTTTCAGAGCGGGAAGACATTGAATATCTGCAAGGGTTGCCTTGCAAGGAGCAGCCATGTAAGAAATTCTTAAACAAGAAGGACTGAAGGACAAAATATGAAGAGCCACTGCTCTGCAGGGCAAGTTCAGAGCAGCACCCTGTCTCACTTGTGCCTGCTGGCACTGCTGAGTCTTCATCTTAACTGTGTCCAAGATCGTTTGCTTTATCTTAGTTGTCCACAAAACTCATAGGCAAGAGGGTTGTTCGATCAGTTTTGCAGTAAGCATTAGGCATGCCTGTGCTATCTTGTTTTGGTTGCACTGACTGCAAGCCAGTGTGTTACAGCTGTGCTGTAGGACTAAGGAAAATGGTTTTCACCACGAACGCCACAGCCTGGAAGACTAATATAGTGCTGGTCAAGAAGTCTGGACAAAGCATATGTGCCTGTATCACCTTGTCATTAGTCAAGTGGAATCAGATAAGCAGTGACCAAAAAAAGGCACTCACCTCCCTGCCATTTAGCAACTGTTTAACAGTTGGTCCTGGCAGTCTACAAATTGGACCTATATATTGTTACTTTTAAGCTAGCCTGTGATAACAAGCTATTGTTGGCTGTTGGCAATTGTGCTTTTCTCAATCTTATGCAGTATAGCTTTGCTTCTGAAGTCCAGAAAAGTTTATTCATTCAATTTGTTTTTAATCTCTTGCGTGGGGCTTTCTAGAGGGGTCAAAATTAGAGGGATCTTTGCTGCGAACAAACACAGAACAGCACTTAATTTTCTTCTGGGAAACCTCAAAGAACAATAGAATCCTCTTCCTGAAGATTAAGAGATTTCATCATGTGGTAATTACAGCTTTAATGAAATAAAATTCCTGCATCTACCTGACTTGACAATACTCTTCCCAGYAGTATTTCTAAGGAAGCAAAACAAGCAGCCCTGCTTTTATTTCGTAATACATTTCAAATGATAGAAGCAAACCAATGTAGACAGCTCAGTGAACAGCTGTGGGCAAGAAATGTTAGGAATGGAACAGTGACCATTTAAGTCGCTCTTGTATAACGGAGCAATTCTTCCATCTCGAAAAGATGTTGAAGAACTAAAACAAGATTTTGGGCAGAGACACAAGAACACTAAGGGGAATGGAAAAATTCTTACATTAAGAGAAATCAAAAATATTCAGATCCTTGTCTGTGAGAGGATATGACTAAAAGGATATTAGTTGATCACTGTGCAAAATAAACAGTATTCTAAAGGTAGCTGAGGTTTATCTCTGGACAAGGGCATGTTCAATTACACTAAAAGTATGACGAATGCAAAGCCACAAAAGGGAATTTTTTTTCCACACAATATTAGCATTATTCATGCAAATTACCTCTCAGACTCCTTTTTCACAGAGAGGCAGTTTGACTTCTCTCCTTTGCCTGCTGCTGATGGCCAAGACATGTTGGCCACAGGGGCTGGGAGCAATTGCTGGATGAGACATTATCACAGAATCACAGAATGGTTGATGAAGGGGCCTCTGGAGATCATCTGTCCAACCCCCCTGCTCAAGCAGGGTCACCTAGAGCAGATTGCCCAGGATCGTGTCTGGTCAGGTTTTGAATATCTCCAAGGATGGAGACTCCACAACCTCTCTGGGCAACCTGTGCCAGTTCAATCACCCTTACAGTAAAAAGGTTTTTCTTATGTTTAAATGGAATTTCCCATGTTTCAGTTTGTGCCCATTGCCTCTTGTCCTTATATGAATAAGATTTAATGAGATGCCTGCCTCTGTGTCAAATGTGACTGAAATTATCTAGTGGTTTCAAAAGTTGTTAAGAGAAAAAGCAGCAGGATGAGGAGGAGCATGAGACTATTGCAGCATAACCAGAGTTTACATAAATGTTGTTCATGTCTGTAAGAGGAAGTTTGTGCATGAATGGGATGGAGGAAGAGGAAGCAGAGATGGCTGATGTTAGCTTTCTTAAGTCCACACAGAACGTCCTTACAGAGCCTGCAGACGAGCAGATAACCCCTTCAGGCTGTGATACTTCCAGGGAACTTTCATATTCCTATAGGATATATTGAATCTGAATTTGTATCTTAATTTAATTGTTAATTTAATTTTTTTCATTTCAGAGACAGCTAATAACGAGCAAGAGAAGTTATGTCTGTATGAACATCTTCTTCTTGGGCCTGCTCTTCTGTCTTCATGAACATTCCTTAATTTTATTGGGTTGGGAAAATAAAAAAGTTTTTATGGGCTTTGTCACAAACATGAATAAGAGGCAGGAAAAGTTTTATATACTATATATTTTTTGAGGTCAAGCTGCCAAGACGTGAAGCGTTTGAAATGCCTGAACTTTCACCTCCCTGCCACAAGAGTGCCTTCTGTACACGGCTAGTGCAGTGGGGTAATTTTCTGACAACAGTATACTCATTCTGTTTTCAATTAGGACTTTTTCCAAGGTCAGATAATTAACTTAAAACCCGAGYAGACACCTTTGAAACCTTCAACCAGCATTATATAGGATAAAAAATGTAGCATAGCACTTTTTTTTTAATGGTAGTATGAGTAAAAAGTCAGAAATGAAAGTCTTGGTGCTGTGAACTTGTATACACGTAGATAATTTCTCTGAAGGCCTGGACAGCCCAGTATATGGCATATGAAGGAGTGGAACCTGAGAATACCTTTTTACTGGGCTGTAATTAAATGCAGTGGTCATTTCTTCAGAAAATGAAACATATACAGGGTGTGATATCCAGTAACAACATGGGTATCTTCTGCCAACCTCTATTTTAAACACAAATTTATTGAAAGAACAGCATTATAACTTATATGATAACTTATGAAAACAGCGAGAAGATATTTAACTATGAGGAGGTTCTTTTAGTCTTATAAATTCTGACACACTTAAAAAGATAACTTCACAGCTGTTAACGTTCGTGCTGATTATTAAGTTGTCTTTAGTCAGATAGCTCCTAATACACATTTGCAGTTTCTAAAACAGATTTCTAACCAGAGACTTACATAAGCCTGTTCCCAAAGGAGAGATAATCTATTGTATTTCCCTGTAGTCCTGTCCTCCAGAAAATGTATGCTATGAGGGACTTTCTTGGTGTTTTCCATTATGCTAAATAATCATTTTGGAGCTGAAGTTGAATGGCAAAGCCTTCTAACAAGTTTTCTGTGTAAACAGGCCCCCAAAATAATTGATCTTACAGATCTGATAGAGAGTAGAAATTTGTTCTGGCRGTGAATGTTGCAAAGGGACTATATTATTAAGAACTGCCTTTACAATATTCTCTGGCATAAGAAAGTAGAATATTGCAGTCAAGGAGAAAGGGTCAATCACCTAAAAAGGCCAAGCATGTGTTGCTATTTTATTAGGTTTATTGTATAAAAAGAACTTCACAAAGTTATTACTACCACCATCAAACTATAAAAATCCCCTCTAAGAACTAACTTCTGTGCTGCATGTGCACATATGACTCCAGCTGAATTTGGTTTGTATTAAATAATTTAATTTATATCCCTGGCCTATCAGGTTTTTACTTTATCTGATATTCTTTGGCTATATCACTATATCTAAGAGTTTCTGCTTATCAGCAGTCTGTTCAGTCTACAGACATCTCAGCTTTATTTAAGGTCACCAATAATGTTGCCTGTAGGAGAGAACCATAAACTTTTATAATCAAAATGTGCACTTTTTTTTTTAAAAGGATTTTTGGTAAGTGGATGTTGCAGAGACTTTTTTTTTTTGCCTTTTTACAAGCCTTCTATATTAGAGAACTTAAGGCAAGCAGTTAGTCCTATTAAGCATCTAATATTGACACAGAAGTAGGAATTAAAATTTCAAACAGGTAGCCAAACTTTTTGTCCACATACTTAAATCATTTCTTGACAAAGACATACCATACACTCCAGAGAGCTGAGGGAACCAGTTAAGGAGCCGAGGGCCCCTAGGATGATACAGGGTGAGGCTGGGCATACAGCTGGGGTCCATGATGACCCAGGAACCTCACCTTCAGCTGCTTCTGGTGGCTGGTTTCCTCCTGTAAGCTGGGGATTCGGTTTAGACACCAGCACCTGTGCCAGCATGGTCCTGCTCCCAATCAAAGAAATAACATAGGCAGGGGAGCCACACTCACTGCTTGTGAGCTGTGTGTTAGATCAGGAGTTAGTTTGACCAGCTATATTGAACAATTGTAAAGTATAAATCAGTTCCATGACAGAAATAGTATTGACGGCAGCAGAAGAGATTGCATTTGGAAAGAAAATATAATGCTGTGAGGGAGCCTCTGTACACTGCAGAGCCACTGTTGTTACCAAAAAGACATGTGTCACTACATTTTTATCTCAGCATTCAGCTTTTTCAAGACGTTAAGCAATTCTAATTGGGAACAAGAGGAATATAAGCCAGTCAGTGACTCAGCATCTCAGTCCTTATGTACTTTGTGGTTACAACTGATATAAAAGCTATTTTAGCTTCTTCTTTCTAAAAGCTGAAATACGTCCGACACATGAAATGTTAATCACATAATTTACCATAAGATCAGAACCTGGCTGCTTGACTTAGCTGAACATCCCTACTTTGAGAAATAAGGCAATCACTATCCCACTAGGGCCCAGAGGTATTTATGTTCCACAAGCTACCGAATCATGTACCATGAATAAAGGGCCAAAATATGTGCAGTTGTTCACCTCTGCAGACCTCTGACTATCAGAGATTGCCAAAGGCAGACATTGGTCTGTGGACCAAAGAGCTTTCCCATGTTAAAGGCTGAGAAGAAGATATGCTCCAGTGTTTGTGTTTACAGGTTATACCTCCAGAGCTGGGGCAGTATACCTTAGCTTTTTTTTTTAATATAATCAACATACAAACCCGTCTTCAGAAATGTTTATGAAAACCTAGACAATCTTTAGCCTTTTACTTCATCCACAGTTAGTGCAATCATTCCATGCCACAGAGAGTGCTTGACTTCTTCAGGGAACAAACTTGATCAAACCAAGCTAACAAGAAACCTCTGGTAGGAATTTTGTTTCAATTACCAATAAACATAGCCCTAGAAGAGGTTAATTTTGGATCCCATCAGCTCTATGTATGCACACACTGTGTTAGGATCCCAGAATATATTTAGCAATCTGGCTTGCTAGAGTCTGCTCTTTCACTTAACATATACCTGCTTTCAGAAGAAAACTTCAGCAAGCATGAGGTGCTTGTAGCAGAAGACTAGGGCAATTTAAGTTTTGTTGTGCATTTTAACAGAGAACAAACTTCTGTTAAAATTAGGTACTGAAGTTTGATTTTTGTATTGTTTAATCTATAGAGAACATAATCATTTGGGGAAAAAAATTCTAAAAGAAACACCTAATAGAAAATGCTAATTTAAGTATTGCATTACTATCACAGAAATATATTAGATGAGCTGTTTTGTTTTTGTTTTTAATAGTTACACATGATGATTGAAACAAATTTTAAATGGTGAAATTAATATGTCAAGCTGAATTGTAACTTCATATCGTGCATGCTAGTGGCTCAGCCTAGCTAACAAAAATGGCTACATTTAACTTAGCTCCAGTTAAAATGATTTCATACATGTTTATGTACTTTGCTGAACTGAGACCTAAGAGATATCCACAATATTTGCTTTTCAAATAGGAGAATTATGGGGCTTTATCTTTTTAAAAAACACATCAACTAATATAACACTGCTTAAAGAGTACAAGTTTTTGCCATCTATATGGAAGGCTGGTCATTTATGTTAAGAATTGCTATGTTAGAGCTATAAATAAAAGTGTTTATTTCAGTTATTCTAGAATTCCTCTGCTGGAAGAATTCATATTTAGGCTTGAATTGTTCAAGAACATGTGTTGGCTCCCCCGCTAAAAGCTAAAGAAACTTACAGCTAACAGTGGATTTTTGTTCCTGACTTTTTGCAGAATTGCATCTACTTACTGATACAAACATTTTTAATGTAAGTAATCTGTTGTGTCTCGTGAGTTGCATCCAGCATATGTTCTTACAGGTGCTTCTCTTACATTTCAATCTCAGTTTATATCTTGCTGGGAAAAACAGTAGTTTATTCATATCCCTCTGTACCAATGAAGGCACCCAAAGGAGTTCTATAAAGGACTTTAAATCAGCAAACAGGCAAGTTAGCACAAAAAAACATCAAAACTGCCATCTAGTGTTAGGTTTAGGCTGGCAAAGAGGCAGCATAGCATAAAAAAGGCAGCTGGTCACACAGTGGTAATAATGTGAGGTAAGAAGGGATAACTCTAGCTGTACAAGGCTGAACTTGGCTTATTTTCAACACTATTGATATCTGCTGATGGTGAGCTCAACTAATTCTGCTACAAATAAGKTAAATATATTCCAACAAAGTAATTACATCTGAGAAAAGCAATAAAGAAAAACAAAAAATATAAATTGGGAATCTGCTTAAGTAATATAACTCAATTCAATTCAATTATTCCTAATTGACAAAAGTGAAGCAACATTTGCTCAATGTTTCCTATAAAATCATTGTCATGTTGCCACTCACTCCTTCCTAATAAGTCTGATGGTGTTTCTGTTTTGTTAGCTGGGATTGCTTCTTGAGTCAAAGAACTACCACCAAGCTGCAGAAGATAAAAAAAAGCTTGAATAGTGTAGCCAAAGAGAGAGAACAAGAAAGAAGCTGGGACTAATAGCATTTGTGAGTAGAAAGCTTATATGCAGAAAAGTCAGGCACTTTTCAAAAGCTGTTGCTTAAAATTTAGATCATCTGATACATGAAATACATTACCCTGCCTCTCATAAAGGTAATTATCTCCTAATTTGGAGATAAGGGAAAGCAAGATACAGCTATAAAAAAAACATACAGCTGTACATACTTGCTGTGACAGTCTCCTTATTAATTTCCTTTCTTTAAAGACACAAATTATGAACTCAGTGGAGAGCAGGAGAAATACCCAATTCGAGCAATATTTGGAAAGGCTGACTGTTTTCACAAGTTTCACAAGTTTCTGTGTAATACTGCCTAAATACTGCTAAAGCAATACCAGAAAGGCCTGAAAAATATGAAATAGTTATCATAACAGCGCAACTAAAGTAATGAGAGCTAGAGAGTAGGGCTGACAAGCGCGAAGGTAAGAGACCACCGGTGGGATCTTTATAGCTTATCAAAGGATCGACATGATTCACAAAAGATTGTTGTGGAGGTTTGTTTGCAGGARGATGTTCAAACTGAGCAGTATCTGTATATGTCATTTAAAGATATATACTGATACTAGGTGTATACAGATAGCAACCGAACGCATGCTGCTATACTGGAGTTTTCTTGCTTGCTTAGTATACAAAGTCATTAACCAATTAAGTGCATAAGAGATGATCACCAATAGGCATTTTAACATCATGCTTAGAAAACAAGTGATATGCACATAGGAAAACTGCAGTTTGGATTTAAGTTGTTGGGCAGCTCAGCCCACAGTGCTGTCACTTGACCAATGGCAAACCTGCATCATGCCCTGTCTCTGCTATACTGCTGTAATAAGGATGCTGGAGTGACAAATCCAGTGCTGAGTCAGGCTTTGTGGCTTACCAAAACTGAGCAAGTTTGGTCACAAGAAGAGATGGAACTAGAAATGGATGCTGGAGCTGTCAATCACAGCAGATTCCAGAAAGACTAGCCTACAGGTCTCCCTTTCATAACATGGTTGAAGAAGCTACAGCTGAAATGGTGCATTCCCTAAGCTGCCGTGTATATCTATTTTTTTTGGAAAATGAAGATGGGGGATAATGCTACTGTCACTGTATGTATATATATGTATATATATAAAAAATTGGATGGCCATCTTTGCAGAAGAGAACATAACAAAGATGTTCAGGTCAACAGACTGTCAGCAAAGAGAATTTTTGTTCATTTACACYGAATAAACCAATATTGGGCTCTAGCACATGGCTGTGGGGAAGACAAGAAATCTAGTCGACCATGAGATAGCTGACTTTCAAACAAGTTCTTTAAAAACATAGTATCCATTTCTACTTGTTTAGCTAGAAGATAAATGCAAAGGGATGGAATAACATAACATCACCAGTCTGACTCCCAGTATCGTTTAGACACTCTGTCAAGAAGACATTTCTGTTCTTAACTGGGAGAACTGCCAAGAACTAATGTTGCTGTAGCTGAAAGCTTCTTATCTTGGAAGACTATTTTCATCCTTAGCTATTAGGAGATAGGCAATAAATCTATTTTTTGGTTTGAATCATTTCTTATTGAAGCAGCATGATAAGGATTTCTTGTAATGGAGTATAAAAGCATAACAGCCTTGAAAAAAATAGCAGAACTGAATCTCAAGTAAATAAATATGTAAAGCACTTGTTTAAAAATAAGAATCAAGAAGAGAAAAGTTTGTTCCCAAAAGACACAAGCACATTTTATAGATGCAATTATCATTTATTCTCATTAAAAAGGATATTTTCCCTCATAAACTTGAAACGTCTGGTTTTTTTGTTTGTTTTAATTAAGCTATAGTGAAAGCTGAATTCTATGGAAAAGGTTTCAGGGAGAGATTCATTTGCAGCTGATTTACAGATGTTAGCACATTACTTCAGAAAAGTATGATTTTCTTCTTTCTGAAATGAGTGTTCACTCTCTTAAGTAATTGCTTCCACAAGAACAAAATGTGAGTGGGTCCCAATACTAATCTATTCTGCAAAGAAAATGTTTAAGAAGGCTTAGAAACAAATACAGCAAAATTCCCCAAAACATAGAAGTGAAAATGTATCCTAAGCAGTTCAAGTGTTCTACAGTTTTCCCATTTCTATCATTTTTTCTTATTTAAAAGTTACTAAATCCTACTAAATATTAAAATAATTATAATTTTCCATGTCCAGATCACCCCTAGTGTAACTGTCATACATTCATTTAAAAATGTGTACTTTATTATCTGAATATCCAGCCATAATCATAAAATAAGGCCCCTACTTGCAATAAGTTCAGACATACCCTGATTTGAGCAACAAGCTCAGCTGATTTCAGCAAGGCTCCCACAGACTTCAGGGTTTGCCTGCACAGAACTAATTGCAAGCTTGCATTTTAGAGAATGCAAGGTCCCAGAGCACCTTTCCTAAGATTAGTGATTTCAGCTGTCTGTAACTGCCTACAGTCAATCATAGGAACRGGACCTAATGGAGGAGCACTGAATCTAAAACTGCTATTGCAGGATATTCAGTCTCTATTTATAGTCATGCTGAAGCATCTTGGATGGATCCTTGAATGGCAACAGCTTCAATCTCAACTCGGGCACCCTGTGAGCAAAGCAATGAAGAAACGTATTAGGAAATGTGTGTATGTGTATATATAATATATATTTATTTATTTATTTTAGGTGAAGCAACTGGATGTATTCCACTTAAGAAAAGGCTGACCTTGTAAAAACAGGGAGTGACATTAGAAGGAGATTATATTCCTGGCAGTTGTATTACTAATTTAGTAATGTTAAATAATACTGAAAATTTGCTTTAATATTAAGTATGATAACCCCTTATTTCTAGGGTAGTAGGCATCTTCCACCACACAAAAACATATTTCATGTTTTCAGATCTCTTTTATTATATGTGGGAATAAGACTGGTATACTTAAAAACAAAAACTAAATACTTAAGAAGATTATCCACCAAAATAATTGCACTTGAAGCTATTCCTGAGTAAGAAAAGCTGTCAGAAGRTTTCAAAAGTAAGGAATTCCAGAAAATTCATTTTTGTAGGCAAAAAAGTGACACTTACTTTTGGCAAAGCAGCAACTTGATAGGCTGCTCTGGCTGGGAAGTTCATATTGAAAACTGTAATTTAAACAGGAACATCCACCAATCATTTAACTTTGCTTGATAAAACAAAGTTTAAAGTAATCTGTATAAAAAGCAGTCAGTAGAATGGTTTCATATTCAAGGCTACAAGACAAATAGTCTTCTGTGCCAATTTTCTTCTTCTCCATTTTTTGGTTACTCACTGCTCTAATACCTCAGCAAGCTACCATTCATCATCAAGAATGCAACTACAGACATGATCTACAGACATGATCTACAGGCTAGTGATAATTTTTCACTCTGCTGACACAGCCTTGACACCAACTCAGCTGAACCTGAAAAGATTAAATCAGAGCAGTGATCACCCAACTGCAGAGACCAGAGGGTGGAAGAGGGCTCTTTCACAGACAGCAGCAGGAGGGAGAAACAGGTCCCTGACAAAAGAGTCCTGAGCAAAGACTCCAGATTTGCATGCCGTAAACTGGGGGTCAGCCTTACTCGTACCAAAGAAAGAGGAAAAAGAAGGCCTCTTGCACTGCAGGCCCTGACCTATTTCTACAGGCCTTGAGCTCAAGGGTATTAACAGGAAAAAAAAAAAAAAAAAAGATACTGGTCAAAAATATAAGAGCTGCATTTGCATCATTACATGAAACTTCTACTAGTGAGAGTTAATGCTAAGCTCAGAAATGGTAATTTCACTGCCCTGCACTGACAAAGCAGGTTGATAAGCCAAAGTCAAAGAACAGCTAGAACTACTTTATTGAGTTACAAGTACAAGGGGTGTTTGGCAATAAGTAAATATGTATCCAGCTGATCAGTTCTTACAGTTCAGAAACACTATCTATCTAATGAAAATCCAAAGCTATATAAAAAAAACTTGAGTGCATACTCTCCCAAATTCTTTTTCAATATGTGGCTCATCGGAATCACCTACTTCAGTCTATGTTCAGTTTTTTTTTAATTACACATTATTCTTTTAAAATTTTTGTTTTAATGTTACCTTTCTTCCAGAATCTTAAAGAATCTGAAGTTGTATCATCTAAGTCATTATCACACTTTGGTGACAGTGAATACAACTTGTTCTACAAGCCATACTGATAAAATAGAAACAAAACATCTACTTACATTGTCTGTAAATATCATTAATATCATTGAAGTCTTTCATGTCTGCCATCAAAACAGTAGTCTTCACAACTAGAAATTACATAACTGCAGTTATTTTGGACCTTTGACTTTTATACAAAAGTTGAAAATCTTTAGTGCATTACTTATACTATATTTTTATTCCAAATATTTATGTCAAATATTCTAATTGTTTTGAAAAGTTCTGCAGAGAGATATTGACTGTTAGAGCTACTAAATCAGCTTATTTCACTACTAGTTTAGAAACAGCAAGGTATCCCAAAATGTAAATACATCACTTCCTTTATAAAATTCTCAGGAACATTTATTGTGGTTAAAGAATCATTTTTTTCTTTCAGATTGAGACCTTTCAAATCACCTAAGAAATCTTGATATCTAGTACATATTAAAATTGGATATCCCTGACCAGCTTTGAAAATATCTGCTTTAAATTTTGTTCTAAGCCCAATTCTTCCAAAAGGCACAGAACTGATGAAGCAGGTGAATTAAAAACTTGTTATAATCCAACTGTTGGCAATTAATTATATCATATATATTATTTGCTACCAACCCCCCCCCCATAAAATGCCTGAAGATATTGTCTATGCTAGGATTTTTTTTATCCATGACTGCCCAAACCAGCATTATTCCTGGTTTGGCTCCACTATTAGAATCCTCTTAAAAAAAAAAAAAAGGTGCTGAAAGTACCTAGAATATTAACACCATTGCTACAGACCTGCTTTTACCTGGAGTAAAGTCTAGGATGCTTAAAATGCCTGTAGCCAGTTGCAGCTCAACCTACAGCTGAGCCTCCTCAGTTAGGAGTTAAAATATTAGTACCACAGGCAGGAATTTCTGGTGAAAGGCAGATACCCAATGATACCCATCACATAAAGAAGACTTGCATGTTGATTTTTTTAACCCAGACTCCTGACGCCTTTTATCTCCTCCAGGTATTGGTAACAACTGCACATTTAGCAAACAGCTTTAAAGGTCACTTCATTTTTTTATCCAGGTAAAAAAGTCACTTACTTGTCACCATCATGGCAGCACTTACCATTGCAGTAGTCACAGCCTGCAGCTTTTAGGATTTCTCCCATGTTTTTTAGGGCCTATCAAGAAATGAGATAAAATCTTTAAGTATCAGCTGTGTTGTATTTAAGTAAGTGTGTCTTACTTAACAGTAAGTAGCAACCTGACTACATCCATGGTTATAGTTTGAGTTTACCCAGCTTTCAACAGTCATCAGTGGGCAAGCAAAACAGGAGAGAAATTAAAAAATGAAATAATAAAAAGGAACTTCCTCTAAACCCCTAATATTGAACTGCCCACTCATTAAATGAGAATATAAGATGCAGCCCTATCTCATCCTATCTACTACCCCACACATCCCCTTTGCTCCTGGAGGAACAAATCCTCTTTCCCCAACTCCAAGCCAGGTTTCTTACTGGGGGTCTGATTCTTTGTTACAAGCATTGACTCCTTCCTGTATGAAACACAGATTCCTGCCTTGGCCTCCAAGCTGTTTGGGTGGAAAACAACAGGGATGGGTTGGAATTTTCCCTCCTGCTTTTCCCTCATTTTGGAGGATGTGAAAGGTGCTCTCTAAGGTGCTCCCATTCCTCAGGGGTTCACATTTAACTGAGCACATGCCAACTCCATAGCAAATCTATTGTTAGAAGACATCTTACCTGCTTAGCTTCTTCCTTTGCCCCTCCAGAGACAAGCTGTCCGCTGGCAGGTTCTATACCGATCTGTCCTGCAATATACATGGTCCGGTCTACCAGCACTGCTTGGCTGAAAAAATAAGTGACATTTTAGGTTGGGGAAAAATATTTCTGAATGAGTTCTCAATCAAAACATTTAACTATCCACCTCTGCAAGCACTCTCCTGTAAGGACATTTTGCATTTTCTTCAGTAATTTATAGTATCTCAGAAAGATACAGGAGTTGGGTTATACATGCACAAGCTGTACACAGTCATATACTCACTCTACTTATGCTTTGGAAGTGCTGGGCTTGAGCCTCTTATGGAAGCAAACAGCTACATTAGCGTGACTCTATGCTTGAAGTAATAGGCCTTGTCTCTCAAAAGGGCACAAGACATTAGCACAGCAACACAGCACTAACACAGATACATAGCTTCCAGACTAGAGCTAACACAGAAGGGAGGCTGAATAAATGTTTCTTGCATCTGCCCAAATATCCCACCCTAATTTGACAGAGGTGGGTGATACCTTTCATCTACATTTCAGCTGCAGAGCAATGGAGAGAGAGAAAGCGAGAGAGTGAGCGAGAGAGCATGAGAGAGCTTATTATTAAACTCATCACTTTTTTCCTCATATGGACACTGTGAGAAATGAGTTACAGCTGTGAAGTGAAGCCCCACACACTGGATCTCTGGCAGTATTTCTCCAGAGTCATGAATTTGGACAGTCAGCACAGCACCCCAATCACTCCATTCCCAGCACAGTCTCCTCTGAACAAATAACCTGGGTGATCTGTTGGCAGAGTCAGTTCAGACAAATGCAAAATTCAAACTATCTGCAAAACATTTTTATATGTGTCAGGTGTGTTTTTGCTGAAGTAAAGTTGGCCAGTGGTAATGTTGCTCAATTACACAAAGAGATTAAAAGATTCAAACCAAGATTCAAACCACCTAGCAAACATTATGCAAGAGACATAATTTTCTTCTCTTCAGTTGGTAATTAAAAATAATTTGCAAAGAAACTAGAGAAAGGCTCCTTTCAAAATGTTTGTGGTGTGTCAACATAATTTTTCTTATTTCTTCCCATCCCACGAGAAAAGTATTGTTCTGACAGTTCAACAAGCCTCTTGCATTATACAGACTAGAGTCAGACACCTGCCTCATGTATCTAAATTAGAAGGTTAGCTCCCTATAAAGTCAATAGAGAAAGAAAGGGACTCCTTCAGAGAGCACTTTATTAGATTTCTTCTCTAAATTGCTCTCTCCATTGACTTCATAGGGAGCCTAGCCTAATTTAGGYGCTCAGTAAAATGATTAAGGTTAGGCAATCTGAACAGTGTCATCACTCCCATCTTTCCTTTTACCTCTGTCCCGCATTCTCCTACAATTGCATAAGGGGAAAAAAAAAAAAAAAAGAGCCAGTAACTTATCTGATGTAGTAAAATACTTTATTTGATGATTATTCTCTCTGCCATCAGCTGCTTACCAAGCTGGAGTAAATGACAAAACTACACAATGTAAAGAAGAGAAACTGGCAAAAGAAAGTTTTTATAGTTGATGCAATCTTGTTGATAGAGAATGCGCATATGAACACAACATAGACTCTGCTTTTATTTTGTTTTCTTTCCTACAATGTCTTACTTTTTCTGAGGCACATGCCCATTAGACCACAAACTTCTGCTTCAGTTTGATGCCAGGTTCTCCATGCAACAGCAAGATACTAGCTCTCCAAAAAACAGATTGTCTTGTACTGCTTATTATACAGGAAATAATACAACAAAGAATTTATCACAACAGAGGCTTTTGGACAGTCCTAAATCATGAATAATTAGAATTAGGAAAAAACATGCAGAAGCTTTCTGAAAAGTCAGATGAGCACTTACAGTAATCTTATGGAGTCCCCTTCTCTGCTCTTCACCTCCTCCTACACTCATCAGTGGCACCCCCCATTCACTGATACTATTAATAATTCACCAACTAAAGGGTATGCTTACACTGCGTTCAAAGCTGTGAGCAATGCTCACAGACTTCAACTACACAAATTCCAGTCACATTTTAGCTGCAGACAAATCCTACAACTAGGGTCAGTCGTAGCTACTCTTTAATTTCTGATTCAGCAAAGATTTAAGAATGTGCCTAAAGTCATTCAGATTTCAGTTTACTGAAGTGCTTAATCGGATGGATAATACGACCTTAGGAAAACACAATGCATCAGAGAGAGGGAGTTAAGAAACATTCTCTTTAAAGACAATGACTGTAAAAGTTAATCAGATTTTTTTTAAAAAACACAAAGGATTGTTAATACAAGAATAACATATACATACATATACATATGTTTATACATAAGATTACTGGAAATTGGATGAGGTAATGGAAATACAAAGATACGGTAAAAATAGGTCACTACAAAGCATACTGAAGGGCTGGAGCAGAATGAAGAACGTAACCCATGCATCCCAATTCTTCATTCATACTTAAGCCTTCATTCCTCTGTTACCATGCTCAGATCCCATGGCAGAAACATAGCAGTTACTTTCTGTGAATTCCTGCTCACTGGACTTTGAGAAGTTCACTGGAACCTGATAAACTAAGTTAATGATAGACCTGTCAAAGCAGTTACAGGCTGTACAATAAACAGCATTTCATTAAAAACCACCAACAAGCAAAAAAAGTTGGAATGCAGTTAATCTACAGCAGAAGGGGAGGGCTAAGGTGAAGGATAGGCCAGTTAGTATGCATGCAGTGGAAGAATTCTTGCTTTCCCATGTCTTAGGTGTTCTTCTAACTGCAACAGATGCCAAGCCCCTTGCTGCAATCCACCAATTCATAGTTTATAGGAATTAACCTTCATGTAATAATGCTGTCTCTGCTTCTAGATTTTTTTTCTCCATCTTTATTATTTCTATAAAGAATACAAAAATTTCAAAGCTCAGAAAGATCAATTTCAAAGTAATTGGGGGGGGAAAGCATCTGGAAAGCACAGAAGTAGAAAACTTAAAATCTAAGGAGACTGCGTTTACAGTGGAGAAGAGTCAGAACGCAGCACTAAAAGTTCTTACAAAATGATGTTAAAAATCCCTCAGTGCCTTCAAAATGATAGCACACGATATTTACTGGCCACTTATCCAAATATCAAAGAAGAACCTTTCTCCAATTAAAACTGGGATTTTAAAAAAACCTTAAGTTCTGAACTGTTGCAGCTGATGGGTTCTTTGAGAAAATACCTAACAACATCCTACTTATTTTTACAGCCACCAGCTTTGACTCTGAAAAGCATTACAATGCCTTGTTGCACATACTAAGCAAGAGAAGATTTGCAGTTCCCAGTCCGTCAACTCTCTCACTGCCAAGCACACACTGGATCAGATCTAACGTTCACCCTCCACACCCTCCGGAGCTCAGACTCACTGCTGACCTGCGTATACAACCCCTGGCTTCAGAGCTTTTTTTTTTTTTTGTGAGGAATCAATTTTTTTCCTTGCATTTTTTTCCACATGCTGCCTGTCACCGATATCAAAATCATTTTCCAAATCTGATTTTTTTTGGTAGACGCTTACAAACATCACTTACAACGGCTGGGCATCACTTACAACGGCTGGGAAACCCCCCAGCGCCGGGCGCCCAGCCGCCTGCTGGAAACCCTAACGGCAGAGCCTGCTCCCTCTCATGCCTGCATCTCCCCCGCGCTGCGCCATACCTGTAGGGGCCCAGCGCAGCGGGCGCCTTAGCTGTGCTGATTATCTTCCTCACCACGGTAGCCATGGCCGCCAACAGCCCCTCACACCACCGCCTCCCGCCCAGCCCCCGGGCGCCCGCCCACAGCTACCGCGCGCRTGCGCCCCTCCCGCAGGGGGTTCTGGGAGATGTAGTCCTGCGAGGGCGCCGGCGCCGCGCGCACGCGCGGTACTGGGGTTCGCGCGGCCGCGTGCGGCGGGCGGGGCGCGTGCGGCGGGCGGTGGGTGCCGGTCGCTGCGGGCCGCTGCGCCGCCCGTTGGCTCCCACCCGCCTCTCCCCGCCCCGGAGGGGCCGGCAGTCCCCGCCGGGCGCCCCAGGCCTRCCGGAGGGAGCGGGGCGGGAGAGGACAGGGCAGTGCGGCGGGCGGGCTTGGGCCCCCGGCCCTCCGCGCCGGAGATGTCCGGGGCGAGGGAGAAGAAGCGGGCCAAGAAGATGAGAAACCAGCCGGCCAGCGTGACCCTGCTCGCCGAGCCGGGGCCCTTCCCGGCCGGCGGCAGCAGGGCCTGCCCGCCGCCAGGTACGGCTGTGCCCCGGGCCGTGGGTGCCCACGTGCTGGCGTCCCTGTCCCTTCCCCCCGCGTCGTCCTCCCGCGGGGACCCTCCCTCCGCGGCCGCGGCGGCCCCGCGGAGCCGTTACGCGCGAGGGAGCGGCGGGGGCTGCGCGCCCCGCGCCGCTGCTAGCGCCTGCTGGTACGGCCCTGCGCGCCTCCCTTTCCTGGACTGCTTTAGCCTCGCTTCTGCAGTGCAGCTCTTAATACGCGTTTTTCTGTGTCATCCCTTCGATTGCATTGCAAATCCCCGCCCGCCCCCTGCGATCAGCAGTCCTAAAATGAGTTTTGGTGATACAAGTGATCTCCCTTCTCTTTCTGCCAGATCTAGGCGCCACAGAGGGACCTGGTTTGGCTTGCTGGTCCTATGGTTCATCTGCCAGATCAGCACGTCTAACCACCTTTCCTTATGGCCCTTGGGGGCTGTGGGTGTGTGAACAGGTAGTGGCAAGAGGCAGCAAGGCACTTCCCTAAAATGGCARTCTTGCTAGGTCATTGCTGGAACATTTAACGTTTAACATCTGAAGGCCTCTGTCAGGCTGAATGCCAGAAGACTTAATCTGTGTGTTTCAGCCTCTGTCATGTACCATATGCCTCAGTCAGATTTATGTTTTTTTCTCATTTCCCATTTTGATGTTCATTTTAGCTATGTTCTTTTGTGGGGGGAAAAAAATGTGCAAGAGCAGGACTTTTTACTGCGAGGCCTTCAAATGTTGACAAATTGTGTCTTTCTGGTTGAATAAAAAATGCTTAAGTGTCACTGCAGCCTCTTTCTCTGCACATTTAGGTGACTGAAGTGTTTGTAAGCAGACAGAATGACATCGCAAATAACAGTCAGCCCTGTCTGAAGATTTGGGGATATCTTTGTAGGAGTACTGTCAGATTAAGCACAGTTTTCTGACTTTGTGGTAGGAAACTTTTAAGAATACGTGACTGGAGTTTTCTTTCCCTTTGAATAGCATGCATTTTCATCCAGCTAACAATCTTTTTTAGTGTTAGTGAGTATCTTAGTGTATATATGGCATTTTTTTGTAGAAATGGGAATGAAAAATTCTAAATGGGGGTTAGAAACTATGGATCTGTGTAGTACCTGAAATAATTTAAAATTTTCTTCAGATATTAACATAAATCAGTCATTGTCTTTTGATACGCTCTTCCATTTTGATCTTAAAATATTTTTTCTTCAYTTCTAGGCTAATTTACTTGTGAAAGGATGCGTTTGTGATACAAGTTATTGGTGTCCAGTTACTCTCCCACAGTTGACTGGACTGTGGTTCTACTCAAATTTGCTTACTGAAGCAGCCTCTGTCCCTCTCTCCTAGCTATTTCCTTCCCACCTCACCTAATTGTCTGCATGGTGCTCACTCAGCTGTTAGTGCAGCCATGTGGAGAATCCAGATCAGGGAATCATTCCACATAAAAATTAATTTTTGTTTTCCAACAAATTAGTTTTTCATCTGAAGTGCTGCATTGCTACATGATGTGTGGTTGAGAGGGGACTGCCTAAACCAATATAAACAGCATTGCGGCTGAACATAAAATTTCAGTTTTGTGCTTACTTGAAACTGAAGAGTAAGGTTTTGTGCCATTTTAAGTTCATTTAAATTGAGAATGAATCTGCTCCTGGCTGTGTCTCTGTCCCTCTTTCCTCATACCCTCAGTGGTAGCAGTTGTGGGACAATGTGATGAACTTGTTTAAGAAACGGATCAATCTGAAAACTAACTTTTTTTTTTTTTTCAATCTCCTCTCCTCCACCACTGGCACACAGATTAATTTTCAATACAGCAGCCCCTGAACCGTATTACCATGTTACCTCCAGCACTAGTCTTGATGCAGGGAGTGGGATGGTGGCAGTGGCTGGCTGGGCCCTCTTCAGTCCACGTGTGTTAGCATGAACTGCCTGAGAACCATATCTCAAGTTGTACTTGAAATCCTAACCAAAACTTTACTGAAACAGTTGAATATAAGCTAGTCTCTAAATATGGACTTCAGTGCCCTTTTAAATTTCCTTGACATGCTGTTAGGTGCTTTTCACTCCTGAAAATTTATCTACTTATTTCTGTAACTTAGGAAGATAACTTTAGACTTTTGTTATTTAATGTTCAATATTGATTTAAATGCTAATATCAGAAAAGTGTGTATTGTAATTTACTGCACCAACTTACATGTATCATGCTTACATATGTATTGCTGTAACAAGAATGCGTTTATGCAAGTCTTATTTAAGAGTTAGAAGATACTAGAAAAGAATACCTGTGCTCATGGAAAACAACTTAAGGGGTAAGAGGGAGAAATGCCAACTTTGCTGGTGTGATACTAAAACCCAGACTAGACAATAGTAGGAACCACTGCTGAAGACAGTTGAGTAGGCCGACTTTAGTCAGGTCTTTCCTATTAGGTCTGTTGCAATACTGGAGGCAAAGTCTGGATTGGGTACCATTTTCAAAATGTGCAAAAGGTACTTAATCTACACTTGCTGCATAATAATGCAAAATTTTTCTTTCTTACTATAAATAAAAAACTAATTTTTTATGTACATAAGACATGATTTCTAACATCTTTTTCAGGTACATATGTTAAATATTTGCAAACCGTACTAAGAGGAATATGTAATGCAGTCTCATTAGGAAGAACTTTAGAATTATCAGTTACTCAGACTACTTTGACTGTATTTTTTGCTACCTCTGTTTACATCTAAACCCTCCAGGAGATGTTCATTCTGAGGGTCTGCCACAGTATCAACAGCAGAAATTTTCACGTCAGTCATCTGGGACTTCTTACAGGAAAGACCAGTATTTTCCAAAAGGGCAAAACAGAGGAGGCAGAGGAAGAGGAGGATGGCAAGGAGGATGCCAGAGTGCTTCTGAGGAAATGCCTAAATACATTACCGGTTTGTATTTATGAAAAAGGTTATAAATTATAAGTCCAGGGCAACTTGCTACTAATTAGGTTTGCTGTCTTTGTTTTTGTGCAACAGCAAAAATTAGGACTGAAGCTATATTTGGCATGTGCCTTTAGTCTTCTGTTTTACCTGATTTTTTCCAAAATACAGAAATAGTTGTGTACTAGAATGGATGACCAGTAATTGTTCAGTGAGTCCTTTCAGTCCTCTTGAGTTGAAAAATTGCACTTACTTGTAAGGAGGAGTATGGATTTTGGTGCTGTTTACCAGCAAAATGAATACTGAAATCTGCTTTTAATGTAGCCAGTGAAACTGCTTATGTTCATTGTGTGAGTTAAAGAGAACTTTCTTCTAACAGAACCTTTATTTAGGAAAGCAAAGGGGCAACCTAGTTTTTCAAAATGTGGCAGTGCTCTGTCTATGAATGTGCTTTCATGATCGTAAAAAAAGATGAACCTCTTCCTTGACTTGTTTATTTGATCTTTTTTAAAAACTCTGAGTACTGCTTCCTGTTTCTCCATGTTGAAGTTTTTTCACCTCTGTGAACAACACCTGAAAAGATTGCTACTGTAATTTAATAGAAAAGTACTTAATTCAAATAGGACCTCTTGGTTATACCAAGACTTTCAAGTTCATGCTCTTACGAGTATTTGCTTAACCATATCTGTAAACTTCAGAGTATCTGAAGAATGGAAATTACTTCAGTAACAGAGAGTATACAATATTTTTTGTCTCAAGGAGTCATTAGACTGATGTACTGTAAGAATGCTCTGCTGGAGTTCAGTAATTTAAGTACAGAGTCCCCTTCTTTGATTTTTTACCATTTGTCATGCTCTGATATGGTTCTTCTCATTCCAGCATCTACTTTTGCTCAAGCTCGTGCTGCTGAGATCAATGCCATGTTGAAGGCAGTTGCACAGAAGTCTTCAAACTCGCTAGTTTTCCAGACGCTACCTCGGCACATGCGAAGGCGAGCTATGAGTCACAATATTAAACGCCTACCCAGGCGGCTCCAAGAGACTGCCAAAAAAGAGGTACAAATGCATCTTATAGTATTTGATAAACTACACCTTATATTGAGCAACATTTGTAAGCATTTTTCTCCATCTTGTGCATGCAATTCCTTCAGAGTGTTTAACCTCTGTGAAAGCATCTTAAGAATTATTAGAGGTAGCAAAAAGTATCTGTGGACTATAGCCCTCATCTGGTGCTTAAAAGCTAACCACAGTCTCTCAAACAGATCTGAGTTTAATATTCTGAAAGACCTGGTCTGGACTGCAGAGATTTTGAAATCCGTGAGTATGGTTAATTCAGGTGGTTTTACAGAATAGGAATAAACTGGCAATAACTTAATATGTCCCATTAGCCTGCTGTCTATGGGCTTGAATGTTGCCCAATTTAATATATACCTTTAAGTCAGCTGTTGAGATGCAGGGCTTAGCTACCTAGACAGCATGCTGTGAAGTCAGCAGGGGTGTGAATTGGTGGTATTTTAGCTTTTTCATGATGGTTTGGTATTTGGAGATATCGCATATGGTCAGTGTGAGGTACTCTGCTTTCAGAGTTAAGGGAGCATAGCTAATGTACAGTGTTCAGTTATACATTACTAATGTTTAAATCTGAGCTTATCTGCAAAACCCCAGTCTTTACACACATTCTCAAACTTTGACTGATGTTTGGATCCAGAATGCAGAAACACCTCAGTTCTAGACGTTAACCAAAGTAGATCAGTTTAACCACTTGGCTCCATGATTATTGAACTTCTTGAAAAGTCATTAGAGTAGTGATGATGAAATGGTCCACTGCAGGAGGGACTGTTCTGGTGGTACATCTGGATCTCAGGTGATCCAAGAATCTTTGATAGCACCTGTGTGGCCTGCAGCTATGGGGTGCCATCCTGCAGGGCTCAAGCCAGAATAGCCCTATCACAGTTCATGTGTCATCGCTCAAGCATGGGAGGTACATCAAAATCATTTGCCAGTTTGCATGCAGCACAAGACTTGACTATCCCTGACTGCTCATGAAACCTTCCTTTTGGGGTAGTATCTCAGGGTTTAGTCAGAATGCTCCCATGTAGTTACTTGGTCCTTACCCACTATGCAATTCCTGTGTGTGTGGTGGTGGTTTGTTTTTTTTGTTGTTGGTGGTGGTGGTTTGTTTGGTTGGGTTTTTTTGTTTAGGTTCAGTAGGATTTCCTTGTGAGGTGCTCTCTCTGATGTTTGACGTTGATCACTTTTTCTCTAGACTCTTCTTAAAGTGATTAAATGAGTTTGCTTGAGTTTTCTCTGTATTAAGTTTGACTGATTGACATGTAATTTCTTGCATTCCTTTTTTCCTTTGCTTTGTCTTTTTCAAGTTCTCTGGGACCCTTCCCCCTTCTCCATGAGTTTCTGAAGATAATTGTTCATGATTCAGAAATTGCTTCAGGTACTTTTGCACATGCTGATTAGGGTGTGTTTTATTGGATCTTCATAATGATGGACCTCTCTTTTCATTGCTCTGGATGGCATTCCTTTCACTTTGTTAGTCATGACAGGAGATTTCATGCAATTTGGCCTCTTTTGTGAAAACTGAAGGAAGAAGGCATTGAGTATTTTACATCATTAGTTATGAAGTCTGTCCTTGCTAAGTAATCGTGATTTCTTTAATGCTTATACCTTATTCTTTTGTCTCCTGCACTTTTTAATTCCTTTACGTGGCAGCCTTTCTGACTTCTTTGTACGTGCTCACACTTAGTCTCAGGTCCTTGTTTCCACTCATGGTATGATTTTTCTTGGATTTTTGAGATGATTTAATTGTCCCTGGTGCGGCTGTATTTCTCTTGTTATGTTTTCTGTCATCAGGTTTTTTGGTGTAGTTTGTGCATTTACACAGGTTGTTTTTATCCTGTTTTCTTGCAGTTTTCACATCTCCTGAGCTATTCCCTTTTCTAAAGGCTTGCCTATTAGTTCTCACTGTTTTAAGCCTACTTCTTTGAAGTCCACTGTCCTAATTCTGCTGCACTTCCTTGTGTTTTTTAGATCCTTTATCATGACCATTTTCAACTGAACACTTATCTGGACCATCTCTTACCTCTTCATAATCTTGAAGACAAACATGTTTTTCATCTACAGTACCACATCTCTTTTTTTTTTTTTTCCCTAATAGTTTTTATGAACAAATCAGACACTTACGTACCGTTGTCTAGTGGCTTATCTTGCCTGCTCTGTGGTTGAATGATGGGTCTGGTCATGACTTGGGACTTGTTTTATTTTTCTTGCATTTCTGTTTTGACATCATGGTTTGCTTTAGTGTTTAGTTACCTGTAACATTGTTATTCCCTCCAGATCTCAAACTAGTGCACTATTATTTTTATAACCAAAGGCCTCTTGTCAACTGCTCCTTGGTCAGCTTAGGAAGGGCATCCTAAGAAATGTTTTTTGTCATATGGACCCTATTTCTTTCTAACACTTCTCTTCGCAAAAAGAAAAATCAAGTCTTGAGAGAGGCAGCCATTCATTCACCCCTAGTAATTCTGTCCATGACTGGATGTTTATCAGGAGATTGATAAGAAATTGCCAGTAGCCCTTCCTTGTTCACTTCTGCACCTTGTAGAAACACTAAATATCCTCATGGTGCTAGCTGACAGTCTCCTTAATGCCAGATGGATGAACAGCATTAATGATCAAAAGGGGCAGGTGAGCTAGAGACAGTTTTCCATGGTGTCTGACTTTGTGACTCCTGGTGTTCAGCATATCATCACATAACAGGTGAGACTGGCAAATTAATGCTCCACTTAGCTATATCTGTCCACTGCTATCTTTTGCCTCCTGTCACTGGGGACAGATGACTCCCCTTTCCCATGTCTTAGTGACAGGCTTGAGAGCTGCAGTGCCATTATGCCCTGTGTGCACAGACAACTGGACTTAGTTAAAGGCAGAATGGTAGCACTGTAGCTGATTTCTTTCCTTGCTGAGTGTGCTGAAAATCTGTCTTAAATTTTCTGTCTTAAAAGCATTTGAATGTCTTTGCATACACCCTGCTTTTTCCCTATGCCTCCTCTTCCTGTTTGCTTATCTGCTTTTCTGTAGGATTTTTCCCAGCTGTATCTTTCTGACTTTCTTCATTCAAAACGTGCAAACTCAGCAAATTAAGACAAGAACTTGGATGGCTATTTCTAGGTTGGGAATCCCTATCTGGGCTGTGAAACATGTAGCTCAGGCAGAAGAGGAGTTAGCAAGAGATTTTATTTAGCTGTCAGTTGTTGTTTTCTTTCCTCTAACAGCACAAGAAAAATTGTTGCCTCCTTTCTTCTCAAAAATTTAGCTGGTAAAGTCCAGCTTTCTTTGTATACCTCAATACATGAGAAAAGTTATTTTCTAACATGTGGCCAGTACCTAAATAATTTAGAAAGTTATGTTATACCCAGTAGAACCAATGAATAAGAGTGCCTTTATGAAACTGAAAATCCATCCTAAGAAGGTTGAGTACTTTGCTAAACTTCAAATTATTTTGACATTTCTTTAACTGAAGGTCTTTTGTTTATTTTTAGTTGTTGGCATTCTTGTTAACTATGTTGCAATTCTTGTGTTCACCCAGTTCAGGTGTATATAAAGAGTACTGTGTTAAAAAAAGTTACCGCAAACCTAGATTTTGATAAAGCTACAGGAGTGTTAAATGTTACAGAATTTGCCATTTATGTTATAGCCAAATACTGGAACATTGACAAGATGGATAACAATCAAATGTTATGTTCAATATTATGCCCAGGTTTTTCTTAGGCTCTAATTCTCTTGGAAAATTCAGAAGCTGTATTCTGCATGCTTCTCTTTAAATGTCCCTCTTGTGAAAGACAAGTCTGATAAGCACAGCAAAATAGAGCTGAATGAAGGGTCTGTACTGCTGCTGTATGACCTCTAATCTCCAGGTGTTCCTAAAGTCATGTTCATTTGTTTGTGGGGGATGTTTTGATGATGAGTAAACACTTCAAACAGAAGGCAGCAGATCTCACTGTTCCCTGGTAAGTTTCTGAATGTGGGAAACTAGGCCTATCTATATGTTCCAAACAAACCTTGATGCACATGTGTGGATGGTGGTTGTGTATAAAATTTCAAAGTGCTAGTTATCTTCAAATGAGACGGTAGACTTACAGATAACTAACATCAGAATGCAGTATAACTCAAGTTATGCTAGTATTTCCTGTATCCTTATATATGTTAGCTCTTTTTGTCAATATAAGTTTGTGGGTTTGAGATTTACTTCATTATACTCTCTTTTAAAAACAGGCAGAGAAAGCTGTGCATCAGAAAAAAGAACAATCCAAGACTAAATGCCGCAAAGCTAGAAGACGCCACATAAACTTGGTAGCAGAGTTTAATCGCAGGCAAAGAAAGAATATATGGCTAGAAACACATATTTGGCATGCAAAGAGATTCCATATGATAAAGAAATGGGGATACTGTTTAGCAGATAGACCTACGGAAAAGAGCTACAGGGCCTGTTACCGAGCCATGACAAAACACTGCCTTCTTCAGGTACCACGTTTGCAGCTGTTTTCTTTGTTATTTTGCCAAGGTGAAATAATTGGCTATTCAGTTATAATGAATATTTCTGTCTCTTTGAATTAGTGTTGTGTCAGCTGTTATAACTAAGTATGAAGTGAATAATTTCATAACTGTAATGAAGGGTGGGAAGTATAAGAGAGAACAAGATGAATCTTTAAAAGAGTTTTATATATTAGAATGGCAAGTTGGACTAAAATACTGCATCTTCTGCCATTAAAGCTAAGAGATTCAGTGGATCCCTCTGTCATCTTCCTGAGTAGGATGTTACTGAAGACAGACACTTTGTTGTGTGACCTTTTTTGTCTGTTGGTTTGAGAGGCAGGTTAGCCCTTATACCTCACAATTTTAAAKTAAAAAAAAAAAAATCACTGTTTGATGCCCCTTTTACTAAAATTTTAATGCATGAAAAGTTATTACTTTACAKTAAAGTTGTTAAGCTCTATCTGGTACTTTCTTGCCAGGTTCACTTTTAAGAGTTATTCTCACTTTACCACTATCCTGTTATTTCAGGATTTATCATATTATTGTTGTCTGGAGCTGAATGGTAAAGAGAATGAGCTTCTGAAGCAGCTTGCTCGAATATGTAGCCCTGACACAGGTAATATTTAACTAGTTTGAAATAAAGTTAAGATTCTGAATAGACTAAAGGATGACCCATGCTTTTCTTTTTTTTAATATCCTACTGAAACCAATCTGAATAACTGTAACGGAGTTGATACTGAGTTGTGATTTTGGTTGGAGAACCTGTTTGTAATGTCTCACACCAGGATCAGACTTTCTTATTTTCAGTTGTTTATTAAAAAATTATTGTATGTATTCTTTATTTGGTACTGTTCCAGCAGGCTTTTATTTATTTATTTATTTATTTAAGAGGCTACTTCATTTTTCAGTAAGTATGTTTTTCTTCAGGTTTAACGTTTGGAGCAGAGTTTTGTCTGTCTGGAAGATTCCAGGGTTCCCTGAATCTTTACCAGGCAGATCGTTATCCTGAGGATATGCTTGGTCCTGTTACATTTATTTGGAAACCCAAGGATGGGTCTGAAAACAGACAGTTATGGATCTGGATGCATCCAGCTCTCAAACAGGTATTTTGTTCCTTGAACTTTGAACTCTAATTTCTTCGTGCATTGTACATTTCTTATCCTGAAGATTCCTTCTGAAAGGCTTAGAAGAGCTGGATATAATACATGGCTTTAGGAGTTAAAAGTTAGTGGACTGTTTCTGCTCTAACAGTATTTTATGTTCTGCAACTCTTTAAAAATTGTACAGAAAGTGCATGCATCTGAAGTTGTTTCAGAATTGTTTTTGGCATTCTGGCTTCTGGCTTGTTAATTTTCTTGTGACACTTATTTCACATCACTTTGCAATATGATGTTGTTTGATTCTCTTCCTTTCCACAGCCACCCCCAAGAGGCTAAGGTTGGCCTCTCTCATCACTGGCAGTCATAACCTAGTACTTAATTATAAACTTTTATTTTTGAAAAAGAAAGCTAATTTTAGTGCCCTTGCAATTTTCTTCTATTAATTTCAGTGAAATTAATTTCTTAGCAATAATACTACATTCAGCACTTGATAGTAAGCCATGGACTTCAGCAAAATCAAGATTACTTCCTTAAATTCATACAAGAAAATAAAATGGTAGAATATAATTCTTAAAACTATACTTAGGCTTTGCAGTATGCTGCTTATCCTCTTAATCCAAACTTTTCGTTTTTCCTTAGGATATACTGAGTGAGTTAAAAGCAATTTTTGAGTGTTCAGAGCCTGAAGAAATCTGTATTCCTGAGCCATTTACAACATTAATTCAAGAGGAAAAACAAACAGATGTTGCTGTGAGCCTTGGCAAGAAAAGAAAGAAAAAGGATAAAGACGGAGAAAAAGCTGTGCCAGTGAAAAAAATAATTGGTGATGGAACTAGAGATCCATTCCAGCCCTACTCCTGGACCTCACCAACTACTGGCATTGTGATCAGGTTTGTTCATAGCAGGGTCAGAAACTGTGACTCTTAAACAGGATTCTGACTTGAATTATTTTCCCAGTACTCTGTTATGCATTGTGTGAATGTACACTCACATGGAAATTCCCTCTGTTTCAGTGATCAAACTATGGAGATTCTCAGATATCGGCTGATTGGCCCATTATCGCACTCTGTCCTTACAGAAACCCTGAAAGCTGCTTCTCTTCAAACAGTAAGGAAATTGACAGTTTGGATATTACTGTAATTTTAATAAGCATGTGTCTAGAATGTGCAAATTCAATAGTTGTTTTTGTTAGAAAGAATCCCAAACTATCTAGTCTGATTTATTTTAAAKGCTGAGCTATGTACTTTTACTCTATTACCTTCTATGTATTGAGTCTCTTGATTAATATTGATCTCCAAGGAAGAACTTTGATCAGGATTTGAAAAGTGTGGCGCAAGATAAAAGAAGCTGTGGTGCTATAGAGTAGGCTTTGAATTTTCTGCAGTAGTGGTGTATTGTGTTGAGAGGCCTAGAATAACTCATATTCTCTTTGTCAAGCTGTAGGTCCTACTTCTTGAGCAATGAGTTAGAGCGCTCTAGATGACAAGACATACGTTATAGAAGGCTTCCATGTTCTAAATCAAATACTTAATTTCTCCAGGATTTAGTATTTTGTCCACCTCTTGGCATATAGCATCACTCAGGTTTTAATTTTTTTCTGTCTCTTGCAGCAAACATGAGGAAGTCATGAAATCTCTGGTTTTCTATAAGAAATCATTAACTACAGAACTGGGAAGCAATGTGGGTTGTTTTTGTTTATTTTTGGAACACAGGTTAAACCAATCATGCTTATAGGGGAGTACTGTAAGGTGGAGTATAGGAATAAACCTATTTTCTGCTTAAGCGTCAAGAAAAATATGATTTTGTTTTGAAATTTGAAAAGGAGAAAAGTGACTGTAGTGATTAAGGCAAACTTAGAGTGAATTCATACTAATAGAAAATACTAAATGACCACTTGAGTTTAATTAGATGGTGTTGTTTTCCAGGAGATGGCGGATTCAGAGACAGAACTTAATAACTGGTGGGTAGAAAACTGCAAGGACTCTGAAAAAGTATCTCTTCATCAACATCAAACTGCTATCTTTGAGCTATTAGCAGGTATTTGGGAGTGTGGGTGGTATGGGAGGAAGGGGAAGGAAAACCCTCTTAAAATCCGCTAGTGAAAAATGGCATGACAAGTTAGCTGTAATTTGGAAATGCTTATTCTTTGCTTGATCAGAAGTCATACCAGTGAGCATGTAGTTGGGTAGTCACTGTTGCATGTCAAAGATCTAGGAATTGTTAGATTGGTTTATTTAAAGCAACAGTAATTCTCAATGTAGTCCAAAATCTTAATAGGTAAATTAAATCTTGTTTCACATCTTCATCAGTATAGATTTGAGATGCTGAGGAGCTATACAGTCCAACATATACTCTCATGTTCTCCCACCCATATACCTAAGTAAGAAAATAAGTTATGCAATACCTCCACAAACAAAATGGTAGGCCCATACCCCAAGTGAAAGTATTATATATTGCTTTATATATTTTTACTCTTACTGAACGGTTGTATATTTAGCAGAGATGTAAAGTATCATAAAGTTAACAATGTCTCTTCACCTTTTAGTGCTGAAACAGGTAAGGAACTGGCTCTGGTAGATTTCACTCTGTACTTGAGCTACCTGAGGTGAGGCACTTAAGCGGAGATGCGGTAAAACTTTTAAAGACGTGTTTTAATTTCCTTTCTCTGCAAGGGCAAGTATAAAACAAGAGTTTGTTTTCTAAGTGTTTTGTCAAATACAAAGGATGATTGAGTCTTTAAGAAGACTTCACTTCTATGAATATTACTGCGAAGTAGTTCTTATGCTGCTAGTGCTGTCTCTGTGTTATTGGGCATCTAACAAGCACTGGAGAGTTTTCAAAACATGTTGAGTACTCTGGATTACTTCTTTGGCTTACAGCCATGTCACATCCCTTCAAGCAAAAATGCACAAAACAGTGGTGCAGAAAAACATTAGAAAAATTAGTGGTTTCATCACAGTGTCAATCTGTGTATTTTTAAAGGGATAAGTTCGCCTTCAGAAATGCCAGCAGGTACAATCCTGGGCCTGACTGTTGGAGATCCTCGTGTCAACTTGCCAAAAAAGAAAACAAAAGCCATGCCAGACCCTGAAAAATATCAAGGTAAAGTGCCTCGCTTATGCTCTGCCTTTCATGGAATTGGCAAAGGCAAGAGATTCAGCTTCTTTCTACACCTCTGATATCATTTACTGTGATGTTCCACTGATTGTATCTTGCTGTTTCCCTCTAGCATTCAAATTCAGAATGTTTCTTTCCTCTTTCAACAGCACCTGTCAGAAACAGCTTGAAAGTTGTGTAGGTTTAAGAACAGCAATTGTGAGGGAGGGACATGCACCAAAGCTGGTCTTGTGCTCAGTGGAAGCCTCTGTYTGACCATACAGATGATCCAGGTTCGAATCCTGGCAAGGCCAACCAGGTGCTAAAAGCTACTCAGAAGTTTCTTTTTTGCTGTTAAGTCCTCCCAATGCTGTATATTTCTCCAAGAAGATACCTACTCTTTCTGGTTTCTAATCTTTGAATGATGAAATTCCAGTGCAAAAAAATTACTGTTGCAAGAGGAGCCTGCCAGACAGCCAAGATGCTAGGCATGTCTGAAAGTGAAGGGTGCATGCATGACTTCAGAAACTTTCATTTTGAAACTAGTTTATACAACACTTCAGTGCAGGTTGGATTTGAATGTTCTTGAAACATCTGCAAGAGCATATACAATAGAGTTGGTGTATTAACTGCTATGTAGACATTTCCAGTTAGGGTGACTGGATGCACTGACTGTCTCACCTAATATGTGAAACATAATAACCAGCTAGCAAACAGTAGCAAACAGGACAAGTGAAAGGTTCCAGAAATTTGAAAATATTTCATTTTCTTGGCAGCTTGTTTCCAAGATGTCAGAATAATCTAACCTTACCTTTCACTTAAATCAGGTTGAACACCAATTTCAGTTACTGTCTTTTAACTCTCTGCAYAACTCTTTCCCTACTTGGATTTTCTTACGTCCTCCTATTCTAGCCTCTGTGTCTGGAACAGCCGTTCTCCTGTTAAATTAGTTCTGCTTAGCTACTTTTTAATTATAAATGTTCCTATATAAAATGTTGCTGCATATGTGACCTCCTGCTTTGGTTCCCTCCTGCTAAGAAGCAAGATGAGCACTTGTTTACAGATATTGGTTTGAACTGGTAAAGGAGTTAGCAACCACAAGAAGTAATTCCCCTCCTTCACTCTGCTTGTCATGTCTGTGAAGATGTGATCAAGATGGCAAAATCAGCAGAAGTTTTCCAGGCAGTTTACTGCAGATTACTCATCCCACAGTAATCTCTCTCCTGCTGCCTGAGCCGATTGTCCCTCAGGAAGGAGGGCCATGGTAAAGAGGTGATGATGTAAGATAGGAAGTCAAGAGAAAGAAGGTACCTATGCCCTTTTTCCTGTGTATGGCCAGAAATGACCATCTTCAAGGTCTCTCTGCTTTGGGGATATCCTTCACCTGCACGTGCACACAAAAAAAAACACAAAAAAACACCTTCTAAACCACAAACGTTCAGAAAAGGTGGCGTTACTTTCTGGTTCTTTTCCAAGTGTTTTTTTGTTTGTTTTTTGTTTTTATCTCCTCATGAACTTAAAACTGCATCTGCCCTCTCTGACTGTTGTTCAGAGGAGGGAGAAGGTCCTTGATCAGCTAACAGGAAGAGGTAAGCTGCATATGGCACCTTCTAATTCAGGCTCTGCTAAAGGACTTGGTGTTACACAAACAGGTCACTACTATATAAGTTAAGAGTAGGCAGAAGGACAAAGGAAGGTAGAGGGACGAAGGAAGGTAACTGTCGTGTAGCAGAAAATCAAAGGGACATCATGGTAAGGGAGCAGAAAAGGGGAGGACAGCCTTACAAGAAGCAGTAAGGAGTGAACAGGAAAGATTAATGGTTGGGCAAGGAAAGAGGCTGCTGTTTTCCATGTTTTCCACCTGAATGACTTTCTAATGCTGTGTAGGAAGAGTTACAGGATCGTTCACAATCTCCTGCACACCTATTAAATGTGCAGTGGGGGCATCCTATGGGGTGGTAGTTTCTCCCCTACCTGGGAAACTCAAGACTCAGGTCTAACTGCCACTCTCCAGTCTGCCTCATTGGGTGTCATCAGGTGTCAGTTAGAAAGGGAGGCTATTGTTACTCTCCRAGGATTGTTGTTCCTAACCTAATTGTGTAGCTAGTTCTGCAGCAGCTACTGCCTGTGCTATCTCTGTCTTCATGGGTCTCCTTGTTCTAGTAGCTAAGACCAGAGAAGTTAGAGTTATGTTTCTAGAAGAGTAATCCATGTTAGCGTATTAAAACTAGGTACTTCCCACTTTTACAATTTTCTAATCACACAACTATTAGACTCTGCAAACATAAGCAAAGCATAGTGTCTTCCTCAGAGTGTAGAGCCTGAAAAGATCCAGACAGTGGGAAGCTAGTGCTGAGTAGGTAGTTGCATGCTGGTCAGATTCATTTTAAACCATTTCCTGTATGTACACTCTCTAAAAGTTATCTTCACTTGTCTTACAAGTTTGCTAGGGAGACTTATTTCAGGCTTTGTAATGTTGCTCTGACTTTTACCAAATGTGGTAAGCTTCATGCTCTTCCTGAAAGGTCAAATACCAGAATACTAAAGGTGTAAATATTCAAGATGTAACTTATTTTGCCAAAGGTCGTGTCATTTGTACTAAGAAATGTCTATTCATAAGAGAATACCAGGTTAATTATGTGAAATAAACTAACAGGTACTGTATTTCGTATTTTGTATTTGAAAAATCATATGTTTTAAGATAATAAGATATTCCAGAAGCTCTGATGCTTGTTAAGCTTTTAAATAGTTTCTTTCCCTAGTTTTCTGCTCATTTGACTTGTGATATTTGAGTGATTTTGATAATTTGATACTTAAGACATTAAAATGTGGATTTTGTTTGAAGGATCTTTTTCTTTTGTAGATTATGATAAAGTTAGGCAGCTGTTCCTTGAGGGTGTACCTGTAGAATGCGCTCACAGCTTTATCTGGGACCAGGACATCTGTAAGAACGTCACTGAAAATAAAATCTCAGAGCAGGTAACTAACAATGTCGATTATTGTGGAGAAAATGGTTAATGATCTATACAGTGAGACCATAAAATCTGCGTAAATCAAAGAGCCATAATTTTCTAATGTAGTAGTATCCAGCTGCTGAATGGAAATATCCTTTGGCCTTTGTGTAATGTTTTTGCATAACTATTGTTCATGATTCAATTTAAAAAAAAGCTTTATTGGATTGTTTACAGGACTAAATAACTCTAGATTTTTATATCTAAAAGGTTTGGAACTGGATTTTCCTACTTTACCTTGACTCATTTATAGCAGATAGAAGGGATGAAGTGACACAGAGAGGCTCTGTCTGTTTTATTCTCAGTCCTAGCCAGGAGGATTCTCTTGACGAAAGAGTTGAAGGAGATGAAACTAAATCCCTAACAGAGGAAACTGGCTCTGGACTGTAACACACTGTATTGTGGGCATTCTGATCAATATCTGTGATTTATAGACATCTTTAAATGCGCTGTTACAGTTTTGAAACCTATCTTGACATTTTCTATAACAAACTGGCAATGAAGGACCAACCCACAAATGCATGGGCAAAAATGTGATATAGTCGTGAGTGGTGATTAACTCTTGGCACCGTACTTATCAAAAAGAGAAAATATTTGCGTGGCAGAAACCTCTCTCTAAATATTCTCTTGATACACATTAGTTGTGTGGTCTTTCAGACTGTCTGTCTTAGGGTAAAAAAGTGGAGTACTTCCAAAATGTTACACTAGGGCAGAACAGATGTCAGCACCATCTTTATGTACATGACAGTGTTCCCCATCCTGTCATGAACTGTAATGCTTACCTTAGAATGGCTGACACAAAAGAGATGTGTAAAGTTGCAGTCTAGTGATCTGGGTTTTTTTTACAAATATATTTTTAATTAATTTGGTACCATGAAGTATAACAACTGGTGATTAACGCAGCATCTGTGCCAGTGTGCTTTACATGAAACCGATTCATGACAAAATGTTCTTCCCCTGTCCCTAGATGTAGATCCAATTTGCTCTGTGTATTGACAGACTATTTGAAAGCACCTAYTCTGTCCAATCTTGGGGGCAAACCCCTTGATAAATATGAAGTTGCAATACTTGTTTTTTCCTCCTTCATATGTGCTGTATGTTTTTGCCCTGAGTTTCAGGACTTGCCCTCCATCAAGGTCTGTGGAAGTTAGAAGGAAAAAAAGGATACTTAATACTTTTCCTAAAGGCATTTTTCATGCCTAGATGAAAGTCAGTTCGAATGTGTAGCATACTGCTAATTTATTCTTTCTAGTTATAAGATCACCTCATGTCTGTATCTCAGGAGGATATCTAGAAGAGGAAAAAATGGTTACTAACTTATGGGAAATGTCTCCTCCTTCTCAGGATTTAAACCGTATGAGAGGTCAGTTACTGGTACCTGGATCACAACTTGATTTGGGTCCTTGTGAATCTAAGATTCCTGTACTGTTGGTGCAGCAGCCAGGGAAAATGGCTGGAGAAGATCGACCAGGATGGGGGAGTGGCTGGGACATCTACCTCCCAAAGGGCTGGGGCATGGCTTTCTGGATTCCTTTTGTAAGTGACTTTCGTTGCAGATTGCAAGCAAACACAACAAATGATATAATTTGGTTTGAAACATGGATTTTAGAGAGTACTTAACATTGTGTAATGGATTCACAATTACAGGATCAAAATCCCACTTTTAAGAGGGTGTTTGAACTGGGTGATGACAGTGACTTGGTCTTAAAAGCTCAAAAAAAGTAATAGCTTTCTATATCTTCTATCAGATATAACTCTACTGGCATGGAAGTTTGAAGCAGGAAATGACAGTTGAGGGGGAGTAAGGAGAGAAAGCTGATGATACAGCTCTTTGGTTTTATGTTTCTAAGGGCATGTGTCTCTAATAACTAAAGAGAAATCATTTGGTGCCTATAGCTAATTCACTTCCAGCTTGGCTGTCTCCACCCTGCTGTCTGCAGATTGGTTGTGCTTGATTTTGGGGAGCTTGAAACACAATGTTTAATTTAGGCTGAATACTCTTCTGGTATACTGTTTGGAACATTCTGCTTTGAATATTTAGATGGCTGTTTTTAATGCCTTTCTGCAGTTAACTTGACACTTTTGAATGTACAGGGGGAACAATTGCAATGATCTCTATTGTACAGTAAAAATAAATGGGCAGTGACTTTGTAGAACTAATATGACACTCCTGGCAAAATTTAAAATCACAACCTATGAAATTCTATTCGGTTTTGTTATAGCTCTTCCAGAATTAAATTTAAAAAGTATAACTAACATTTTTGTTGAAATGAGGCTTAGATCTGTGAAAACCATACTTTAAGTTGATTTTTAAAAGCTAAAGTGATAGACTTTCCATTTTCTAAGGCAGTAGCTTCTGGGGTATTAATATTTTGTTTCAGTTGGGAACCCGGAATCAATATAAACACAGCTTTTGGGGTTTTGTTTTTATAACAGATCTATCGAGGTGTACGAGTCGGTGGCTTGCAGGAGTGTTTAAAACATTCTGAATATAAAAGAACACCTCATACTCCAAATGATTATCCAGACTGCCCTGCGGGAATCCAATTTGCCAAAGAACTGGAAAACAGTCTTCTTGAAAAATTCAAACGGTAATATTAACTTCTTCAAGATAGATTGTTAGAATAAAAAAAATGGATGCTGCTTAAAATATTCTCTTAATTATCTGTTGTTGTGTTCATTTAGAATTTGATTTTTATGAAGATCTTTCACTAGTGTTTTTAAATCCCAGTATAATAAAAAAAAAAAAATCCAAGATGTGTATAACAGAAAAGCTCGGCTAAATGGGGCATGTAAATTAACTGAAACCTTCCATTCCCAGAGATACGCTCAATTAAAAGGCTGTAACAAGGCTGCATAACACAATAAAATAAACAAAACCATTTCAAGCTTCCTTAGCAGCAAACAAGGGAGGAGGTAAGAGCAGGCAAAGGCAGAATATCAAAATGTGTGTGAAGTGCTGAAGAATAAAATGAGTGAAGAGGTATTTCAGTTTAATACTAGATATTCTGAAATTTGCCTTCATTTTCACTACAACAAACACAGAACTCTTGACCATGAGTGTGGGGCAACTGGAAGCATCCTTTGGACAAGCAAGTGTCAGGTTCCCTTCAGCTAGGAGGGGAAAGTAGGAGAAGTTTAGAGGAGAAGGCGGTGGTGTAGGTCACAGTAGATAGAAATATTCAGCATGGCTGAAAGGATATGGAAGCCAGAAATACAGCAGCATTGTGCAGAAGTAAAACTTCTAAATATTCAAAATTCTTTCTCAATGAGATTGAAAAGTGAATGCACAGTTAAATTGTTTTCTATATACTTGTTTTTGAAAAAGGAAAATATTATTAGACTAGCATGGCAAAGTGGGCAAACRGCCTTTTTTCAAAGTGTTAGCTAAGGGCTGAATAAGGGCCCTGGAAACAAATATTCTTACCTACTTCATTTGTCGTTTAGACGTCCACCTGCAAAAAGGGCAAATTATGTCAAGTTGGGCACTCTGTCCCCTTTCCTCTGTCCTTGGGGGCAGCTGACAAAGAACTGGGAAGAAAGAATGAAAGCTTCAGGAGAATTTGTATGTCCTTCCTTCCTATGCACTGAGAGCTATGCAACCGAAGGGCAGAGCCTTTGTGACCCCAAACCAGAAGTGGTCAAAGAAGCTTCACCTGAGACTGGCAAGGTAGAGGAGACCATGGAAATAAGCTCTGAAGGTGCCATAATGATAGAGGATGTTGCAAGCACCCAGGGCTTTGGTGAGAGAGATGAAACTATGACAAAGAGTATCTTTATTGTTCTCAGGTATGTCAAAATGATACAGGCTCAGGGGGGATCTTATCAATGTGTATAAATATCTGATGGGAGGGTGTCAAGAGGATGGGGCCAGACTTTTTTCAGTGGTGCCCAGTGACAGGACAAAAGGCAATGGGTACAAACTAAAACACAGGAAATTCCACCTGAAGACAAGAAAACACTTCTTTACTGTGAACGCTGGAACAGGTTGCCCAGAGAGGTTGTGGAGTCTCCATCCTTGGAGATACTCAAAACCTGACCAGACATGATCCTGGGCAACCTGCTCTAGGTGACCCTGCTTGAGCAGGGGGGTTGGACCAGATGATCTCCAGATGCCCCTTCCAACCTCAACTACTCTGTGATTCTGTGAATTGGGAAAAGGAAGAACTCAGCCTTGAGTATTAAGATGAGAGAATGATTTGATTGAACTGCAGTGAGGAGGAGATTAGAAAGTTTTGCTGTGGATCAGAACTTCTTGTTGAGTGGAAGCCCTTCATTCTACCTTTCCCCAGTGAACTTAGTGCCTAGATGAAATAAGGAATTATCTTAAATAACACTCCTGAGTTTAGCATTTCCTTGGAGTTGGCATATTCTGCCTGCTTTCATTTGGACTGAGTGTTCAGAGCCTCATATCTGTGATTTAAAAACTTGTTCTCTATATCTGCTGGCATCCTCTTCTCTAAAACATTATCACAGATGGTTCTTGCACTACTTACAAGGTCCACAGAGCAAATGGAGACTCTCCTGCATTCCAATGCAATGCATGAGGGCAATAACATTTGAGGAGAAGTGCCTGAATGCAGGTCTTTTATTTTTGTGTAGTTAGCATGGAAAGAGAATAAAGGCAGTTCTGGACTGAATGAATGTCACTGAAGGTTCTAGAGCATTTGTGACTAAAATGGGTTTTAAAAAGTAATGTGGTCTTCTGAAAAATAGTTCTGCACATGAATTCTTGTCATCTATGTTTCTTTTTATGATAAGAGTGATATAAATGTAAGCTTGGAAGGTTACAGAAAGCCCCAGGGCTTTTTAATCATGCCCTTGCAAATATGCAGGGTTCTGGATTTCTGTAGTACTATTTGTTAATCAATATCCCTAACATTTATTTTTAAAATTTTATAATAGGAGTGAGAAATTACTAATGCAGTTATCAGCCTGGTGCTATCCCACTTCTGGAAAAGATCGTAGAGTCCGCCTTGTTTCTAGACTGGGACCGAAGGAAATGACTGAACATACCCTTTTGCCAATCTTGATGAGATATCCGAGGGCTCTAGTATGGGTCAACTTGTCTCTCTTGAGAAAGGGGAACCCTGAATTACATGCTATGATTTGCATCCCAACAGAGGAAGATTTGGTGCATCTAAGCAAAGATCAGCTCTTCTGTGGTCCTCAAGAACCCAAACATCATGACATATTCAAGCACAAGATACAGAAACTAAAAAGGGAGGAGAAGAAGAAGAAGGATAATGTGAAGGTTCTAGAAAGTGACCCTCCCAGTGTTTCAGATAAAGAAATAACTGAGGAACATAAAGATCTAATTCTTGGTCTTTGGTCAGACCCTCTCCCAGATGTTACTTCCCACTGCTCCAGAACTCTCCTGGGATATGTCACTCGAGGGGATTTTTCATTGGCTGCGGGCTGTGGAGAAGCACTGGGTTTTGTTAGCTTGACAGGATTACTTCATATGTTACACAGCCAGCCCACAGATAAAAAAGGGCTTGTTTTGTTAAGAACTCCTGCATCTTTACAGTACAGATTTGCGAGACTTAATATTGAGGTATAAGTATCATTGCAATGCAGTAGAATGCCAAAAAATACCAAAGAATGTCTGTGTTTTGTCTTCTGTGGCCTTTCTGATTTGTCCCAAAGTTGAGGAGGTGATTCTGAGCCCCAGCAGTGTCATGAGGCATATGAAATAACTGGAAAGCTTTGTAGCTTTATTCATGAAAATAACTAATGAATAAACAGGCCTAGTGTTACTTTTGATGTCTGCAATGCTAAGGATTGCTAACAGCAGCAGGTCTATTAACATGATCTTGTTTTTAACTAAGAGATATATTGTTCTTTTTTTTTAATCTCRGAGCTTGGGATGCCCTAACAGTACTTAAACAGAAGAATCATGCTTTTTCCTTTAGAAGTCTTCTGGTYAGATGGCTGATGGCTGATTGTAACCTACCAGTTTATTGTTTACCTGTAAACACATGCAATTTGGGCCTGTGCATATAGCAAATATGTTTTCCCTACTCCTTATATCTGAATATGTGTGGCTACTTTGGAATAGAGCAAAGTAGACAAATCTAGTACAGAAAGCAGAAGGTACTTATTTTGGTGGAAAAGTTCTGTGCTTAAACGAAATGCAAATAAAAGGTAGTCTGGCTGCACAATACTGGATTAGAGCAACCAAAGCTCTAAGCTGGAAGGTGTATCAATTTTCCTCTCTATTCTGAGAGAGAAGATTCTGGTTTTGAAGGGCAGTAAGTCTTTCAAATGTAAATTACAGTCAGTGGGTCTGTTTACATTTTCTTTTAATAATTGGGGATATTTTGGTTTCTTAAAACATGACTTTATTTTTTTATGGCATGTGCTAGGACTGAAGGATTTTCTTTCACTTTACAGTATGGGTTATGAATGTTGTCCAAACAGTCATAAAACTTTTAAAGCATTTCTGGAACAGAAGGTGAGAAAGGTGCTTGGGGTTTTTGTTTTGTTTTTAACAAATCATAGTCTTAAGAATGGCTAAAAGTTTAAGCAGCTTGAAAATGAGATGTACAATAATACATTGTAGTTTAATAGCAGCATGATGCAAATATATACCAGTTGGTAAAATTACCCTGAAGTGATCATGTATAAATAAACATGTAATCTATCTATTCTTGATTCAGGAGTCTATTGACTGAGCTTGATTCTTTACAAAATTAAATATGGATCACTTAATGACTTTGTCTTCCAAAGTATCAGTTTGCAAATTAATTCCTGCATTCAGTTTTGTTTGAAAAAGACTTCAACCCACAATATGAATTTCTTTGCTTGAGTTATTTTGCTGGAGAAAAGATGTAAAGTACCTTCACGTCACAATTACTAAAATTTGGGACCATTGTTGGATTAAATATGACACAGATACAGGGAAGGGAGGGAGAACATCTCTGCAATGGAAGTGTGAGTGGGGAGTGGAGCTAGATTTTTTTTTTTTCCCAGAAGACTGATGTAAAAATCAATCCAATTCATCTAGATTTGAACTCATTTGTTTAGGATTTTCCTGTTAATTCTTCCTGAAAGAGAACCATAAATTCACCTCTTGAGTTTGTGAGTGCAGCTGGATGTATTTTGTGTGTGCTTGAGTTTCATACGCCATTCACAGAAGTCATTAGCAGTTTGTAGTCTTGCACACCAGTTACAGTTACGGCATCGTGTGGTATATGACAGGTTACAGAAAAACCACACTCTTCAACGTAGCCTGGAATAATATTCTGTGATGAATTGTTCATGATTGCTTCTAGATCACTGACATTCTGCGCATCTGATAAAGCAATCACCATTACAGAAATAAACTGAACCTGGTTCTGTATCGTTGCAGGCAGCAGGTTGTGCAGAGCGTCTGCTGTGCGAAAGTGGAGCCGGTAGATGGCCCCACAGGAAAAAGCTTTGGTACTGTGCAGGCCCAGGATTCACATGCTCGCCATGTGACTTTGAACACTACATTATGTAGGTATGTAGAAATAAAGAACCCCTTAAACATTACAGTCTGGCTGCTGTAATCAAGTTCTCTCATGGTAATAATCCTGGATTTAATGAACCTTTTGAATTGTGAGCTCAATTGAAATATTTCTAGGATCAGAGTTTCCAGAGCTTTGCTTCATGGGAAGAAAGGAGAGGAGATGATGTTTATATGGCTTTTCCCCCTTTACCTCCCTCATCCTCATAGATGCTTATTTTCTTGCCTCTCTAGACCTGGCTTGTGTGTGATAAAGAAAGAGGAAGAGACCCCCACCCAAGCTATTATTTCTTGTTTCTTTTCTGCTTGTAGATCTTTTGTTCACTGAATCTTTCCCAGGTTTGGGGTTTTTTTTAAACATCTGGAGTCTTTTTTCTTTTCCTCCTATTGGTAATTTCTGCCAGGTTTTCATTTTGACACTTCCTGTTACTTTTCTTTGATTTCCATTCTCTATCTCTGATTTATGATCCTTCTCTCTGGTGAGCCAATGAACAGAAACTAGAATCCAAGTGCATCCTGTTCTGTATATCTTGTAATATTATTACACAGTTGTTTTCCTTTAAGTCAGTGATTTATGCCAGAAGACTTCACTCTCCTTGTAAAATGCACTGCAAGGCTGATAAGTTAAAAGTGCTCAAAACTCTCAGCCAAAGTTTGTCAGAAAAATACTGTGACTTTATGTAGCTGCAAGGAAGTTTTTATCTGTGGTTGGGATTTCCAGATTCTCAGTGTCTCAAGGGTGACTTACTCATAAAAACTGTGTCAACACTGGATAATCAAACTGTAGGTAATTAAACCTGTGTTATCTGTGCATCAGCTGCACAGTGTGTCTGTGTTCTTCATGTTGCATCAGGTGTAGTTGTGGCACACATCTGTTCTTAGGCTGGATCTTACTGCAGTTATGACCCTTTAGTTAACTGACTACCCCAGAGCATCTTGATCAGCTCCCATGAGCTCTGATACGTGGGTGTTTTCAGGGACCCACGGAATCAAATTCAGTGAAAGAAACTCTCRTAAATTGTCAGGCTTCCATGCCATTCTTCAGATAACTTTCTCAAAATGGATGCCAGAATGAACCCTTAGCTTGGCAAGAACTGTTGGAAGCTGGTACAAAGTACAGAAGGCAATTCTGGCATTATCTGTAGCACTGAAGAGCTCCACTGCTACTGCACTGATCATGTACTCTATGTACGCTCCCTGAGAGTAGCTGGATAAATACTGTCCTTGAAACCCCCATGGTGAAGGGTCTTGTCCCAGCCTGAACCCTGATGTATATGGTCACTGCCTGCTACTTTAGACAGGCTGCAGTGACTGAAAGATTTGCCCAACTGAGATTCTTGTGGCTCAGAGATGGGCATATTTTACCATTGCAAGTCCAGAAAATGAGGCTGCAGCAGAGAGAGGTGATTAACCTGTGGAATGCGCTGACGTGGGACAGGTGCCAGACTGTGGCGTATTTATTAAGGAAGTTCAAAATGAGTGCAGGGCAATTGGTTTGTTTAGCAGTGCGTAAGTAATGGGCAAAGTTATCTGGCAAAAAGGCAGCTGAGGTTGTTGAGACAAATCTGAGAAAAAAATTGGCAGGGTGACAGACCACTTGATGGAGGTGYAAGCCTTGGAAGATCATGGCACACGCATACAGAGGGTAGTTAAATACAGTTTGACAGTTTTTATTCAGTGGCCTAAATTTGGAAAAGCCAGGTATGTCAAACCTGATTCACTCATTTGCTTATGTGCAGAAGTTAGTAGGAACAATGCTGGGGGGAGTAAACTACTGAAGACAGGTTACTGAACTGCTAAGACTGAGGGAAGCAATAGCTTTCTTTTACTTTCTAAAAATCCAGCATGCAAAAAAAAAAGTCCCGTGCTTGTAAATGCTCCTCCCAGAGGTTAACAATCTACATAATACCCACAGTTTACCTATTGTAAATTAAATTCAGCTGTACTAAAACTCTTTTTTACAAACATTGGTATCATCAAATCCCTTCAAGAGCAAGTAAATTAGCATTGAACAATGAAAATTCTGAGAAAGGACAGATGAGATAGGCTGGAACCATTTTGTGGCAGCTTTGAAACTCAGAGCCTGCTTGTCTCTGGACAAAATAAGATTAATGAGTTCAAGACAGTCTGCAGAGAGATGGGGTGGCAGAAGAACAGAATAGACAAAACACAGCTTTCATTTATTGCATTGACTCTCTTGCTGAAGATAGATAATTTCTTCCATAGTAGGAGAAACACCTACACAGTTGGTTGTTGTTCTTGTTTTTTGAAGTCCAAGATGTGGAAAGTTTGTTCCAACATCAGCTTTCTTGACACATTTTAGAAGACTTTTGGTCATGGCTCACAGCCATGCTGCTAGTGTGACAGCCTTGCCCAGCTAAGGCAAATTGTTACTAAGTAGAGAGAAAAAGATGTCTTGGGCAAAGCAAGAATAAGCAGAGAATGAAAAAGCAGTCTGAAGGAAGAGAGCAGCTCAAATTTCACTTTATGACCTCAAATATGTGAGGTTTTGCTGAAATTTCTAGAAAGGATGGTGTAATTCAGTCTTTCATTTGATCTCAAGAAGGAACCTTGACTGAATTGGGACAAAAGATACTGCAGCAGGTGTGTTGGTACCTGTTAAGAGAAAGACCATTTCTTTCGGCTCAGTCCTTCTCTCAGCATCCTCTTCCTTACCCCCCAAAGAGTTGGGTTTTTTGTTTGTTTGTTTGTTTTTGAAAAAGAATGCAAAAGTTATGATGGATGGGAAACCGTGTGCATCCCTAAGCCTGTCTGCCAGTCAGGACTTGCTCTGACACATGACTTCTGCTAATTTCTGGTTCTGTTCTTTTGTCACACTGGGTAATAACAGGAAGGCTTTTTTCTTTTTTTTCCCCTCTTTTAGCAAAAGCATGGAGTGAAAGCAAGCTCAGGACAGCCAAACCTGAGATATTTAGAGCTTTATGACTCAAAAAATGAGTTTAAATACCACCTCAAAAATAAACAACCTCCTTCTCCCCACTTAAGAGACCTCAGTTGTTTAACTGTGGCTCTAGTGATGCATCCTATTTGCCTATTGTAGTAGTCAATGATAAATACATATCCTCTGTACAGGAAGCGAGATTATCTTTATTATATCACACAGGTACTTCCTGAAAAATTTTACATGAGTTGTAACAGGTGTCATTCAAGGCAGTTTCACCCAAGTGCTAAGCCAGTTGCTCAATGGCATTGAACAAGTTGGGTAGGAAAGAGAGACCACGTGTATTAGTTTGTTACTTCTCCTTAGCACTCTCAAAAATTCCAGAATACATACACAGAGAAAGAAATTGTAAATCTGTAATTGAAAATACACTTCCCAGATTGGCATTTGTTTAACATAGTGATTTTTTGTTTGTTTGTTTAAAGATGTATGTGGAAGTGGTTTTGATACAGGGCAGTAGAAATTAAAGGGTTAACCACAGATTATTTATTTTTCTGTAAGACATTTTGTCAGAAAATCAATTGCATCCAGGTTTTCTGAATATTTTTACAATGCAATAATTCTTGTAAATTAGTTGGCAGATATATCAAGGGGTTCCAAATGATATCACAAAAATGTATCAGATTAGCTAAGAACTATAGCCAGATTTTTTTCAAAGGGCAGCAGATGAAAATAAGCATTAGTGCATTGAAAAAAGTAGTCCACAGAAAGTTTTAAAATAAAGTATTTGTCATTTTTATTAGTCTTCTTAAGGCTTTCCCTGAGCTACTCTATTTTGATGAGCTAATGATTCTTAAACATTGAGTTCTTAAAAAAACAAAACACTAGTTTCTTAGTCACTTTAAGAACTTACTTTTATGCCTACAGAAATCACAGTGAAGCAACTTCAAAAATAACAAGTCCAGATCTGTAAGTTTCAGTAGCCCCTAAAGTGTCATCAAACTTTATCTCGGGACATAGATTTCTAGGGCAATATCCAGCCTGTACCTCACAGTCCCCTGATGGTATGCATATTTAGCTGTCACCAGTTGTGACAGGCACTTGAGCAAAATACAACAACCTTTGTAGGAATTTCTCCTGCAGCAAAGTGAAAGCAGCCTTCCTTTGAAGGCTGTGGAAACCCATCCTTCCTGTGCTGATGATGAAGCTCTGCATCCTTTGATGTTGGAGAAGGAAGTGTGAGTATAACAAATAGCTCAGAAATCCTGATCCAGACATTCTGGGTTCACCTGGGGGGGGGGGCATTAGAGTTGTCCAATAAAACCAGAAGTATCACAAAAATAACAAGTCCCTGCCTGAAGGCTTGATTCTCACATCATATGCAACCCCCTTTCATTAGACAACACCCTGGTGTAAACCTAGAACTAACCATTGCTACAAGTAGTTACTGTGCCAATGCTTGCATGTGGGCTACTGCAAGTGACACGCATGGTAAGAGGCTCCCTAATGAAARTACATTTAGATTGCTTCTTCCCTTGGAGTAGGCTATGCAAATAATTTTCCTTGATTGCCTGAGGAGTAGAAGAGGCTTGACACAGCTTTAAGATAAAAATCTCCAAAGACGCGATCTTTTTAATCTAACTTGGTAAAAGCTTTATCACTCAAAACTGGACTTTTCTCTTTATTTAGAAGGGGAATTTGAATAGTGTGCCTTATTTTATCTTGTAAAAATGTCTCAAGTTCAGTTCCTTTTCATTAATGGAAGGCACCACTGCAGCCTATGGGTACATTGTTAATAATGTTGAAGATGAAATAAAATAGGTCACATCAGAAAAACAGAGGTCCTGGGAGATGCCTAGCTATAGTATTGAGCATAAAAATATCACAGATAATGTTTGGGGAAGATGTTCCAACATTTACATTTTTAAACAAGGCATGAAGATGCTACTAGTACTGTTTCTGGCCTGCCTCAAATACCTGAGGCATCCTTTCCAGAGTTAAAGAGGTGGATTCAGTTCTCATCTGGAATTCTTTCCAAGCTCCGTGGTTGTATAGCATAACGAGGAGACTAGCACATGTACCAGGAGTGACACAATCTTTCAGCTGTTTCTCTGGATAGGCAGTAAATCTAATTCTTGGAGGTTTCTGGATAAACAGAAGCTGTTATCCATTTGCTGTCTGATCTGATTTCTTTCTAGTTAATTTTGCATAATTAGTTAGAGGGCTTAATTTTTTTTTTTAATGGTAAATGCCATAGGCTTGGGATTATTTCATATAACACAGACTGTACATTAAAACGCATCTAATAATGTGAAGAGATAAGTATAACATGTGCCCAGCATTAGTAGATGTCTCAAATGACAGATCTCTTTCTGTATTTAAAATGCTCGTTTTCTAAGAGTTAAGCATTTCAAAACAACAGCGTGTGGTTCACTGGTGCCGTAAAGTGGACCTCAGACTTTGGGAGGTTCCAGTCCCCAGACCCTCCTATGGTTTTGATTAAGTATCTCTACCTTCTCTGCTGCGTTTTCCCCCCTTGAATTTGTACTCAATGCTCTCACCATTTGTTTTTGCGTGGAATTGTTCACTTTTTGATGTATTTCCTATTAAAATGTAGTAGTAGACCACAGGAGAGGGTAAGGCTGCATTTATGCTGTATTTGTGTTTTAAATTCTGCTTTAGTTCTACTCAGAGTAAACATCGGTCTTCATTTTGAAATATTGTGTATTTTTAATTCAGACTTCCTTTTGTAAAAGCTAAGCCTTTTGTAAAAGCTAAGCTAAAACAGCAAGAATACTGTCCCACAGTTCAAGGAGGAACACTGTTAGTCTGGCCAAGTAGCTATCAAAAATATGCAGGAAATACAACATAAATTTATTTTTCTCCAAATGTTTTCTACAGACAAGATCCCAGACTATTAGATTAACTCCAGGGACTACAAAGGCAATAACCTGAGCTAGAAGTCCCAGGACGGTAGCCAGGTTTCATGTGATCTTCAGGGATAGGAACAAAAAACCCTACCAAAAATAATAACTTCCATTTCACTATTCAAAATGCTGAACTCCACTGTCAGCTAGATTTTAAAGCCTACTGAGAAGCAATAAAAGTAACTTCTTCTATCTGCAAGGTCATAAAACTGATGAGCATTAAGAACTAAGTCTCATCCAGATCTATTTGTAAAATTAATTTACATATTTTCAAGAATGAAAATTAGTTTATGGGGATCTAGACCAGGGGAAAAACGTACAAGTTACAGTATCTATTTCCTCCTTTTCAATCACCAAAATGTTAAGGCCAGTGAATCTTTAAAAAAAAATTATGAGCTTCAGCCAGTCTCCTGCCTGGAGCTTGACTCCCCGTCTAAAATAGGAGCTAAACATGGTTTGTGACCTCACATACAGGATGTACTTTTATCCCCAAATACAAAATTAAAGAAAAYCCATAAGAGAATCCCCTTTGAACTTCTATTATTATCATTAAAAATTCTTTCCTTTAGTATACTGCCTATCTTCTCTCATAGACCAGAGTAGGCACCCTTTGATTAACTGGATCCTGTTCTACATGTACATTCAGTTTTTGTTAGGGTGAAGCTTCTTCAAGTGGAAAACACGAGGAAAATGAAAGACAGGTATTTTCTCTGGTCCTTTTGGCATCTAGGTGTTTTTTCCCCAAATATCAAGCAAATTGTCTTACAGAAAGCTCTGTAAGATTATGGTTCCTTAATAAAATACTTTATGCAAAATATTTTTATTTTTAATTTAATATAAGCTTTCTGTTTCCATTACGTCTGGCTGGATACCACTTTCAAGCCCTCAAATAGCCCTGGATAAATTTCTAGGGCACTCTTCTCTTCTAAATCTCTTCTGGGCACAAGCATGAATAGATTTCTTTCTGCTAATGAGTAAAACCATTGATCTCTACTTCCTGCCGCTTCAAATTCAAGCTGGATGCTGAAGGAAGAAGAAAACTGATTGGCAGAGCTTGGAGAGGGAGCCAGGAGGAATGAGGAATGCCAGCTCACCCAGCAAAAAAACTCATGTGAAACAATTCCTGATCCAAGGAAACCAAACAAAAACTCTCACTATAACATCAATAACTGATAGAAACAAAAGCTGTTGTGCTTCTGCATGTATTCCTATTTAATGGATAACAACTAAAAAAAAAAAAAAGGAACCCCCAACTGTGACAGCACATGAACAACATCTCTTCATGAGGGAAATAAAGTACTGAATTAAAATTTATGGCTTCCCAGTAGCATTACATATCCCGGGAACAGTGAATGTTTTGTTCCTTCCCAAAATGACAAGTGTTAAGATCATAAAATCAAACTCAACTGGAGTAGCAAATTGATTTTAGATTATCTAGTTCTTCCAGGCTGTGTCATGCAGCACAGAATCAGTGGTTGGTTGCCTAGGGTAGCAAAATATTAGGAATAACACAGTATTTAGTGACTGTTGATTAGGAGTGTGCCTCTGAGAGGGGAGGTGTGTTCATGTGTTACTGTGCTTAGCGCAGCAGAAACCCTAGAATTGAGTCAGTCCTGAGTGTTGCATTTCTAGCCAACTTTCCAGCAGCAGTGAACTAACAGCATTTCCAAAGGTTAAGATTTCTGTAACTTTGCCAAATGGTAGGGTCGTGCCCTGTTTTTCTGCTAATACAATTTACTTCCATCATTTTTTTTCTCATGACCTTTCCACACTATTTGCCACCATCTTTTTATGCCTGTTCCGGTATTGCTATAGACTTTATACATACTGCTCCCATTATCAGCTTCATGTTTGTGTTTTGCTCTATCTGTGCAATTGAATGCTACAGAACTGCTGTAGCCATAGCAAATCTGCTTAAGCTGTAGTTGTTAATCACACAATAAACTAAGTAGCTTCATAACTTCAAGTGCATGCAAAGTTACCTACATGTCAAACATCTGCAGGCTTAAGTCCTGCTTTAATGGAGTATTATCATGGCAGTAACAAGCACATAAGCATAYGGAGATATTGCCCTGATGTTTACCCTTGCGATTTGGTGACAGGAGAGTTTGCCCTTTGCTCTGGCACACCTGGTTATGGCCAGAGACAGGGTAATGGTCTGGGTACATCACTGGTGTTATCCAAGATTGCATGTCTCTTATAAGTTTACTAGGTCTTTACTGTTGGAGGATATACAACAGGTGATTCTGAGCCACTGAAACTCTTCTTGCTGCATCTGAAACTTTTTCTTAACGATCTTTTTTTTTTTCCAAGTAAGATCTTTTAACCTCTTCCCTTTGGATGCTACATGTTATTACTGATACAGATAATGTGTCATGATGACGTCTTGGAGGCCGTGCAAGAGATCAGGGCTTTGCTATTTCTTGGCTCAGCGAAGCCATTTAGTAGCAAGTACAGCAGAGAGGACAGATCAGGTATTTACTAAAAACAGATACTATACACTTGAGCTTAGCTGAAAGAAAAGACACAAATAAGGGATTATCCCTGCCCCAAGATGTCACTCTCCTATGCAGGTATCTCTGAAGAGTAATAATGGCCAGCATTTACTGTACTCGTGTTGTTGTTGGACTCTATTATTCCCTCGTTCTCAGAGAAGTAGGTCTTCAAAACCGTAATTCTGGTGTGACTGTTTTGTCTAATTAGAAGTCCATCTTGTTTATATTTTCCACGTGAGCCCAAGCCATTTTTTGTAGCCCAACAGAGTTTGCAAACTGCACTAGCAGAGGAATTGATCCTGTGAGCAGGAGTTGGCCCACAAGCTCCAGAGAAGCCCTCAGGCACACTGAGTTGCTGGCAACACTCTCCAGGAGAGACTTATGGAGGAGAGCACTACTGTATAGTTTTGAAATCCACAAGCACTTACCCCAGCCATGGGATTTGTGCTTGTTTCCAGACCCTTGGCTTCCACAGGCCATTTCTGGAGACTGCAGTTCTGCACGTGGCTGAGTTTGCTGCACATAAATGCACCAGGTGCAGCTTTAATGAGTTAGTGAAACAGTAACACTCTACTGCACATGCTCATTACTTGATTTCCAAATCCTTGTAACTAAGTCAACAACAAAAATTCCCTTCAGGACCTGGCCCTGCACAGTACTCAGTGCAATCCCATAGCAAATATCAATGTTTGAGACTGCCTTTTTCCTTTGAAGTCCTGTTTGAGGGGTGAGGGAAAGGAGGGAAAAGGCCTAAGTATATTTTCATAATGAGGAAAGGACATTTTTTTACTTCCCACTGACTCAGTAATGGCTGAACTTTGCTTGCTTTATTCTTTTTAATGAAATGTTCCAAAATAAACAAAACCACACAGTCCCAAGCAGCCACGATGCCTGGAAATCTGGAATCAAGAGGTGACGGTTTCATAAAGTTAGTGACTGAAAGTGAGGCTATAATCAAAGCCATTTCCCTATCTTGACCTTTGTTCTCACTCTAGCTTTTCATACAAACTGCTGCCTAAATAACTTATGCAAAGCCAACATGAAAAGAGGCAACAGAAGGAGAAGGCCATGTTGGCAAAAAAGGTGTATTTCAGCTATCCGAGCAGTTGAGGGAGAGGAGCTCTGCAGACACGCTATGCAAGGTAACGAGTGCTGGGGAGAAAGCTGACAAATTCTGACTGACAGATTATATGGTGGGGCAGAGAGGAGGCCAACAGCGAGCAGGTGGGAGGCTGGAGGAATTCATTGAAGAGCTGTGAGACAGGCAAGCTTCCTGAAGAAGTAGGAGGGAAAGCAGTTTTGAGCTGAATCCTGTAATGAATGGGGGAGTTGCCTGAAATGTGCTAGTCATGAGGTAAGAGACAACAGTCTTTCTGCTGCAGCGCAGAACTGTGGAGCCCTCGGAGACCTGGAAAAATCCAGAGGAGATGCGGTGATAGAGCTTAGGAAGGGCAGAAGGGAGCCAGCAGTCTGTGCAGAGCTGCTGTGCAGTGATCGGCTGCAGGAGGAGAGGGAGCAAATGGGAAAAACAAACGGAGGCTAAAAGTGAGGGAGGGAGTTCATGGGAGACCTCATCTGAGGAGGGCTGCGTGGAGGATGCACCTCTGAGACCAGAGGAACGTGCCTCTCTCTAGGACTTGAAGCTGAATACAGATGAGATGAAGGTGGGTGTCCCTTCAAGGTGGCAGCAAGGCAAGAAGAAGTCATTGCCTTTGCGGGAGTAGGCGCTCCGGCWTTTAACAAATCTGTGAATGGCTCATTCACACTCCCGGCACTCACAGCATGAGTTCCCAAAAGATCTGCAGCTTTACACCAGGATGCCTGAATGGGCATTAAGGACTTTAACTTACCAGCCCTGGGCTGTTGTGCCCACCTCAGTACTCTGCAAGTGACGTTGCTGCTGCAGTAGCTTGGTACCCCCAAAGGCTGCCTGCTCCTCCTCAGGAACCCATTCCTGTCCCCTCCTCTAGCCCCCTCCCACATCCCCTCCTGCTTTTAAACCCCAGCTCCCTGCAGGACCGTCTTGCTGAGCTGCTGGCACTGGATCCCTGTGTAAACCCACCGATCGGGCTGTGTCCAACATGTCCCACCTGCGCATGGGTACAGGGCAGCCGCGCGCTCAGGGCGGCTTGCTGGCAGCAGCTATCTTCGAGCTGCTTTTCAGACTCAGGCTTGGGACCTGTATTTTAGCTCTAAGATAAGCATTTTGAAATCTGTCTTCTTTTTCCACAATGCTGACATGAGGTGTTTTTAATCATCTCGGGGAAGCTTTCTTTGGACAGGCCTATTTGTTCACTCTTCCTCTTGTATAGTCAGTCTATTTTTCTTGAAGAGCTGGCCTGTAAAGCAGCTATTAGGGGTTTACTGTATATCATTATCAAGAAAAATAAATTCCATCCCTGAAAAAAAATTAAATCCCTAGTTACAACCTTGTTTTGCAAATAACTTTATAGAAGTGAAATATTCTGTACAGCTGACCGCCCAAACCTGTTGGAAAATGCTTACTCCAAATACAAATTTAAGCATATTTTAGTCCTAAAATGTTTTAAGTGATGGCTTGGGCAAGGAAAAAAGTTCTTCCTGTAGGGAGACTATAGCAGTGTTGGTATGGTGGGGAGAAGAATGGCTTCTCTGTTTTTCAGAATGATATATTTTTGAATTATCCATGTATGGTATACGCAGAGACAAGCAAGACCTGTTTTCTGCTAGATTTCTCTCTATTTTACACACACACACACACACACACACACACACACTTATATCGAGGAAGAAAGTGATGAGGAGAGAGAACAGCAGTGATTGCTACACCTACTGATTTTATTACTGGTTTTGCTGTGCAGACTCCTAAACCACGTGGGTGTTGATGGTTGACTTTAAGAGACTTAATGAAGGTTACCATTGGAAATTTTGACATTCATGATGATAAATGTGCTATTCACTTAGAGGAATTCAGTTATCTTCAACAGTTATAGCTGACTATAACAAAATTTTAATTTTTCTCTGCTTTGTTCTTCGATATATTTTGCATTATCCATTCAGAACTAATGCCTCTATTTTTCAGATGGCTACAATTTAATTGCTTTCTTACTGACAAGGGGAAAAGAGGTATCTTTCTTAAGTACTCCTCAAAAGGAACAGAAAAGCAACACCAGTGTAAGTACTGAAAACAGACCCCTCAGTATTTACATTTTATTACTATTCAAAAGGAAACAGGCGGCGGGAAGGACTGGATCTAGTCAGACTATCATTTTACGTCTTTTGTCTGAGGCATCTCTCATTCACTGAGAATATATTCCCAGACTTTCAAAAGGCCRCTCCTCAGCCCAGAAAATGAAGCAAGTCCATAAGAACACCTGGCTCTTTTTAAGGACCTCTGCATTTTCCTGTCTGTATCAGCTGCAGCCCATCTACCTTTCTTCCTGGGATGCTCTTACCCTGGTAACTACTGATGCAACCTTTCATAAAAATGTTATTTCCTCTCAATTCTTGCATGCTTCGGTCATCAGTGAAATCAGTCAGAACTAGGGGCACTGAATGTATTGGCTCTGATTTTATCCTTGGTTTCATTGAAATACCAAGGCATTTTACATCTCAGGCTTTCCACAAATGCTTGGAGAAGAACAGCCTGGGTTGCACTTGCATTATGGTTTAAACATTTCCTTCACTATGACAACAATTAGAGCACTATTTTCTATTTAGCTGTAAGCTCAAGCTATGAATAACAACAGAGAGGTCTCAGCAGCCTCCTGCTCTCTGAGCAAATCCCCGTGAGCTCGGCAGCTCGTGGGAACAATACTCACAGTGCTGCTCCAAAATGTCATTTTGCACAAATGTTCTTGCGACAGTATTTCTCAACCTGTGCTCTGGGGACCAGTTGTGGTCTGAAACGTTTCAGAAAGCAGTTTGTGAGATCACTCTAAAACAAAACAACTCTCCCTGCGATTTTCCCCCTCTTCCAAAATACCCAAACCCATACACACGTCGTCACAACTTTCAAAGGGTGGCCTAATTTTTAGTTGATTATTGATGAAGACTATTGCATTAAGATTGCTCGAGTAGCTTGCAGCTTATTCCTCCAAAATGCTCAGGGATCTTCAGATTGAAAAGTATGGAGAAATACAACATTGGAGAAATGTGTCCACTATTTTATTTGTTGTGGAAGACACAAAATATCTGCCTCATGAATTCTCTGTACTCCTCTTTAGAGCCTGCATATGACTTCCATCTTCCACCACATACTTAATACTCATGAATGAAGCATACTAGATGTGGCAACGCTAGCAATAAAAAGCAGCAGCTTTATATTATTTTGCTCCRCTCCTTGTGTCTCCTGGACACCACCTTAGATCCTGCCGGAGTCCTTGTTACTGCTGTTGCAGTAGGCTGTGTTGGCTTTGCCAGTATAAACATTGCTCCTGGGATACTTCAGCTCCTGTATCGCCTTGCCTCAAATGCAAGGCTTTTCCATTCCTCCTCCATTCCTCCGTTATATGGCGAGGGGGTGCTTCCCGGTGTGCACAGAAGTTTACATTGCAGCTTTATATTTACAAGCCAGGGCTGAGTGTAACAGCTAAATCAGGTTATGGCACAGAAGACTCAGAGAGACCTCCACAGCCAGAGGCTCCTGTGCTAGTGCAGGCAAACAGATCATACATTTTGCAAGCTCCATCTTAAAACTGGTTAGGTTTCTTGCTCTCACTGTTTCTACTGGAAAGCACATGGGAGCTTTGTTCCAAAGCTTGCTTCTACCAGCGGCTGGAAGCTTTCTAATTCCAGACACATTTTTATGGTAAATATAAACCTATTTATTCTTGTGCTAATACTGCCCTTTATCTTAGGGAATTGTTTGTACTGCAGCCACACCACAGGCCCTACCCAGCACTCACCAAATGCTGCAAATGAAGCTGATCTAAAAAACTTCAGGCTGAGGCTCCAAACAGAAGATGGCAAAACACAGATGTGTGGAGAGGAGTCAAACTTGCATCTTGCCTGCTCATAGCTCTGATGCCCCTTTCATTACAGGTAATATGGAAATACCCCAGAGCCTGCTGTGGAAGGCAAAAGGGCAGAATGGGAGAGAGCCAACAGGAGTCGTGGCTCCAGAGGGGAAGAGAATTGTTTTTATGGCTGTGCCAACTTCACCTGAATTCGCTTAGGTAAAAGGAACCAAAATATTGTCATACTCCCAGCATGCGGGGATTTGGGATTGCTCTCATCGGTACCCTGGCAGAGCCTTTGGTAGCACCAGGCACAAGGCTGGGGCTGAACGCCTCCCAGTAATCCCATGGCTCAGCCCACGCTCGCTTCGAGGGTTYGCTGCAGCTTGGGCTTCCCTTGGGGCTTCTGCAATTTGTGAACACTAATGTTTGCTGAAATATGCTCTTGCACTGTGAAAACTGTTCCTACCATGTTTTAGCACAACTGTGTTTTTGCAGGTTTCTGTTTAGATCATCTTAAACACTGCTTAACTACAGCATGAGTTGCACCTATTACCCTATTTTGTGCCATCTTAACTAGCTCTGCTAACGGCTTGGTATGTTTAAAGCCACCATTTAGCATAACAAAACAAATTAACATAGGCTTGAGTTTTGGCCAGCCAGACTTGATACATTTTTAAGCTATGATTTCATTTTGGCCAATGATTAATGATGACACATTTTAAAGCTATGATTTTGTTTTACGTTTGAAGCATTATTTATGCATAGCAGATAAGTATTTTCTCCACTCCTAATGACATTTACTGCATGTTGCACAGCTTGCAGTCTCCAAGAAAGAAAGAAAGAAAGAAAGAAAGAGGCAGCCTGAGCACTGAGTGGCATGGCACTAATGGACACATGATAGGGCTAGTAGAATACTAATCTAGTCAAAGGCCACACAAGGACCCAGTTAACCAAACATAGCCACAAACACTTTTCCCCGCAAGTGACACTCTTTCAAGCAGGCGAACAACCTGATCTCAGGCACAGCTTGCAGCTCTGCTTGCTTTTCTGTTGTAAGATCCTGTTCTGAGTTGATCATAAAACTCTGCCAGACTTCTACCATCTGAGCTGAAATTTTCCATATGAGGCAGACACCTCAGACTGCTGCTGCTGGTTATTTATAATCAGTAAGTTTAACAATATGGTTTAACTTCTTCAAAGAAAAATGTAGCGGAAACTGTTTATTTCTTAACAAAACAACAGCACTGAATTTATTTATCTTTTTTTATGTAGGAGGAAAGAAGCATTTTCATTTCCACGCAAGGGTGAGCACCTTCATTTTTGAGGGGGTGCTGTGAAAGCTGTAGCTTGCCAGGGAGCTGTCATGCTGGCCTGGAGATGTGCTAAACCTTTTCAGAGCCGCCCCTGGCACTGACTAAATAGGGACACACTCACATTTGGCCACTAAGGTCTCCAGAGAAGTTACCTGCAGGGGCTGAGGCCACTTCACTTCTCTTGGACACTTACTGCCACTACGACTTGGAAACATCTCCCAGGCTGTCAGTGGATCCCCTCCCACCCCAAAACCCATTCGCCAGGTGGAAGGCAGGACAAAACTTGACTAACATGGCATCTTCAACTTCACATGAAGGTTTTGACCACCAGAGAGGCAGGAGGGAGCAGCACATACCCCGAACGCGCCAGGGCGGTAGGAAGCCCTTGGCGGTGCAGCGCCAAGCCCGGGTGCTGCCAGGTGCCAAAGGGCCCCCCGGTTTAGCGGGTGGCCGGGGCAGTGCGACCGGCCCCATCTAGGCTTCAGGCAGCGGCCGTGGGAGCAGCATGGGTCGCCCGGTGCTGGCAGCGAAGCCGATGTGAGCCCGCTCCGAGCGCGGTGCCGAATAACAACTCCTGCAGGCTGCTCAGCTGGCAGAGCTGTGCAGGGGGGTGTCAGGCAGCGGGGGGCAATGCCGCACTTCACTTTGCACGGCTTTTGCAAAATTAAAGTTCGTCCATGCCGTGAGGATCTAGGTAAAGTATCTGGTAACTGCACGTCTGGGATTCTTTTGCAGTTTGTGCTCAGGGCTTGTTTCACGTAAGGGTGATGGCGAAAGGCGCAGCTCAGTCCAACGTCTGCACCATCACGTGGGGCACAGGGGGTGACATCGAGACCCCTCTGGGGGAAAGCTGCTGCACGAATTCCCTCTCCCTCCTTTTCCTTCGCTTTCCAAGGTGCCTCACCTGGTCACTCACAGTTGAAGAACGAGGCAGCGTAACGCACAGGAAAGTAAGAGTCTCTGTATCTCCGGCACAACCTGCCCTTTTCAAGTTTGAATGGAAAAGAAGACTAAAGTCTGCAGCGTGCTTTAGCAAACAACAAATGGCATAACAACAAATGCAGCAACGAAGAATGYCAAGGTTGTCATCCCCCGTCCGCGGTTTGGATGGATTTCACCACCGGAGGAAGGTTTTCAGCGCTCGAGGCAGACCCTCGCGCAGGAAGCAGGTGGTTTGCTTTACCACGTGGCAGGCATGGTGGCGAGGGAGCGAGCCCTGTGCAGCCGTCCAAACTGCGGCAGATGGTCTGCAGCTCGCTCTGCTCCGCTCAAGGATATTTTTCATGTTATGTGTGGAAAAGAGCAGTAACCCTTGTTTGTTATATGAGGCCTTGTAGAACTTTGTTTGGAAAGCAGCCACTTTTAAGATTAAAAAAAAAAAAAAAGCCATTAAAAATATGAGTCACCGTAATCACATTCAAAGTGCTCCAGCATGGGCTTTTATTTGCAAAGGTTTCACTATTCAAAGCAGCTTTTTATTTTTTCATGCAGAATTCCACCACAAATTACCTCAGGTTAATTGAGGTGAAATTACTGATCTGCTCATTTTAAATTATTAAGAAAACCAAAAAAGCCTCAAGATGCTGAATTTAAACTATTGGTGCTGCAAGGGCACCAGCAGAATAAGCAGCCCTGCTCTGTTGTGCGACATGTGACTAGGGAATCCAAACGCAACACAAATTTTTCTTCAACACAAATGCACTTTTGTGCACCAGAACCTCGCTCCCAGAAAGGGAGGGGGGAGACTCGTGCCCTGTGCTGGCAGCCAGAAGCAGGACCAAACCTCCCGCTTCCCTCTGCCATGCCRGGGGAGCCTGAGGCGCCTCAAAGTGGAAACAGCCACAGCCGGAGCGAGCTGTCCATCACCTGAACTAGCCAAGCACCGGGATGGCACTGGCAGCCCGCTGGTCTCGGGGATCTGGCGCCCGGTTTAGCATTAGCGGGCACCCCTGGCCTCTCAGGGGTGAGACGCCAGAGCCCTTTTTTTCAAAACCGAAACAAAGAGGTTCTGTTTGCTTCTGAAAGGCAGCTGGAGGGGGAGTCCTTTGCATCCAGCAGTTCAGTGAGGAAACTATTCACCCAGGACACGGGAGAGCTGGTTTCAACTTTACTGCCTGCTGGAGGGAGTTCAGACTTACCGTCCCACCTTGAAAAAATACCCTAACCATGAGACTGTGAGCTACGAGGAAAGGAGAGAGCAGAAGCCCTTGTTGTACATCACGAACTAAAGAGCCGGTTCCCTCTGGCGCCCTGTTACCACCCCTGCGGCGAGAGCGGTTTATCTGCGAGGCGGATCTGGTGGCTTCCAGCTCCTCCTCCCAGAGTCTTTTTACCCACTGCACCTTGCGCGCTCCTCCGAGGAATCGCCCTCCTCTCCAGGCCTGGGTGGCTCCTGTACTGCTGGGGCACTGAGAAAAAAAGGTGCCTCTGTAAGGTTGCCTACTGCTGCGAGGTATTTTAAAAGAAGAAATACCTATCACAACATTTGTGCAAGCCCCTGGGCCAGTGAGAGGCGTTTTCAACATAAGGTGTTGTGCTGGGCCCCCAGGGATCACAGCGGAGGGCACCTCCTCTTTGGACCATGATCAAGCTCAGGAAGGAGTCAGAAGTCAACTTGCTCAAAATTATCTAGGCTGATGCACCCTGGGCATGCACCACCACCGCCGTTAAATTACAGTGGTGAAACAGAAAGCTTAGGCAGCTCCCAGGAGAGGTGGCAGCTGAGCAAGGGTTCAGGGTTGCAGCTTGGGAAACGGGGGCATCCAGGCACTGAAATCACCGTGGTTTAGGTCTGGACAAGGCCTGTGCTACCTCTTCAGCCACATTAGGAACTGGTTTTTACTCTGCATTTGGCACTGAAGCCAACTGTAGACACTGAGAAAATGGGGAGAGAGCAGAAAATAACCGCAGAAAATAATTTGAGGGCTGAGAAAAATGTCTGATGGTGAGAGACTTAAAAGGCCAGTCTAGCTGGCTTAGCAAAAAGTCCAAGAAGTGATCTTACTGTGTTTTATTAGAGGACTTACCGAGTGCTTTAATTCACTGGTGAAAGACAAATAGCTGTAAGTTAAATTCAAGTAATTTAAAATAGGCATAAGTCAGAGCTGAGGAGCAAACAATGACTCACTACAACAAATTACTAATGGTAGATCCTCTATCTTACCTTGCGGGAAAGGACTGGATGCCTTTTCATGCAGATGGGCCAAGGTGTTTACGCGGAAGTGTTCGGAAAAGGTTCCCTGACCAGAGCTGTGCAAGAGACCCGGCAAAAGGACATCAAGCTGCCTTCCCATATTAGCCATCTATTATTGTCCACACTGCGCCAAATCCTAAAGTACATTCATGCACCTAGAATCCAGTCAGTGGATTTTCAGGACATGCCTGTTAGTTAACTATTAAATATTGCCTGGAAAAAATAAATACACGGGTAACTGCGATGCTTAGTAATATTAAATCATATTCCTCATCTCCTTTCCAGTGTAAAACACAGAACAGCTGTTTTTGGAAAACTGAATAGAGGCTAAAATACTTTGTCGTTGTAGTCTGTTGCCACATGATGTGTTCCCAGCAGTAACCGTCAGTGACAGGTAAGAAGTGTCTAAATATCAGCGTCTGTGTCATGCAAGTTTTCTTTCTTATTCTTGGCTGAGTGCTTTAGAGAGCATTAGGCAACATTCCGCTCTGGGCCTGGTACACATGCTATTGAAACTCAAGAACAACATTTTTAATTTTTTCAAATAGAGAGAAAAGTCCCGATCCATTGTTAATGCAAATCTGGATTTATGCCCACCAACTATCAAACGGAGACAAATGACAGTGCTGCTCTTTCAACCAACTTAATGGTTCTGGAAAGAGAACTGGCAGCAGACTCCAACAATTTCATCTAGGCAAGGCAGTGCCTAGTCCAAGAGTGGAAATCTCCAACTGGAGAGCTGGCAAGTGCATATTTGTGCTGGAGGCTTAAATCAATCATTTCCATTTTCCCCAATGTGACCTAGCAAAATACAAAAATTGGCTCTTTCGTCAGTGGGCACAGGCCACTTCTTATGTTCAAGGTATTAATGCTGTGGGCTACAGTGATACGTTAACTACATGTAAAACAGAGTTAAAACCACCTGTTTAATCATTCTTTTACAGTACCTCTAGTTTGAAAATTCAACAGTTGCCTTTGTCCGGAGGATCTTCGTTGTCCCTTGGACTCGTCCCTCTGTGCCCATGCAACACTCTCCTCCACCCAGGACATGTTCTTGGCTCTGCTGCAGAGCAGCAACCCCTCATCATCATCTTGTGAACTGACACATGCTCCCCTGGCACCCAAGACTGAGGCACTCAGCAGTCAAAATGCTACTGCAGATGTTATGCTCTCAGGTGCACTTTCTCTCTCAAAGACTTGGACAAACTCCAGGGGCCTACTTGCACAACTTGGATTTAGACTAAATAAGGCACCTACTCAGCAGCCACCTAACTCTTTATTTATGGTCTCACCTGCTGAATCTGGAAGTTCCTGAGCTGCCAATAATTCTGCTTCAGAGGATACCCCACACTGCGCTTGTTTACTATGGTGGGAATCAGGAAGTAAAGGGAACATCATCTGAGTCTTTGTAGGCTTGCACAACTTGCTTGTAGGGCAGTGCCATGTGCACACTTCCCAGGTCAAGAGAAATGCCATGGACATAATGTATCTTCTTATCAGAGTAAGTCTGTCCATTCTACCAGTCACACAGTCTAATTTCCACACAGAGAGGACCTGACAAGAGCCCTGCATGGGAGACAAAATACTCCAAAGAGACATCAGTCGGATGCTCAAGGTGTCCAGACCCTGGAGACTGGTTCAGCATGTTTCAGAAATATGTTTCTGTGCAGCCCAGGGGGCCAGACCAGGTACAAGTGCTCTGAGCAGATTTAATACACAACAAGAGGACAAAGAGCCTTTCTAAACAGTCGTGACTGCTCAGTATGTAGTGATATATCTGCCAGTGCTGCCCTCCTCTATGTTATAACTTAATGACTACTTTTGAACATGTCAGGTGCCTTCTAAACTTCTCTCAGCTTCAAAAGGTCAAAACATCTCCCATTTGCCAAGAGAGCATCTTACTTTCTTCTGTCCTTCTCTAAGCAGAAAAAGGCCATACTACATTTCTAAAAATTAAAAAAAAATCCCAACAAATTAAAAACACATACAAAAATAAATGTCATCACTATTTATTCACTGATGTCTCTGATTCTGTCCCAGATCCCAGGAACATTTCAAGCTCAGGAGTTCTCAAACTCCTGAGAATCCAGAGGACTAAATTTTTCTTTATTCTTTTCTCCTTGGTTGGCCTCAGGTTGTAAATCTTCCAGCTTGGCCCTCCAATAATAATTAAGGCAATTAGCCTGTATCTTCTTTGGACTAGTCATCAAGATGGTCCAGCTGATTTCTCCAAAGGCAGCAAAAATCCAAAACATTTAAATAAGAAAAAGGTTGAGCTTCAGAGGACAGTAACAAAAGTGCAAACAGGAAGGCAGGTCAGTCTAATCATCTGCACCTCAGGGTTATCACAGTCAACACTTGTCTCTGCAAGCAGCCAGCTTCCCTGCAAGAAGTGGGTTGGAAGGAGAGCTCACTCACAAGGGAAGACCACTTTGAGACCAGTGCAGAGGGCACTTGGTCCCAGTCCATCCTTCCAACACTGTTTATGCACTTCATAGCAAACAGTCATTGGAAAGAAAAAAAATCAGTCCTTAGAACAAGCTGTATCGTTAGACACATATCTGTGCTCCTAGCTGACCTTAGGATGTTCCTCATGCCACAGGCTGCCTATCTCTGTCACAGGTGGAGTCACCCAACTCTCACCATGCACAGCACGGCAAGTCTGACCCAGGGTTTTGCTTCAGAAGTCAGACACTTAAAACCTAAGCATTGCCAAAGTCTAATAACTGCTGCATTTGGGACATGCTGACACATGAGGAGTGAGCTTAGCAGGATGCTTGCTGTATGATGCGGCTCCTTAGGAGGGAGGGAGTTAATGTAATAGTTGCCCCTGCTAAAGGAGGGAGGTCTCACTCCCTCTCCTTGTTTTCTTCTGCTTCCCACCAAATGCTCCAGCCAGACCCTCCCATGGGCCAGCTCCACTCACTAACCTTCCAGAGCAAACCCAGGAAGAAAGAGAAAGCAGATGGTTTCTGCAGGGTTAGTGGGTTGAACTGGCTCACAGCTGTAGGCAGTGCAGGACCTCACAGCCAGGAGAAAGAGAGTGACATTTTCAGCAGCACTGAACTGTTCAAGCAGCTCATCAAGTTCATGAAACCAGAGCTTCAAAGGAGAGAAGCTCTTTGAACCACTCTTCAGAGAAGCCCCTATAAACTCTGACCTTTCTCCTATGGGTTTAGGTGAGCCAGGTCCCTTGCATACAAAACGTGAGCTGGGCCATAGTGAGGAGCAGGCAATAAGCCTGCCAGGTGAATGCCAGGCCCCTATCATTGGCAGATGTGGGAATCCAGTCCCAGATTAATTTATTTTTTGCCAGCTGAAACCATTTGGCAAAGGCAACCTGATATTTTTATGGCAAAAAGTAAATTGCCTAGCTCTCCTCCAAAGTTCCCATTTCCAGGCCCATGGCCAGTTAATACTTCATATTTTTCTGCAGCATGCATCAGCAGTGGAACAAGCACTAAATGAGTCTGGCTGGTTCTGGTCTAGCAAAATCCCAAACTGGAGTCTGCAGGGATCATGTGAGGTGCTGACTGTCCACCACACCTTCATTTATTTTTATTTCCTCAGATTCCATAGAGTATCTACTCTAGAAAGTTCAGTTTGCAGGTGCAAGTTTCACAGCTTATATCTGGTCCAGATTTTTGGTGTCAAGAAAAACACAGCAAGAAAAAAACTCACTATTGAAGAAAAGGGTTCCAGGGACATTTTTGTATTCCAGTGAAAAGGATTTTCTTTTAGCAACCATTTGTCTGTGGTGTTTGCAACCTAAATATTACAAGCACAATCTGAAAATGACATTGATTGATTAGAAATTGATTCTTAAAACAAAACATGTCCCCTTCTTTGCATAGCAATAATGAAATCTGATCGCAGAGTTTTCTGGCCCTGTAATATATTAATTGGAACGTGTCCACATCTCAAAATCAAGCTAAATGACAATTTTTAATTGCATATAATTCCTGCTGAAGTTTTGCTCCATAAATTAATTTAAATTACATTCAGGTTTACAGAAAACATTTTAACCCATATAATCTTTGTATAAACCCACTGGGAGAAAAAAGTGGCATTCAAGAAGAATTACAGTAGTTTAAAATAAATAATAGCTTTTGCCATAGATTTTTGCATGCAATTTCCTACTTTAAAGAGAAAATCCTATGCCTGGTAATCCTTATTGTCTCCTCCAGCCCTTCCAAATCATGGAAACAAATTTCAGAAAGATGCTCAAGACCAATAATTTAAAAAAGAAACAAGAACAAATCCTTTCATCCTCTTGTTTCCTAGGTCATAGAAAGAAAAACTATAAGCCTCCCATTTCCATCTTGAGCACACACTTTCACTTGAGAATTAGAAAGTGGCTTAAATCTGAGCTGCAAAAGAAAGATGGAGGCATGCCTTTATTCCCTGGAGAAAGCATACCAAAAAACTCTGCATTTTTTATTTTAAGCTTTAGAAACTTGAACTTCTGCTTCCCTTAAACTGCAAGAGGGGAGAGGAAGGCCATGACCAGGCAGCTGGTAAGGTGCAGACGCTGAATCTTGTCCTGTGCCAGCTGGAAAAGATCCAAGTCAAAAAACAAATTCACAACCCCACCAAGGCCTGCTATTGGGACACTGCTGCATAGGAAGAGCTACAGTTCTATGGATATTTCTTAGTATTTGAAACCAAACCATCTTACTGCTCTTTTGCTGCACTTACTTTAAAATGAAATAATTGCTTGAAAAACAAGGAGGTGTCATTTCATCATACCCCGCTGAAATGAAATACACACTGCACATGGCCTGTATCCATTACTGCAGATTAAGTCCAACCTAAAAGAAGTATTTTGTCCGAGACTTAAAGGCTAGTACTGAGCCCTTTTCCCGAGCACTTTTGCTCATTCCTGCAGCCAAGTGTGTGAGCTGGCACGCAGGCAGGGGCGCTCAGCGCGGTCCAGCAGGGCCAAGTGGACCCGGCATTAATGCCCAGAAGCAATTTCTTGCCGGAGGCTGGGGCCGAGGCACACGGAGGCCTCACTGCCTGCCAGACCGAAACACAGCTATTGCTGTGGTTCCCATCGCTGTCGGCTCTTCGAGTGCAGAGAAGCTACCATTTATGAAGGAAAATTTATACAGTTACCAAGACTTTGTGATCCTGTTTTTTCCAGCCATGCCTCGTGCAGGAGCACCATAGATTTAGGAAGGGGGTGGGACTGGCCCTGTGTCCTCTGCTTTTCTCTTTCAGAAGTATCTTTGCAAAAGACACCAAGGGAGGGAGCCTGGCTCCCCATTTCCTCTGGAGAACTTGGCACCCTCTTCACTAAAAAATTGTTTCCCTGAAAACAGATGCTAAGCCTCAGGCTAGACTATACTAACACAGTTTCTCCTCGGTTCAGCCCAGTGCACAAGACTCTTCTGGGAAGCTATAAAATGTCAAGCACTGTTCCCTAACTCTGCCTTGGCTAAGCCACCTCACCGGTGTGTGCATGTGCGCGTGCACCTACATTTCTCATGAGTCTGATGAAGCAAGAAGCAAGTCGGGACTTTCCCACTATACATAAATTAAAATACATTGTGTATACATGTTTATGTAYACTGCATACATGCACACAGTTTTTGACTGTTAAATAGAAAACAGAAAGGATCAGATTTTTAAAGGTATTAGACATACAGCAGAATACTTTAAGTCACTTATGAAAATTCTCCTAATTTCCCATCTTTGTCTTTAAGCATCTAAGCACATCTGGGGGTTTTCAAAAGCAAATTTTAAAAATCCTGTTTTGTGCCTATTTGCATTTCTGGGCAATTAAAACTAAAAATAGCTCCAAATCATCACTAAGAGACATTTATAGCAGGAGAATGTTCAGTTTCATTAACACTTATTAGTTCTTCTTAAAGCTTCCTTTATCTTCATAACACACTTGGGACAGTCAGGGGATAAATTAAGTAGGATTAAATAATACTATGACACATCGACATACAGGAATACAATAGACACTTGAATATGTCCAACGAAAAGGTGCTCCTGATCCTTGTTCCAGCGGTGTTCCTCTTGTTAACTGGAAAGTAAGGTGTTTTCTTCTTTCAGCTTTGAGGTTTCCCCAAGTCGTCTTCATTATTCAAAGTGCCATAGCACAAATGGTGGGAATCTGGCTGTATTTTGCCTGTCACTTTTTGTCCTAAGGAATGGGGGTGAGGGAAGGGAAAAACAACAACTCTATGAAAAATTTTAATAAAACAAATCCCCCACCAATCCATCATTTCAGCATTCTTTGCTCCAGTAATCATTGTTTTCACTTGACTGGTTGTAACAATAGCTTGGAAAAAGTCTGAAAAATTCTTTGAAAAATCTCTTGGGAACAGAAATAGAAATTAAGGGTACAGTATATTTATTAAATATGATTAGAGAACATTCCTGACTCAATTCTCCCAGGTCATCCCATTATCTGCTATCTCATTTTTAAACAGAGAGACAGAAAAAAGAAAAAACCCTACTCACCAGGAATATGTCCACAGTCAATATAAGGAATTTGTAAATGTTCCTCTTTTTTATTTCTTGTAATTAAAAATACACCAAGGAAAGAGAGGAGACACCTGCAAAAAACAGTGACATAGTATAATTAGGGACAATAATTGCATCTGAGATGAGGATTTCTTTCCATGTTTCTTTTTCAAGGACTTCCAAACCTGAGCTGCTCAGCTTATAAGTAAAGAAACTTTTATTCCTGGCAGCTCTATAAATTCAACTCGGGCTCCCTGTCAGTCTAGTTTTTGCCTCCTGAAGCTTTATTATCAGTACCAAGGGCTCTGCAAACAAAATTACACTTTCCATGACATAGGAACCAAATGTCTGTGAGCGTGAGACCACAACATTTGAATCCTTGAGCACATCTTCACAGAGTGTCTGAACTAGCATTTTAGCACTTCCAATTTCATTAGCAACTCAGTCTCATTACAGATGGTCAACATCTCTGTTGTTTTTCTCATTTGACTGTGTCTCAGGGGCAAGCTGTAAGCCAGGAGCAATGAGAAACTGCTATGCTTGGATAAATCTGTCCACTCTATGTTGGACACACAGTCACTACTTCCTGCCTGCCAAATACATGGATTGAATTTGCTCATCTCCATTTTCTGTTGCTTTTTTTGCAGTCAAACAACATAGTAGTTCTGTGCATCTACTCCAGTCTGACTGCAGGAGAAGAAGATGCCTGTAGTTGTCGGTCCCATTTATTTGACAGCAGTAGGAAGACACATGACCAAGAGTTCAGGGAGATGCATTTAACTATCACATGCCCATTATCAGATAACTTTTACCTGTCCCCTGAATTGTTACTATGCTGGTGGCCAGCAGAAGATTTCTGCTCTTGCTTAGCACTTTGGTTGCACTTCTTCAAACATTTACTGTTAGCAGCTTCTTAGCATGCTCTGAACTTTTCAGCAGGCATGCCATGTCTTCCTGAGCACATGAAAATGGGGGAGAGGTATTACAGTACCGCCTTGCAGGCAAGCAACTCATGCATCTGCCCGCAGCTAATGGCAGCAGAGAACAGCTGGACACGCAAGTGGAAGGTAACGTGGAAGGACATTTCTCGCAGTCGTAAAAGTCTCCTCTATAACATGATCTTTGGGGGAGAGCAGTGATCTGTCCTTCCTTCAGGAAGAACACATGCTGCTAGTTTTTCATTCCATCATGGGATTAGTAGTTCATAAGTGTCTCAAATTTTTACATATTTGGATTTAAAAACAGGCCTCCAAACCCCCATAGCACTGATATTAATCTTTCCTTTAATGTTTTTTATCCTACTGTAATGGCTATTCCATAATACTTTAATAACAAGATGGGTTTCTTCTTACTGAGAAAAGAAGGCACTCCACAAAGCAATATTGTTCCAATACAAGCTTTAGTGCAGATTTTCAGCTGATACACTTACCCGAACAGAAACATGAACACACTCAGCAAAGCTGCACTTTGGAATTCCTGATAAAATATGACCCCTGGAATGTGACAGAAACAAGAGTTGCAGATCTTGACTGGATTCCAAGTGATATGAATTACAGCTGGGAGGGTCAGGAGCAGTGTCATGCTCAAATGGAGCAAAAAAATCCCAAATATGGTATTAATACACATTATGGGGGGGGTTCACATTATATGTCCATATTCTATTATGTAGGCTTTCTCAGGATACTGTATGGGACTGGAGAAGAATTAGTTTATCAGGCTGGAGCGCTTGCTGTTATTAACTGCACAGATGCAGGTATTTTTTGCATTGTCAGCAACAGTTTTTACACAGGTCAGACTCAAGGTCTTATTCACAAGCAGAGTCATACCAGTAGAGCTAACAGGTTCTTCATGGATTTAGTTAAGCCACTCCAGCAGGCCATCTTAGCTCCAATTAAGAACAGGTTTTAGATAACTAGCAGTGTCACTGATATTTAAACCAAGTTAAGGGCTCCAGCAGCCAAGTTTGCCAAATCTTTCTGGCTGAAGGGATCACTAACTCTTTCTGGTCACCCCTTCTCTAGGAATTAGCACTTCTGCAGTGGTGGTGACAGAACCAGATGCGTATCTGGATCTCAGCTGCCCCAATTCACAGCCAAATGTGTGAGCTTTAAACCACTGAGGAGCATAGTTTTGCTTAGAAACATCAGAGTGTGAACTGGAGCAGCTGAAGAGTGAATGTATCTTCAAAGGCTGCAACTAGGGATGGGGGAATCACTAAAGAAGGTACCTTCTGAAAGTACCCCAGCAAGATTCAGCAGAGCTCGTTCTTCTGAGCCCTACACTGGTTTAACTAACCTGGTGCAAATGCATGTGTATCCAGTCTCAAAGCTATTAAGCTGTTCCTGAATAGGTACTTGATCTTTTTAGGAGGCACAAGGCCAAATTCTCCATATGGTCACAAGAATGCAACCCCCTCTTGGCCAAAGTCTCCTCTCAGTCACAAAATGTAGGTCTCTGACACAGGTGCTGAGACAATCTGTGCATGAAGCTAACTCCCCTTCTCATTAACGGCAGCTCTGCATGAGAAACTCCTGCACAGCAATGACAGGAAAGCCCCCAGTGTGTGTTAAAATGAGTCATAAATGTTATAACAACAAGATCATTTTGGCTCATTGCTGATACAGCATCTTAGTCCTCCTCCCTGCTCATGTTCTTACACTGTGCACCATTTCCAAGATTTGCAGTTGCTCTTTAACAACACTGAGTTCAAAGTTCTCAGCCAGAATAAAATGTTAAATGCTTAAAAGGTTTTCAGAGTCATTTTATTTCCTTCACTTAACCTAGAATTCCACCTTCTGAAACTGAATATACACTAACTACTATGAAACACAGCTGGTTGTCATTTGAGTAGTTTGCCAGGCTGTTAAAATTACTCTGCCAGTTCGGATATGGAGAGGCTGGTGTGCACATGGTAAATGCATTTACTGGATGTGAAGATGAGGCTAGGACAAATGCAGGTATTTCCAATAAGCCAGGAAGGCACAGTAAACTGTACATAGCAAAAGCTAGAATTTGATTATTTTTATTTTGCTTCAAAGGTTATGAACTTACTCATTTTTCAGAACTTAAACACCTGTCAAATAAGAAAAAGTTCTTCTGGTGGAGACAAACATGACTGGTTTGTGTTTCTGTCAGAGGTGATAATTCAAGCTTGATCCTTAGAAAATCATTCTGGAGACAGAAGGCCAGAAACAAACCTGAAATGATGGCACTGGTTGTGGTGAACACAAAATTAACGGGCACAACTGCTCTCGCTTCATACAGCTCCATTGCTTGATTCAAGAACCTGGAAGACAAGGGTTATTGCACCTCGTAGCTACAGGAAGTTCTTGCCGCTTCAAGAAAGTCTATGCAATTTAATGTAAGTTTAATAATAAGTCTGACTGTTTCTCACCACAATATTAAATAGCCCTGGACTAATGGGTAACCATATCGAATTGGCTGCTGGGTTTGACTGCAGAGTACAAACAGGACAAAGCCAGAAGGTTGGAGGGGATTCCTCTGGCCATGGGCTATCATTTGAAAGTCCCTACTGAAGCCCTGCCAGAAGAATGTTGTCTGACACAGATAAGGGAGGAAAGCTAGGGTGTCACTGCCTGTGGTCTGCATCAGTTCCTGGAAGCTATGCTGCCTGCAAGCAGCCAGGGTCAAGTTGCTCTAATTTAAACAGGTCGTGTAAGGGTATACTTCCAGCATGGTTAGACATGTGAGTCCTTGTAGGAACAGTTCCACTTTGCTGAAGTCCACATTGCTGCCTCTTTGCTGCTGCTGCTCAAGCCAACTCGGTTAAAATACACATTTGTATGTTTATCCATGCAATCACACCCCAGCTTACGGGGGGCATACTCTGTCTTGCCAGGAAAGTCCGGGAAGGTGGCTCCAAGCCTGTGCTCCTGGAAGCTCTGGAAGCTCTGTGTTGTGCTTCTCAGAAAGGCAACACAAAACCTCACCAGAATCATCAGCAAGATGCAGGACCACATGAGCATACACTGAGCACAAACCCACAGGACCAAGATGCTGGTGAGCAGGTCATGGAGCAGCCCTCATGGTCTGCATCAACTGACGAAAAAAGCAAATGAACCCACTTGTAAGAAGAACAGTGCTATCAACCTCTACTCCTAAGGAGATGAATCATGAGTGTGAACCCTGGGATGCATGAGCAGATATTGTGTTAAACCAGCAATGCATTTCAAACAGACAGAGAAAAATCAAGAGACTGCGGAGTGTATTCAAAACCTATAAAAAGAACCATGTTTAAATGTTTCACTGGTACAATATATGTGAACAGTAAAAATCCAAGACTGGATCTGTTTTAGCCATTAAAGTAATTGCATGGTTATTTTAGCAACTGTTGAACAGTCTCCATGGTGCTTTAAAAGTAAAGAAATCCTACATATCCACAGGATAGTCAGGATTTTGAAGTCATTGAAAACACCTCATTATTTTCTCCCATTTGCAACAAACTTGGTCACGGGGACTAAAACAGAGATACCAAGGCCCAGCATTGAATCCAGGAGGATGTTGCAGCATGGGCTGTTCTGAGCTAACACATGACAGTTAAATAAAACAAGAGAGAAAGCAAAATAAAATGAAAAATCTAGACTGAAAGCACTGTCTCCTATAGAAAATGTGCCCAATGGAGAAGAGAGGAAGAGACACTGAGCCCAGGGAATGAAATGGGCACATTTCACTTCTGTTCTAATTCTGACCCAGCAAAAGAAAGAAAGAAAAGAAAACCTGGCAAGAAGGAGAAGTTAATTTGGGAGCTTCCTATTTACTAAACTTTTATTTCCTATTTTAAATGGCCTGAGCTGTTCTTCCAGTGAAGACAAGCTGGATGTAAATCACTCTCTAATCTCTTGCAGGGGAGTTCCTGAGTCAGCCATGGAGAGTCACTGCAYAATAACACATGGACTTCCTGAGTCCACATGGGAATGATATGTTCTGCCATGAGAAAGCTGGGTTGGCTCTTCTACCGGAAAATAATCATGCAAGTAAACACTCAGGCTCACACTGGAGCAGTCTAGATGAGATTATTGAATGATGCTATCAGTACCTGAAGCAGAGGGACCGGCAATAAGGGAACAGACACTCCGTTCAGCTGCAAGCAATATTTTACCATGCTGCCACCCGCAGCAATCTGCAAAGGCAGCATGAAACAATCACTTAACAGGCTAGAGGCCAGCAGGGAAAACCCCATGTCCCCTGCTCACCAAAAGTTAACTGTTTCCTAAAGAGGCACAGACATACAGGGTAACAAAGCTCAACAGGCAGATTTAAAAGAAGTGGGGAGAAAGTAGGGGTAAATTCTCTTCTTCAGCTTGTTGAGTGACATAAGCCAGGAAAAAGAGGTGTGTAATGAGGGTATATGTGGCTGTTTGATTATTCAGCAATGAAGGTTTTTAAAAGTAGCAGCAAAAAGCATCAGGAACATAACTTTCTTTTAATAAGTTCAAAACCTGTGGCAAAACTAAAACTGAATTTGGAAAAACTGCATATGAGTTGATAATGAAAGGAGGTAGCACCTTGTGTAATTAATCAATTACAAACTGAGAAATAAAGTCTAAATATACAGTATAATCAACTGCAGGCAATTCATGCATCTGTCAACGCTCTGTCAGGAATTTGTTGCATTTAACTGTAATTTGTATCTAGAGTCAATAACAGTACTGAACAAAACTGACAGATAAATGGGTACAAAGGTTAGCAGATTAGTAGAAACTCACTTACTTGACTTGGAAAGCACAAGCAGCTGCCATTAAAACACACATGATATAGAAAACAGGATAAGTAAGCTGCATTTTACCCTTCACAGAGTGTGTTATCATGCTGGCCACAGCCTTTACAGCAATGACAGTCAGTGATGCTGAAAGAGAAAGGGAGAGATTAGCAGGGCAGCATCCGCAGCAAGTGCCTCAGAGTGTCAGCGAGGGAGGACGACCTGCCAGGTCGCATCCAAAGGACTCTCTCGTCTGAAGAGAGACTGAAGTAGAGTTTCGATGCCTAAATCAAAACACATGAATTTATAAACCCTTGATAAGCTACTGCCTAAGCTCAGAGTGACATTAACTCCCCGCGTGCTTTATTGTTTTGCTTTGAAGTTCCTCTGGCATTGAGGTCTGCAACCCTGCATCTACCCAGGATTTCCCCATTTTCACTAGAGTAGGTCAGGTTGGAGTTTATTTTATATGTAGGCCTCATAAAATCCTGCAAGGTAGGACTCTGTGCATGTGTGTGTGTATGAGAGAGAGAGAAGCTGAACTTAGGCTGAGGAAAAAGCTGAATCCATTTCCCACTTTTGCGCATACAGCCTAGACACTGAACTATCAGACCGAAGGGGAACCACAGCCCCCACATCTTCCAGACATATTTTATTTAGTCCCAGCTGCTAATTTGGAGCCCATGTTGTATTATTCAGGAGAGGGTCTGAGGCATCTCATTATCTGTTTGAAGCCTCTGGACATCTCCTTAGCAGCCTGTATGTGATACTGGCAGCCTAAAGGTTTAAAATAAATCCTCACCCTCAGGATTTCTTTGCTGAGTAAGGAGTTGGTGAAAGGTGGACAGAGCTGACGCTTTGGGTCCCATCACAAGGCACCGACCTCCCCCCATGAGCTATAAACAGTGTCAAGGCAACTAACACAGGGGTCTGCATTTCTTTCCAGGGACCAGGATCTTCAAACCATGACTGGATTTAGCTCACAAACAGAATATTTAAGTAGTGCATTTTCAATCCATTTAGCTATTGTCATTCCTTCACTACAAAATGAATCCTGTTTAAAAGACAGCAGGCAAAGATTTTTATATACGTCGCCAGTCCAGAGAAGTCTTGCAACACACATCATTTAGAAAAGAGGCTGATGTTTCAACTATGAATCTAGTTCAACTAGATTTCCTTTTGGAATGTGCTCTTCATTTGTTGAATCTAAACTAAGTAGGTTGTGATTACTCAAGTAAAATGTAACAAATTCAAAACAAAGTAAGAATAATAAGAAGAGTCAGAGTGTAGAAAAGATCTTAAAAGAAAGGTAATTAATCATCAGGAACACAGTCCCTCAGCTGGGATCCAGCTTCTTCCAGAGCTTAGGAGTGTTCGATTTCAGTTTTCTGATTCATCCTAGTGTAGATGCAAAACTCAGATTGGCAAGGAGATCTGCACTTTCCAAAGAGGAATGGGAGAAAGGTGGGGGAAGAAGGAAGGATTCAGGTCTGGGGATTTAATTCCAAGCATTTTTCTTGTAGCTATTCCAGAAGTTCAGAGGGAGTTTAAGAACTGCATGCATCTCATAATGATCCTGTTCACAGTCATGAAATACTGCTTTAATGGCAACCTTTGCTCATCGTCAGCATTTCACTTCTTGTACCATAATTGAAATAGGTGGAGTTGTTTAACAAAGTAGTACTCAAAGTGAGCAGAGTTTGCCAAATTCTAGACTGTGGTGATGCTAATGATATGAGAAAAGCCAAAAAATACCCCCAAATCCCAACAAGCAGCCTACATAATGATTGAGAGTTGTACTGTAAGATGGCAGAGTTATTATCTTAAAATAATATTTACAAGTGAAAAMTGGTACTTTGAATTGTCCAACTGAGAGCAAGATTTCAGAAGAATTGTTTCTGATGACAGGGCAGTTTCCATCTCCTACAATTTTAACACATCAGAAAAGAAAGTGTAAGTGTTTTGGGTTTTTTTTTTTTTTCCGAAAAGCGAAATGTTCTTTTAGTTCAAATAGCCCTGGAATAGGTTTTGAAACCTAGGAAATGATTTTGCTGTCTCTGATAAAATGACCTCCCCCAAGCTCATGTGACAAATTATGTCACTGTCCAGCTGTTAGAGCAGGAAGCTCAGAAATCCCACTTTAATCTGAATTTTTTCCCCTGAATTTATGATAACTCCCAGTATATACATGAGGTAAGATAGTTCTCACCAAATCAACTTGCAGACTTGTACTAAGCAAAATGTTTGCAGATTTTACGATCACTTCTGTATTTTCTTCATAATGAAAGTAGGTCTCATTGTATCCAATGAGACACAAAGGTTGCATCATCTTTAGAAAAGCTTTTCTACATTTCATTTATATCCTCTTCCAGGACCTTATCAGTGCAGATATTAGAAAAGGCAGAAATTCCCCTCCACAAGATGTCACAGAGAATTTTCTGCAGAGAGCCCCCAAACCTTGGCCACCAGTCCTGTAGCCAGGGCCCTCCGAGGGCTGTTAATGTGTCAGACGGTGGAGAGCAAAGCTGCTGGGCCTTCTCTCAGCCCTTGTGAACCAGCAAAGCTCCCCAAGACTTTGCTCAGCAGAAGGGTCAGAGACCAAACAGAAGACTAAAAGTAGTTTTGTGGGGGGCTGCCAGGCACCAGGATGGCTGCAGTAACTGGAGCCAGCCACAGTTCTGGATTTCCTGCTCGAGGGAAATGTCAGTATTTCAAAAGTTCCCATGAAGCAGAATTTGTTTGTTTGTGTCTTTTTTAATAGAGTAGAAATAATGACACATTATTTCTGAAGCTGCATATGTTCACCAAAACCTCAGCAGCCACTAACTGAAATTGTGACTTTTTGGTTGATTTCAACCTGACCACCAAATACAGTTAGTTTCTGCTGGGGAATCCAAGGGTTAGGAGCACGCCACCCGTCCCTTTGCCACTGGGGGTGTCCAAGCTCCCAGACTCCACAGTGAAACTCGCAGCCCAGCCTGCGCAGCCAGGTGGCTGAGCTCCCTCAGACTGTGGGTCTGCTGTAGACCAGGGCAGCCCTCATAGTGAGTCTGCCCAAAACTGCAGCAGTCAGGAGTGGAAACCCATCCCGTTGCTAGGCTTCCCAYTATGCAGCAAGGAGCCTGGAATTGCTCGGGAGTGCTCAGCTTTTCCTGCTCCTGGTGGCAGAGCCAGAAACTGGGAGCAGTTCAGGTGAGCTCTCCCAAAGCTCCCAGGCTCCACATGAGGATCTGAGACCTGGTCAAACTCACACATCCTACACTCTCCTGCAAACCAAGAGCAGTCAAACACTTAGGCCCAAGACTCAGGGCTCTTAATTCTCTGTCTCATGTGGAGAGTATGGAAAGCCCTCAAGGCTCACATAGAGCTACAGATCTTAATGTTCCTGATGCTGGGGAATTTAAGTGGGTGGACTGTCCCGAAATGGTAGATATGAAAGTCGAAGCTTATCAGCTGGGTAAGAAACCAGGCAAGGATCTGGCAGAATCCAACCAACAAATCTACAAGAGTTTTTCACCTTCAATTAAATCCAAATTGTGTAACTGGCAAACTCCACTGAAACTCTGTTTTATCAAAACATTTCTGACCAGCTCCATCATAAACATGTTTTATAAGTCTTTGCAAGTTGATACATGTACCCACTGACCTCAAAGGAAATTGGATTGATTTCAGTGGCACAGTTTCAGCCCCTTTCACCTCAACCAAAGAAATATGGTGTCCTGTGAGGGTTTCTGTGCAGAACTGAGAAGACAAAGATGGGAGAAGATGTGGAGTGGTAATAAATTCTTAATATATACCTGCAAGCAATAGAACTTTGCAGATAACCTCCTGCCTTTTTTCAAAATTGGTTCAAATCTGACTTTATTAGAAGCTGCCTCAGAAAATGATATTTCCTTGTTTCTCTGGATATTGATTATTTTTGACAGCAACATTAATCAGAACACAAACTTCAATGGTCCACTGAATTCTTCTTATGCTTCTGAAAAGGTGGTGAAGCACAAGAAGTCACATATGCAGACAGTCATAGGTAATTCAAAGAAAAGTTTCCAGAAAGTCACACTGTAGCACTGCATATACTTACAAAGTGCTTACAAGGTCTTCAGTTGCTCTGTTTTAAATTACAGATTTTCACAGCTAGCCTGCTCTCCAAATGACATATCAAACAGACTCAGTAATCCTCAATCCCAGGATCTAAACATAAAGTGTTATTTTAAAAGGCTTCAACAGCTTATTCATTTAAGCAAATCTGTAAATGGAAATAGTCCTAGCAATAAACACAGAAACTATGCTTAATAATTGGCTTTTCTCTTCAAAAAGGGACCACAGTAAAATCATGTAAATGTTTTACGGATTCTCCTTCAGCACACAACTTTGAAATGGCCCTGATCTGAACAAGTAGGGGAGACTGAGTGACAAGGAATTATCAAGCAACAGACAGCATCGTTAAAGTGAATATGTTCTTACCCAGTAGTGCTACCATCATTAACAAAACCACGATGTGCTTCACAGCCTTTCTTTTGTAAAAATAGAGGAGAATGCAGAATATGATTATTTCTAAGATCTGGAAGTAAAAAGGAAGAAAATTAGAGCTGTTAAATTACATAATAAATCCTTCATTCAAAGTCTTTTAGGTGTCACATTCATCTACTCTGCTCTAACAGTTCAAAGGAGAATTACTCTATTAAGCATCTTTGACTAAAAAGTAACCTTATCACCAGTCAGCTGAGTTATCAAACAATTGTTCTCGTATATCTTTTGTATTGTAGAGAAAGTTAACTTTAAGCATTTATTCTTTCTTTATTTTTTCTTTTTGCTCATCTATTTTCTCATTGGTAGCATTAAGAAGACGTTTTTAATGTGACAGCAAAGTTACCCACGTTTGCTAGAAATAAGTCTTACAGAAACTCCATGTTTACAGTCCCTACAGAGTGCAGCACTTACCTGGAGGAATGGCCATCTCTCCTTCTAGCAATGGTTTTCTAGTGTCCACCCCTGTGGCATGCAAGCTCACTTTTTGCCACCCTCTTTGCCCTTCTCCCTGACCCTAACCAAAAAAATCTTTAACACTGTCTTTTTGTTCAAACCTGCTGCCACACATCATAGTACGAGGGAAAGCATTTATTTCGTGTGGTGGTTTTCAAATCACAGGCTACCTGTCAGAAGAGTACCTGGAAAAGCTCTGCAACACACTAGCAGATCGTGCTGCAGGACATCCACAGTTGCCGAAGCAGCTTTACTTACACTGTACACAGTCCAAATTTGCTCCCTCAATAACATCTGACAGCTCAATGACTGACAGTTAAATTTACTGAATTGCTATTAATATGTCTCCTTGCAGATTCCCTTAGTAACTCTTGCTTTTTGTGCAGTGCCATTTCAGCAGCAGCGGCTCAGCAGAAGCTCCCTGCTATTACCAGCTATGGAAGTCACCACTAGACCTCACTCTGGGCTGAAAAGCCAGGCAAGTGAGACGGCTCCGGGGAGCAATAGAGTCTGCCAGGCTGGCAGACAGCAGCCCATCTCCAAACAAATATTCATTCTACTCTCATTTTACCTGAAAAGATGACTGAGAGGGAAGAAGGCAGGTCACCGGCCTGCCTCCTACCAGGGTCCTGCTGTGGCCCTCAAAACCCTCCTGATGAAGACCAGGTCAAGGAGAGTACTCAGGTGGTGCAGCTGTGGCTCTACGGCTGTGGCTCTGCAGCTGCTTTCTGTGATCACCCCTGCAGCTGTGGCCGAGGTAACTTTTGCCAGTGATGCCTGGGAGGTGGGAAGCCCAGGAAGCAAGGGCACGCCATGGTGACACCGCTCCAGCTGCACTCAGCTCAGGGAGAGGCTGAGGACAACCTATCTGCACATGACAGAAACACCATGGCCTCCTCCTTCCCCTGCGTACGACTCTGGAGGCTGGCCTGTACATGTGACGACCTCTGTGTGTCCTCCCAGGTCTGATCCTGCAAATATCACATGCAACCATGGAAAGCCCAGGTATCTGGAATGGGGACCCAATCATGGCCATAACCAGGAGGGCAGGGTGGCAGGTGACTGACCTCCTGCAAAACACATTGAACTTCTGCCCTCACCCTCCCTCCCACCTCAACTGGTACCTGCTAACCAGCTCCAGGCTTCTACATCCTCAGCATCTTGAAAGCACAGATATTCTCCCTCCTACCCAAGGCATAAGGCAGTAGCTCAAATTCCCCTTATACCCACAGAAAACAACCAAGTGCCAGAGCCAAAGAAGCTTCTGTGAAGCCCAGGAGGCTGGTGGAAATGGGGATGATGGGGATCTCTGCACTGAGAGATGCTCAGAAGCCCAGTAGCTTTAGAGGCTGCATGAAGAAAGAGAAGTTTATGTGTGCATGTCAAGATGCAATCAAATGGGGAAAATAAAAAAGACAGAAGAGGAGATTGTCCTCATTACTGAATTTGATTCTTCTCAATTTTTTACTAAAGAAACAAATCCTAGAAAAACCTTATTTCTCTCTCTCTTTGGTTCCATCACCATGTTACTATTTTATGTTTTTTAATGCCACTCCACTCTTAGCCCAACAATAGCCATAAGGCAGCACTGGAATCAAAAAGGTCTGTGTGTTGAGCTGATAAAATTTCAAAAGAAACAACTGAACAGTTAGCAGCAATGGTTATATAATGTAACATAGCCAATTTCTCACCTTGGAGAAAGAGCACACCAGGAAAGGAGTCATCTGCTACAGTCAGCTACTAAATTTCTCTATCACACTAATGAACCCCCAACTTAGTAGTGTTCAAAAATATTAGCAGAACATAATTATGCTTTAATTAATTTTTGATTTACCTTCATAATTATCCTTTGCTCCCAAAGACAACCAAAAGGCAATTGCATCTCAGAACATTACTGATAACACTGATTTAGCTTTTATATCACATTTCTTAAAAAAATCCCAAGGAAACCAACAATCACAAGATTTAAAAAAAGCATACTATTTTCTGCAAACATGCGGTATTTAAAAAATATTTTGCTATTAGTTAAACAAATGCATTTCTGGGCTAATAATCTTTGCAATCTATTATGGAGTGCTGGTCTCATCTCCCCTCATAATGACTTCCCTTCCCACCATGCTAGCACCCAGGGGTGAAAGCTGGGACACTGTATGATAGAAAAGAGGCTTTTGCTCCAATCTTGCACAAACTAACTTCACCAGCTTCCCCAGGTTTATTCAACAGTGTAATAGTGGGTACATCCAAATTAGGAAACAAGGTAGGAGTCATATTAGGAGCTGCAGACATGTGAGGCCACCCTGGCCTCCCCATGGAAAACTAGGGCAGTGTCTTGAGGGAACTCAAGGAGAGGAGAAGTAAAGGCAGCAGCTTTGCTGTTCATACCACTGGCAAACACATCTTAGGGCTAGAGGGGAATATCATGTTATCAGGCTGCAGCTACAACAGACTTCAAATTGCTTCAGTTGCTATTTTGACAGTGAACAATTGCTAACAGAATGGAAGAAAGCTGTGCTAAGTAAACATGCTCCATATGAAAAGGTGCCCAGGCTAAGAAAGAAATTCCGGAGGTTTCACAGGTATCCTCTTCCTTGATGCACCAGGTCAGGACAGGCATACAGGATGCTGTGACAGGGACAGGGCCATAGCACTGGGTGAGAGAGCAGTGTGGGACCTACTCCCCCACCGTGTGACCCAAGCACCCTTCACCTCTCCCAGACCCACTGAGCAGTTGTCACAGAGCAGGACAGAGACTGCATCCCATGTGCATAAACCTGTGAGACAGCCCTACTGCAGGCAGCAGTTGTACTTCAGGTATTGACCTGTTTTATATCACCTGGACATTCTTAACAGATCCCATCGTAGCACATAAAGGGAAGCACCGTTGTCTACGCGGTCACTTAGATTTCAAACGAGACAAGAACAACCTTCCACAAAACAGGCCCAGGGAAAATCGCTCGTCCAGGGCACTGCTGGATCTGCTGAAATGCTGTCTCCTGCCACCTCCAGCATGCTGCATGCTCTGGCACGTCACCATGACCTCCAAGAGCAGAAGGGAGCGCCGAGCACCACCAATCTCGACTGATCCACGTTTGCCACTGCTAGCTCCGTGCATCAGCCCTCCATCAGAACCCTGTCATCAGTTCTTCTTTTGCTAAAGAGCTACCACAAAACTCTATTGTGGTCTCTCTCTGCTTAAAAGCAAACCAACCCACCAAAAAAACCTGTGTCTGAAAGTAAACAGCCAAGCAAAACTGCCAAAGGAACATAAAGGAGTCCCTGACAACAGGCTCCGGAAGGGGCAGGCAGGTCTGCATGCTTGGCTGGGGCCACCTCCTGGGAAAGCCTGTAAGAGCAGTGGTGGTACGTGGCCAAGGACAGGCGGTCCTGAGGACGCACCTGCAGAGAAAGCTGATGTTTGCTTTTGATGGCTGTCATTTAACTTTACTCAGCTCTGCCAAGTCTCGCACACTGAGCATGAAATTCAGCCAATTAGCACTCACCTCATGCTCCCCAGCAGCCAAACTATTCTTCCTGTATTTGTGGTGCCACGGTTCTCTGCCACTCAGCGACCCACCAGCAGGTCACCTTTAGCCACTAGGCAAGGGAGAGGCCATGGCACTGAGCCACATGGCAAGCAGAGTGCGTGGCTCTAACAGGATCCCACACAGAAGGGCATCCTTCTGGGGTGCCCCAGCTGTTGCCTACGATTGTGTCCTGAGCACTACCCAAAATGGTGCCCTCTCATAGCTGATAGTTGTGGCAGTGTTAAATACAAATGCCAGGAATGGGAAGTGTTTAGATTAGCTCAGCTTCAGGTATTCTGTTTAGAAGAACTGAAGGAACTTGATCTGCTTAACAATCATTTTTGCTATTACAACTAATCTGTGCTGAAGTCCCTTCAAGCCCACATCTCATCAAGATTTTTATATTCATGATGTTTTCCATGTTTCTAAGCATTACCAGAAGGCACCAGATCAAAATACCACAGTCTCCCTCAACTGTTTTTCTAGGACATAACAGCAGCATAGGGATCAATGAACCAGGAGCCTTCTTCTAGGTCTTCCAGGCACTTTGAAGGAAAAACAGAAATTCTCTGAACCTGATTTTACAGAGATTAAATATTAACAACCCAATGTTCTTCTGTTTAGGGAAACCTAAGAGCTTCATCTATAATTGATGTCCTCTGTAGTGACTAAAAATGCACCTAAGCAAAAGAGAAAAAAACAAGATAGGATAGTCATTCTTGCTCAGACATGATTATGTTACTGCAAAGGCTCAGGAAGTGACTCAAAGTTGCCTCATGTGGCAACTTCAGGCTATTTTTTGCAGACCTCCTCTGATGCCAGTGGAGTGCCACGTGGGCATGGTTTATCACCCACACAGAACACTTTGTACCATTGGGGCTTTATATTTTTCAGCAGACCTCACATTGGGGCTACTTTTAGAAAGTTGGACTGCATTATACTGCTGTACTGTCTCCTCTCTCTATATATTTATACTGGAAACTCTGCAGCTTCTGCTGTGCTTTTTATATCTCAGCAGCCAACCTGTGCTAGGCGTTTTACAAACAAATATGAAGAGCTAGTTCCCTGCCCAGAGAGAATGTTTACAGCAGGATTTGTCTTAACTTCCAGCAGCATGCCAGCCTAATCAGGCTGGTATTGGAAGTCTTTTGTGGAGCCTTTCTCATCCCCTTCTTCTTTGAACACAAAGCTCAAAACAAATGAATCCAGGAAGCAGAAGGAACAAATCAAGCAATGTGTTGAATGACAATAGAGTCAACAAGACTTCCTGCATAGTTGGTCCTTCCCTGTAGCCCATGCTGTACCTGCAGAATTGGATGCTGGCTGAGGCCGGGGAAAGCGAGAAGAAGAGAAAGTCTAGGGGTTTCCTACCACCGCCTTATAGTCTCTCCTAGGAAGAATAAAGCAGTTTTCCTAGGTATTCAACTGTGTTCTTATGACCTTTTCCAGAAACAAAGTCAAAGATGTCTTCAGATGGGGAAGAGCCATTCTCCAGCAACCTGTTGGTTTTGAGAAAATGTGGGCTTCTGGACACCATCTCAAACTCCAACACCACCTGGCACAGAAATTTCTGATGCCACCAGGAGTGGATGGGGAACTTCCTCCCCCCCGCCATCTCTACACAGAAGGTGACACAGTAATTTAAAAATACTATTTAAAATACCAGGCTTTTTGTATTACCTACAGGTGGAACAGCATGGTAAAGGGGATATTCACTAGAGAGAAGGTCCTCCAGCACCAACTTAGTCTCCTGTCCTGAATCACCTCCTAAAGGAGTCCCTCTCCCTCTGCTGATTACTGTACAGAGATTTGCTGAAGCTCTTGCTGAGGCTGAAGTTAACCCTTGTGAGTACCCCAACCCCCTCCTCCCCCCACCCAAAAACCCTAGAGAGGCCTTCAGAAGCCTCTCTACTGCCTGAGTGAAAGTGCATGTTATGATGTAGGGAGCATGATCATTAATTTATTCCACTGAGCTGTATCTTTGAGGAGATTTGAAAATGCACAAAAAAACTGAGCATGAGAATCAATATTTTTTAGTGTTAACTTGTACTTTCTGCTTAACCAGTAGCATCACGAATAGTAAAGGTGTATTTAATGCCTGAAGGCTTGCTCAAAGATTAAGATCCTTAAACTGTCTACTCTAGAAGTAGCTTTCTAACTGAACTTCCTACTGAGAAAAGCCTGGGCACTAATAATGTAGCTGAAGTGAGGCACTTTACTGGGAAAAAGTAACATTTCTGAAGCTCACATACTGCATCTTCTATATTCAACTGAAGGAACAAATATTCAGCATTCTAGAGGGAGAGAGAGAAATTCCTCCTACTCACTCTGGTCTTGATTGTGATGCTAATTAGATGCATCAAAGAAGAAGGATGGGGTTTGAAGTTTGTATACAGATACTTTCAAATCAAATCGGTATTTTTGCATTTGAATTCAAACTCAGGTCCAGGTTAACAGTAGGCGGCAGTGAAGCAGGCAGTCTCTCCACATCTCTACTCCATACAAAGCTCATTTTGGCCAGGCTCAGCAATGTGAGGATAAAATAGAGTGGTAGGAAGACTAAAGCACGACCAGAAGGATACATAGCCTAATTTTCAAAAGCACAATTCTATCACATTCCAGAAAAACACTATAATTTAGATGTACATGCAGACAGTGTGGCATGAACACATACGTAGCAAGCATTACCAGTGCCAATACTTAGTCTTTCCCTCAAGTCCACTAAAAAATAAAATCTTTTCTTTCTCATCAGTCTTGCACAACTGTGACTTTCCCTTGGCACATAGCTTGAAAGACATCTTTTGGTTCAGCAGATTTTCAGCTTGGGGACTGGGTGACCCAAGGACTTGCTCTCTTTCCTATGAAAACCGCACAGGGAGCAATTTATCTTCCAGAACAAGTTTCAGACACTAATTCATAATGTTGCAAAAAGTCCAAGAACCCCAGTTATTCTAATTTAAGAACTGTAATTGAGATACTCACCGCATATATCACAAAAGGCCAGCTCACTAAGTAATTCTGTACTTTCTTTGCTGTGAGCTCTTGGGGTACATTTGGAGTGAAAGTCACCAACAGGTATGTTCCTGCTACTGCCAGCGTTCCTCCTTTAAAGAAAAGGCATGTTACTTTGGTAATACGCATAATCATGACTGCCCTTGCTCTCCAGCTCATTTGGAAATAGCTTATAGCAGAAAATTTTAGTCCATTTAATCAGATCAGGACTTAGGAAATTGTATTCTTATCTAGTATAATTTTTAATTAACACTCAAAGGATTCTGGAAATACGGAAAAAAGCTGTCAGTAAAGCCTCATGAATTAGGGCTCCAATTCAGCAACACGTTTTCAGATATTCTTGATTCTAATACCAAGTGCATGACAAAGGAGAATCAATCCTCTGTATTTCTCATAGGCACAAAGCAGATCACATAAACTCATCCTAAACTGAAAGAACAAGTTGTTTATTGAGGCAGACAGCTAGATCATTAAACAGTGCAAATAAATACAKCTCTTCTGAAGTCAGTGTGACCACAGAGATCTACACCAGCTATGGACCTGTCCTTGAAACTTTAAGCATAACAGATATATTCCAGTCCAATGCTTATGTGAAGCTGTCATGAAGCCAACATTTTGGCCACTCCCTGTTGTATTTGCAGACCTATGAACTGTTTTATAAAAGGTTGAATTGCAAGAGACTGTTCAGCCATCAGGTTCTCGGGGCCCCTTTTCAAGGTCAAACTTGCCTTATTGTGCTTTTAATAAAAATCTGGAAGTTCTGCCTTGTGGTCGGCCAGCTGACAAACACAGATGTTCATGGAGGTATCTAGATACAAGTGAGCCGATCATGAGCTCATAAACTGTATTGGATTAAATAAGATATTAGCTAATCAATTTTTTTTCAAGTAATCTTTAAAAATTCTTGGCAAACCTATATATCAGTATGGAATACAAGGCTTAGGAATACAAAACAAAGCACATCCGGAGGACTTTGCTGGCACTGCTATCACACACAGTTCCTTTGGAAAAGCAAAACTGTTCTATATTTATGTGCTTGCAAAAACATCACCATATTTCCCATCATACAGCTCATTCCTATGGAATGTAGCAACATTGTTAAATCCTTCTTGCAAAGTCTAACCCACAGAAATAAAATAAATCAGTGCTGAAAACTACTTAAAGCAACACACAATGTATAAGACCATAAGGGAAACATGATCAGTCGGAGGGGGGGCGGGGAGGGGGGGTCAGTTTTTGAATATAGCAGCTGAGCTGGCAAACTTGGATCCCAAACCTAAATAAATGTTATATAGTATTCCTGGAACAATACTGAACAGATCTCTCCAAAGAGAGAGGGGAGAGCAGTGGATGGTGTCTCCCTTGACTTCAGCAAGGGTTTTGACACTGTCTCCCATAACATCCTCATAGACAAGCTCAGGAAGTGTGGGCT
>NW_020447919.1:1565021-1668072 GCF_003343035.1 Apteryx rowi
ATGTGCTCTAGGTGACCCTGCTTGAGCAGGGGGGTTGGACTAGATGATCTCCAGAGGTCCCTTCCAACCTCAGCGATTCTGTGATTCTGTAAAGCATTCATGAGAACAGCTGGAATGTCCTTGTTATAGTATCAAAAATCAAGCCTAGTTATGTTAGGAACCCCACAGTAATAGCAGGCACCCCATAGCATCAGGTGTACTATCCCAGCTGAGATAGTTTGGTGTAAAGTCCAAACCCTGAAATCTGCTTGTCTTTCACTATTAATATGTTCAAGCAGGGCAGTTTTGACACGCAACAAAAATCTTGGATGCAGACAAAAAGCTGACATGCTCTTACAGAAAAGACCATGTTTCCCAACAAAACGCTCATCAACACGATTATTTGTTCTTTGAAGTGACAAAATTAGTACCAAAAGGGAGGTTGTCATTTTTAATTGAGCTTCAATTTTTGTGCAATATCCATGCAGAAAGAAAAAAATCTTCTATTTAAATGAATAATTCAAAGATCCTATTGTTTTTATTAAAATTGCTTTGTACTCATGAAGATAAAACTAAATACATCCTCAGAGGCAAAAATAGACAATGAAAATAAATCTGAGCAATAAGGACACATAAGGAACGAGTTATAAGAGAGGAGGATTTGGGTGTGCAATCTTTCTCATACTCATTGAAGATTCTTCTTCTTTTTGTCACTTCCTCCCAATTTTGAAATTATCTGCCTCAAAACACTTGCTCAGGGAAGTGGGAGTGTGAAGGTGTGTGGGGGGGGGCTGCATGAGAGCTTGCTAAGCATATGGCAGTACACATGCCCATATTAGCAAATGCTTACTTACCCAATATATCAGCAGCCTTCATCGTCTCCTTTTGGAATAAGACAGAAATAAATGCACTACCTAGAACAGAGATATAAAGATGTCTTTTATATTCGATAGAATATCAAGTGCTATAGCAAAAAGCTGACTTGGGCGAAGTATAAATATGTCTCATGGCTGCAGCTGTCATACTATATTGTGGTATAAGAGGACAGGAGTCCATCCTGGAAACCAACTGACTCTCAGGTTTTGTAGCATCTTAAATGCACCCAGYAGGCTCTTGCCTGGTTGAAGGGATGCAATACTCTGCCCGTCTCCCACACAGACACTGCTTTAACTGCCCTGGTTTAGTCATATGTGAAAATCTTAGGAAACCTGGGCACTGGTCAGCCCTACTGTTCCACTCTCCATTTTTCTGTGAACTCAACTATATGGACTTGCTCAAGGCAAATTGCCTTGCAGAGGGGTAAAATTCTGCTTCCTTAAGTATTAGAGGCTTATAAGTAAAGTAATAGATGTACAACCCAGAGGAAGAAAGCCGCTGCAAAAGCGTAATAGTTAGTACGAGCTAAGAGACTGGTCATGATGTCTGTAAACAAGCGGGTGGAGGAACTCACATGTGTACCATAGTGGTAGCACTGCCCACAGCTTTCTAGAGTGACTTGTAATGAGGAGGGAGAAAAATGGAAGTGAGCACTAGAAATGACCTCCTGTTTCCTGGCTGTCAGCTCGTTCACTTGTCCAGCCCTCGTATTGTCCCTTGTGCCTCCTCCTAACCCTGCCTCCTCTGGAAAGGCAGCAGTTGGTGAGCAGAAGTAGTGATCAAGATGGGATGTGTGGCAAGCAACTCAGTGTGAACATGTGCTGAAGAGGAAAGAAGGGGTTTGGACTTAAGATGGATGGGACTGTTGGCCAACCAGGGGAGATGCCTCTATTCCAGCATACATTAGAGCAGCTACCTCTAATGAGATGAGAAAGAGGCTGAAATGCTCCTGTGTAAAAGAAATGATGGAAGACCTTTAGGAAAGGTGCATCAGTAATGCTAGATCCATTTGGAAACATCAAAGACCTCTCTGCCCGGGAGGGATAGTGAAGGAACACATTGAACCTAAATCATGGGATGGTGTTTTAAGAGCTCTGTTCCTGCCTACAGCATGAACTTCTTGGTTTATTCTTCAAACAGCAATTTAAACTTTTTGTGGCTGTCCTTGCCGAGTAGCTCTATTGTTCTGATGGAAAAGTTAATTTGTGGTTAGCTAGGAGATGTATCCTATCAAGACATAAACATATCAAGACATAAACAGAGATCTGGAATTCAGAATCATGTCTGTGTTACACCATCAGTAGAAAATCAGACATAGCATAAATCATAAATTTAAGCTGTATGAAGAGTAATGGAGATCTATCCAAATGAATAGAAGTAATTAAAGAAACTTTAACTGAAAATGCTTCACTGAAAGTAAGCTACTTAAGTGATATGGTTTTTCTTATACAATGTTACAGTGATAACTTTACTGAGGAAAGACACTGGTATCCAGGCAACACTGGTACAACCAGAGCTACCTAACTTTAGAAAAGAAAGAGGATAAAAATCAGGAAAGGAGCAGCAGCCACCCTAGTAGGAGCAGGAATGAATTACTGCTCTGTCTCTCTATCATCATAACTCTCAAATGCCATCTCAGACCACCCATCCAGGCAGTCACCATAATGAGAAAGACCTGTTGCTTAATGAACAGATGCCTCAGTGATTTTTGGTTTTTGAGTCCATGCTCTTGTCAGCAGCGTTAATAAATACACTAAACTGAAGATGAGAAGAATGCAAGACTTGACCCTGCTATGTGCTGAGCATCTCCTGGGAAGTACTGGCTGCTTGTTCCTCTGATGAACTGACAGAAAGCTAAGAGACACCAGTGTCTTCTGGGAGAGGATAACAGATTTTAGTCAATGATCCTTCAACTCACAAGAATAAGGTTTCACACAGGTGTTTCCATTGGCCTTATGTGGGATTTTCACATGCAATGGTCCCAGCTTATTACAAGTCTTATAACGATTATGGTGAGATCACATCTTACCAAACCTTAGATATCTTCAACAGAGTACCTATATCTAAGCTTGTTGTTAGGACTCTCAGTGTGTTCAGTGGACATCTAGTAAATGTAATTTAGGGTTCAATTTTAGTGCTAGCATCCTATTTGGGATGAGACCCCAAATTCTCCTAGTTCTCTGGAGATAATAAGGCAATCTAAGGTAATCACAACCTCTGAAGATAGCGATGGGCACAGGGGGGGCCATAAGATCTCCAGAATGCATCCAGATAATGAAAATTGTCATTCAGTCTGTCATCCACTTTAATAATACATTCAAATGTGGCAAGCTCTTTCTCCAGAGATGGCTGGTAATGCACAAGAGATCATGAGCTTAACAGAATATATGTATAATTAATGGTCTTTATGATGTGTAATATGTAGAGCAGTCCAAAAATAGAAGCAGTTTTAAGAACACATATTAGGGCCATCTGGGATGGGAGGAATTGGCAGAAGCTGATATAGGGGGAGGTGCAACAAGAAAGGGAGGAGAGCGAAACCCAGGAGAGTCTTTGAACAGAAAAGGTAACTGTCCCTGTGGACAAGCCACCAAGGCTTCATGCATGGAAGTGAAGAGTAAATCAAGAGCAGTATATCTGAGTGAAAGAACAGAGAACAGTTACATAGAACTGAGAGAGGACATACACTGCAGCCTGACAAAGACTGGCGATTACCTTCAGGACTAAATTTTAAGCAAGTTGCTGTAGCACAGCCAAGACAGCACCTTGTTATTATACATTGCCTAAATTTTATTTTTTGCTTGTAACTTTCTGTTTTTAAGCTTTGTAAATTTGATTTTTAAATCATCTTTTATGCTCTGCAATTCGCAGAGTCAGACTGAGCCAGGGTAAATCAGAGAAACCAAAGGCAGATCATCTCCATGTAGAGAGCAGCTCTCTAGAAGTGATGGGATGGAGGACAAGGGGTTATAAAGGGACCCTGGGAGACCCAGGAGCGCAGGCTGGTGCTTGCTTGCCTTGCCATCTGCAGGGTCTGACATTTTCCCCAGATGGCAAAGAGAAATGGCAGGGAGCAAAGTGCATCCCCGGACCCCAGAAGAGAAATGCGGAGCCCTCACAGCTGCTCTGCCCTGCTCTTTAAGGCTCCAACCCACAGTCTCAGGTCGGTCTAGCTGCTTAAGACGTTAAGTCCTCCAGAAAAGGCAGTTTAAGCCAATATGCTAGAGTGCAAACACTTCCCCCCACATTTCTTCTGTGGCGTGGTGGCTCCCTGCTTTGAGTCAGGTTTGGATTAGGGGCCTCCTGAGGTCCCTTCCAGCCTGAATTATCCTATGACTGGATGAACCCATGGCAGAAGAGTAAGTGGGCAGCCAGTGACCACAGCTAGGCACACCAGATATATGAGTCAGAGCCCTTCCTACGTCCCTGATTCAGCTCCTCAAAGCAGCCCTGCTGAAAAGCTCATGCTCAGCTCCCCAGACCCTCTGCGCCTTCCCCACACTGTCTCTCACAGCACAGGCAAGGTGTCTCCATCTCCCAACCACCTTGCCTCAGCACCAGGGACTTCATACCCTTGCGCTTCACCCCAACCAGCTTCCTCCTCACCTGACTGAGGTGGCCTGTGTCTAACTTCCTTCCACCCAAACCCAAATTTCTCCTTCCCCACACCAGGGTCCTCTCATTCCCCCTCTGTCATGGGAGCCACATGCATCCTTCTCCTCCACCGTTACTACTGATGTGGAAAGTAAATCACTGAACATTATGTTCAACTCTACGGGTGAATAGACCGAGGAAGGGGGAAATTGCTGGGCTGAAAGGTATTAATGTGCCTTTGCAAATGTTCATTTGTTTGCCTGTTTCTTTTTTAAAAAGCTATAGACAGTTTCAGAGATTGAGATCTGTGCCCAAGTGAGAAATATTCTCTGATTTTTTTTTTAATTGGTCAGCAATAGAATTAAAAAATACAGTAATGCAGAAGAAATTGTGTCAAAGTGTAAGCTGTCAGGAGCTTGGCAATAAAACAAGCAATTTATAATTATCTTAAAATCTCATTGGTTTTGAGCCACTGGTTTGGGAATACCACACAGGCACAGCTCTGTCTGAGTTGTTAGCCTGTATGTCACTGAGGCAAGGACAGCATCCCTATTCGTTTGAGAAGACTTGTCTGAGAAGACTTTCAGACATTCAAAACATTTTTGGCTTTTTAACTAATTATTAAGCTAAAACTTTCAAAAATAGGCACAGATCCTACTCCTACTGAAACCTTGCTAGATCAAGAGCAGGACAGAAAATTTTGGGAGACTTTCTGTTAAGTATTGAACACTACAGAACCAAGCCTGGACAAAAGAGGACTGCACAAGTTAAAACACACCCTAAAGAAATCTTTGCATTCATTTCTTGTCTTGGGTGCATGATGCTTATATCAATATCCACAAACTGAGAAGTAAATAGGCCTGTAAAATATCTGTATCTGTATGTTCATTTCTGAAGGCTCATGAAACCCTTCAATCTGGAAAAACAGAATTAGTATTTCAAATGAAAATATTATGACTTGGTACAATATCAAGAACATGATAAATAAAAACTACTGGGTAGAAAATGCAAAAAGATTAGTTTATTCGGAGCTTAATTGTTTTGTTGAAATAACCTTGTCTTCTCATACTTCAACATAACACGGGCTGTTTTGTATTCATTAGCTCTCTATTACTGCAGCACATGAATTCCAATTTTAACTGAAAGAAATGGTAGAAAAAGTGTTCTTTTTCTGCATGATATACAATCAAGTGCTTCGCAGGGAAGAGCTGTAATGGTGCTACACATAGCTTTGTCAGATGCTGATTCTCCTAGGGGAGTGATAGTGTGCAATTATCTCCATATTTAGGTTTTCTCCAGCACAAATAGAACCAACGGATAGTATAAAAAGTGGATTCTACCACTAGGAAACTGAATGGTGAGATCCCAGCTCACAAAACAACTCTTCTGCCTCCTAGACATGAAATCTGCAGTTAGGCTTGTTTCATGTTTGTTTTTCTAAGAAAGAAATAATACAGAACAATAGAAGTTAGAGACAGAAAGTACATATTAAAACACTGATCCTTAGAGGATATTTTCTAAATTTTGTCCAGTCCAGCCTTAGAAGATTCAAATGACAAGGTGTCCATCACTTATTTTTCCTACTGAAAACTATTTCATAAATAAGTATATGTCATTGTTAAGCTGTTTTCCTGGTCCCCAGGCTATTTATGAATCTCATCTCTTTACTCTTATTTTTATTGTCAGGCATCACCCTAAATAATTCCTCTCTAATTTATGTTCATAGCCTTCAATATAAGCATGTTCTTCCTTTTCCCTTTCTCAAGTCTTAGATTAGCATTTTTAACTATTTTAAATCTATATATTAAATTTTAGCTCCTCATAAATGCACACAGACTGCTTTTGCTGCTTCTGTCTTGTCAATAGTTTTCCAATAAGGTGACACAAAATTAAAGATTTGCCTCAAACATTCATTCTGTTAAGCCAAACTGATTAGTAACAAAGCTAAGATCATGGCAATTATGTATAGGCATTTACAATCACATATTTTGCAGAATACTTTTGTATCCATTTCACTAATGCTCTAGAAGAAATATGAAAGGAGGTTTGCTAGTCATGATTCGAAGACTTTTGTTTAATGTTTGTACCTCTCTCTTTTTGTGCAATAAAAAAAAAAAAAATCACTTTGAATCAAAGCATTTATGCTGTTTTACACAAATTAAGGATCTGCCTCCAATTTATGAAGCAGTTTCACCCAGCTGATTTTGCACTAAACCTGTGGAGGAGTGCTCAAGCACTAAGGATATGACAAGCAACCTGCTGCTGTGGAAGGTCACATCTTAAAAAGTGACCTTAAAGTATGCTTTATGCAGACACTCAGTCCTCTACCTACCTTCCAACCTGGAGAGATTCAGGACCATCCTGATACAGAAGCAGTTAGACATGCCTTAATCCTTCCTCAAATCCAAGCTAAAATAGCTTGCCTCTCAGTCAGGAAGGTCTGGAGAGAAGACTATGGAGGTAGTTCATTGGATCACTGCAGCCCAAATGAGCAGTAAGCCCGGGGCAGATATTGGGGAGTAGCTCCTCCTGGGGAAGTACCAATATTTCCACAGGGGATCTGGAGGCTGGTGCACTAAGAGTGGGACCAGAAAAAAAGGCTGAAATGATGAGATTGCTGGACATGACAGAAGTGTTGTTTAGCGGAAGAAAGATGGAGTGAAAAAAACAAAAACAAAATCCCAAGCGAGTAAAGGACTATTAAGCACATTCAAAAAGGAAGGAGCTTGTTCGGAGAATCGGGCTGTGCTCACAGCTTTGGGGTAGACTCAAACATCTCCCTCCAGTGCCAAGGGCAGTGGGGGAGACTGAGGGGCAGGAAGCACAGACTGCATGGCATGAGGCCAGACAGGCCATGCACCTGCTGCAGGCACCCACAGATAAATCTCAGTTGCCTTTGAGCACTTGTGGCACCGTCCCCTCAGTGCAGTCTGCATATAGATAGTTCATGACTCAGAATCTCCCTGCCCCAAGACCTTCAGCTTAAAACCTCCTTTGCCATATCCTGCCTAAGTCTCAGATGTACCATCTCACCCCCAGAGGGGGCAGAAACCAGGAGCCTGAGGACAACCAACCTGCTGACCTCCTGTGGGCCATTTTATGGGGAACAGGGCAGACAATTCAGGTGGGAGGAGGATGGATAATGTTAAAACTGGTGGGATCTGGGTCTCCTTCAGGGCCAGCGCTGTGTGTCAGAGGAGGATTAACAAAAAAATTGGAGAAAATGAAAGAATACCTGCATGCACAGCCAGAGTTAAATGGAGAGCTAGCTCTCTCTAAGACAGCTAGCTAATTCATCATAGCTAATTGACTACTTAAGCCTATTCTTAGTTCATATGATAGATATTAATGGTGCACTAAATACAAAGGAAGATATTACAGAATTCGGTCAGCTGGTGCATGACCTCTTCATAGCCATTCTGCACACCAAAGATGTAATGTTTCCAACATGATGAAATATTAGTACTGTGGAAAAGTTGTGGACAAGACATAAAACATTTCTCCCTATCCCTAATTCCAATATCTGATTAAGCAAGTAGCAAAATATGAGAGAAACTGTTCAAAAGAGAGACCATCAAGGTGTATCAAATTCTGGAAACTGTATTACAAAACATACACACTACAGAAAGAAGGAAGGACCCTGAAAACCCAGCATCCTTTTGTTGCATCTTCTAGAAAAGTACTAAAAAAGGCATTTAAAAAATAGTCTGAAGAGAGTTGTCTGGTGAATGTTTCTCAGTTCTCATTCATAGCAGAGTTCTCAAAATCCAAAGCTCTTTGACCACAAAGATGTTACATTAGCATGAGTGGGAGAAATCCATTTCTACAAGAACATCTGAGAATCTTTTTCCTAAAGCATCATAAGGGATATCAGTTTTCAAAGAGTAAAGCAATTTCTTGCCCTACAGCTAGTTAGAAGGAGTATATAAAAATGCAAAGGGATCTCAACAATGTCAGTCTAAGTGAGTTAAGTATAAAATAACTCTCTACAGAATTATGTAAACTGCATAAGAAGTGATCTCCTATACCACTGGCCTCTCCTCATCTCCCCCTTCAACTTATTTCTGCAAGCAGAAGTAGGAGAATGAGGAAAAAAGCACAGAAATCTAAAATTACCCAAGCTACATGTAAACCACGATTTTTAATTTTAAAATATAAAAAGCTTTTTATGATCACATCAAACATGTATTTCTCCTCCATTTTTTAAATTAAAAATTTACTAATTTCTCCTCTTGGAGAAAACAACCACTGTCTTCTCAAATTATTTTAAACCCTGAACAGATGTAGAGCTTGCATCATTGCAACCACACACAGAAATACTTTCACAGTGTAAGAAGAAAAATATAGTCTTCGTAGCTTAATTCTAAGAAAAAAAAATTCTTCTGGTGTAGTGCCAATTTATGGTCTGTGGTGCTGAATTCTTTCTAAAACATCCATCAGAAGTGCCCAGCTCAATAGGATGAGGCACAAACTTTTCACTATTTAATTGATACCAGGTTAAACGCAAAATTCAGTTGGACTGCAGTTAAGTGTGGTAGCAGAGCTTAATAGATGCTGGCTCCATCTATTTTAGGACCCAGGGACACTTCCCATCTAGGAGGTCTGAAGATTCGTGGTGGGTTCAGCCGAGATCCGTTCTAGGATAAAACTCTGGTGTGCTTCATCTTCTCCCTACATCGTGGTTTCCAAGAAAAGGAAACTTTCCATGCAGACCCAAGGGGCAGTCACAGAGAGCTTCAGAAAGTCCCCTAGATGACTGGGCATACTGCAACGGACATCTCCCGCACTGTACAGCCATAGGGTGCTGAGTACCCAATGTAAGAGACTGATTCATCACCTATGGTCTCAAAATATAAAATGTCATTGCTTATCGTTTGAGATTTGTTGACATGAAGTTTGGAAAAATTCTTATAGAAAGGCAGAGTTAAGATTCAGATATACATTTGGAATTTGTTGTCAAATGCCTATTTTCTTCATTTTAAAATTAAACTTTAACTTATGAAAAGATGCTCATTCAACAATACTTCAAAACAACAGCCAACCAGAATGTGCAAATCCCACCCTCTTCCACCTAAAAGGAGTCAGAACTTAATGAGAAAAAATTTCTTTATCTTTGGAATCAGAAGACCTGCTGCCTAAACGATCACTTGCATAGTTGTTAGCAGATGATGTATGTGTGTCTTGATCAATTTGTCATTGCCCCAAATAATAAACTGCTCTAAAATTAAGAGGATGCKCTCTCTCTCTCTGGCTGTAATTTCAGAAAACAGGAAAGTATCTAGTGGTAGGAAGTGTTACTGGGAAGTTACCGCAGCAGTGCTGTATTTGGCTGTCTACATCATTTTTTACTTTCCCTTCCTTAAGGGAATGTTTGCTAGACTAAATACAATTTCAGATATTTCTATTGTTTGGGCTATGAAAGGGATACTGTTAGCTAATATATGGGAATGGAATATAAGGTATTAAAGTGCTTTCTGGGGTCTTCCAGGATAAGCATTTTGGTTCAGTTAAAAAAAAAAGTGAGTGGGAATTTTGATAAAATATAACACTTATGAAAATGGTTTATTGATATTTAATAGTGGTAAGGGGAAATAGAGAACAGAAGAAACAGATGCGACATTTCTTCACATATTGCAAAGGTAGGGAAGAAGGAATCTGCCAAGATAAAAATCAACCCCAAATATAACCTGTTCCCTGTAGCAGTTTAATAACCAACGGAAATTTTTCCTGTCTCATTATTTTTTACTTCTTCTTTCTAGTTTTATGTATTTGTATTTTATTCAGTTTGGTCAACAAATTAGATTGGTCAATGTCCCTTAATGTTCAGAGATGTCTGGAAATGTCTGCAATTGATAAAGAAACAACTCCTGCTACCAAAATCACATTGGGATATGTCATGTCCAATTTACATTTTCATCTCAGGTAATATTTCATTCTTTTCTTTTAGAAGCCTTTCTTATGATAGTGAACTATAGTAGCTCTGAAATTCTCTAAAATTCTGTAATAATTTAACATTACGGTTAGAATATATTGCCTGCACTTTCCTTCCCCTACTACCTCTTTGCTAAATTGCACCCATACATGGTTGACTGCATCCTTCCACTACAGCCAGCCAATCCACAGGGAAGACAGTTCATTTTTTCTACCCTCCCATGCAGCATCACTTACTGCAATGCTACTGCAAGTATGAAACTGGTAGCTAGAGACAGACCATGACATGCTATCACTTGTCAAAAGCAACCAAAGGAGCTCCAATATACGCAGAACTGTTGTGATATCCCAGCCCTGAAAGTTTCAATTTTGGATATGAAGTGATACAATTAAGGGTCACAGCTGCACCCTGAATTCCTATTTTCACAGCCCCTGTACAATATTGCCCTGTCCACTCTGTTTTGCATTGGTACAAGATGATAACATATTCTAAAATGTGTTTCTTTATCAAAGAAACAGACATCTCCTACCTGAAACAGCTCTGTAAATAAAATTACAGTAACAACATAAAGTGAAGAGTAAGATGTTATCAAATAAGTTGTAAATATAGGAATAAGTTCTAAATACAGAAATAAATATACTGAAGTCCTGTTGATCTGTACACAAGGGAACAAGTGAACAAGTTTGTTAATGTCCATAAATAAACTAAACATTTCAGGAAATTTCTAGGTCCTTTTGATCACACAGTGATACCAGAAGTAGCAGAATAGATTCTTTGTTCATAATAAGCTTCCTAAAAAATAACATGAATAAGACACTGATTTAATGAAATAAAAATTTCTGCAGCCCTACTAAGAGGTATTTCTCTGCAGAAGTGACTACAGTGTGCGGGTCCTGGCCAAACCCCGAGGTGCACCGGTGCACACGGGCACCTGCCAGCAGCGTGCGGGCAGAGGGCCAAGCGAGCTGGCCTGAGTCAACATGAAGCAGGGTGAGCAGCAAGGGGCAGCGGGAGAAACCTCCTGGTGTGACAACAACATTGGAAACACATTGTCAGCACTCGGGATCAGACCACAGCTCTGCAGAGCCAGCAGGACACTGGCCCCCCATTTTGGGGGCTTTCAGGGCTGCAACGTTCGTATGGTGGCAACGCTGGTAGGGCAGCAGGTGAATGACCTGCAGGAACTGGCACAGCAGAGTGACCAGAGGCCACAACAGAAAAAATTATAGGCAAAAATAGATGTTAGAAGGTCTCCAAGTTAAGTAGAGGGTTTGTGTTTAGCTGTCAGCCTAGGTAATTATATGAATCATTTCTTTTCAAACCATAACATTAACATTTTTCTCTTGTGTTCCTGCTGCAGTTCTTCTGGTATTATTCCTTGGATAACAAACAGGCATTTGATTAAAGTATCTACCCAAGCAAAACATGGCAAACCATCTCACCTATGACCGATACACATCCTAGTGGAGCAACAAGGGCAGCAGGAGCAAATCCGTAGGCTGTGAAATTCCCCACCTCTCCAAGCCCCAGGAGGATAATCCCACACCACCATAACTTGCTTGTGTAGTAGGGCTTTGGATCTATCTGGCAAGCCAGCTGCAGATGAGTGCATTTCTAGAAAATTAATTATTAGGAACAGACATGAAAAGAAAGACTTCCATTGTATTCTTATGCATAACAAAAGTGGGGTAATTAAGGGGGCTGTCAACTTCTAATTCCAGGTGCGTCAAGGTTTTCCTTTTAAGCACGCCTTTCAGCTTGATATTGCAGACATACTGCTTTGTGTAAACCTAATGCTGCTTCAGCTTTGTGCTTTCATAGCCCTGCTTTAAATGACCGAAAAACTAGACCTCAGAATAAACTGGGAAAATATTAAGTGAATATACAGTATTCCTACCTATCACTGCAATCCTCTGTTCTTCTCTCAAAGCATGGCTGTTTCAGAAAAAAAAATTTCACAGGTTACCTCAGTAGGTTCTGCTGTGAATCTGGAAACACTGAAAGGAAGGTGATGGGGCAGGATCAGAAGTGCAGCAACAAACCAGGAGAAGTGCTCCTGCTCCCTGATGCATAGTCTAGCCAGAAACACAATTTCAAGATGGAAAAACCAGCCAGTATCCACAGCTGTTGTTGGGAGGACTCTAAATTCACTAGGTAGAACTTAGGTTTTGGACACAATCACCTGTCTGACCTTTGAAGATCTCAGGTAAAGCATTATTTTCGGAAGGAAAACCAGCAATACCTGTGTCAACAGATATAATACATGCTCAAGTAATACTTCATTAACACTTCTGTTACATGGTGAAGGTATTATTTACACATGTTGCAATTGTTTTCTCTCTTGTACTGCAAGAACCTGTATATAACAGGATAATTTGATCACATTGATCTTCTAAAACAGAGTCCAGGATGTCATCATTAGGAAGGTGTCACTACTGGGAGCGATGCAACATTTACCATGTTAGTTCTGCAGAAAATAATTTCCACTCTCAAATTCCTCATCAACCTCTCTGCATAGGGAAAAGGGTCAAAAAAGCTGGAAACCAAATGATACAGCCATTATAGCATAAATGGCTATAAAATATATTTTTTCCTCCACCACCTGATATTTGATTTTGGAAGTGCCCCTGCTGGACCTCAGGGAGGTTGTAAATCATTTTCCTCATGCTCACACTCTACTCTGTAGGCTAGATTTATGATGTCTGTGATGTACCATAACCTCGGTTGCTCCTCTTGTTGAGAGGATGAAGCACATTGTTGCAGCTTCATGCTATGACATGTGCTCAAGGGATGAAGTCTTGAGAAGTTTAGCCCTTCAAGGAGAAAGTGAGCGTGAGAAAAATCAAACTTCCCTCAGCCACAGGCCAGCAATTCAGTAATATCCAGGATTTTGCATGTTCCATTTTTATAAACAAAAAAAAACAATAAAAATCTCATTGAAATTAATATTAAATAAAATTGTTAAATCAAGAATCCTAGCTTCTGCTGAAAACTGACTAAGACAAATTCTTAACTGAATCCTGAGCTCCAGTTTCTTCCCCAAATTCACATAGGAAAACTGTAGCTGAAAAGACATGTGACAAACATCAGAAGGTGAGTTCAGCAGCTCACCTACAGCTTTCCCCTTCTTTCTCCAGAGGTCTGCGTTCTCAGTATATTATTGTGTACAGATGGTATTTGAGGTCGAGGCTGTTTATGTTGTGTTGCAACTGAAACATTGCAAGCAGTGGGCTCTTTAGCTGACAACTAGCTAGAGGGAAGATGGGGAGGACAACTGCATAGTGGAAAAGGGAGAGCGCAATAAAATTTGGCCAGTCCATTTAATATTAATATGAAAATAAATCCTGAGGTCTAAAGAAGGTAATTATTCCTTTTTATAAGATATCTATTTCATTACTAAAGGGAGAAAAAGCTACTTAGAGGATAAATAAAAGCTCCAGTTGAAACTGTCTGTCAAAGGGCAATGCAGAGCTATTGGGTTTTCCTTAACAGCATATGTAGCATTTAAAAGCTGAAAGAGAGTTCAAATCCAGTAAACGCTGTTAATGATTACAAGTTAATTAACAGTCAGTTTGCATGCCTCAGTACATCGCCATGCAAAGCATCCACTTTGGCACTCACTGCCCTCAGCAGACAAAAGACATGGTGTCTGAATTACCTCGTCATTATGGGCTAGACTGAATTTCCACTTCGTCAACCCAAGTTTTTTCCATTGAAACAGAGCCTCTCCTTCTATTGTTGCCTTCAGCAACTAATCACAGATCAGCACTAATATTGGAGAGGCAGAAGATTTCAATCTGCATACTTTCTCTAGCTAAACAGATTTCTTTCTGGGGGACTCTCCAATCAGAGATACTTAAAATAGAAAGGGATTGTTGAAGAAGCTTCCTGTTTCAATAAAAGGAATTATTATGTATGAAAGATTTAATATTCCACAGCTTTCTGTTTCATCTTTTAAAGAAAGAGCAAAGAGTAGTTTTATATAAAAGAGATTCAAGTTAGCAGAAATGTGTTTTTCTGTACAACTAACACAAAAAAGTCTTCTATGCTTTAAGAACTTGTATTAGAAGACATAAAAATACCATGAAGGCTACAAGATTATAATGAATTATTTAACTTTTTACTGAATATTTTTTCTAATTATTAATACAGAAATGATTTTATAAATCTCATCCTGCAACCCCTTGTCATAGTTGTAAGGTCAGCACCTCCCATTGCTTTTATGATTTAAAATAATGGTTACTTACATCATTTATCCTACTTGCTCAAGGGAAATGAAGTTGGTCAAAGTTGTTTTGGGGCCCACTACTACAAACTACTACATGCCTGTGTGCATTTGTTTATATTAATTACTTCATTAAGCAGTCCTTAAGAATTTATGGTCTATTCCATTTTAGATTTCCATACACTAAGGCAGGTTGACATGATTTCCAGCAGGACCATAAGCAGGTTGTGACCTGCTGGTATTTCCTTATGATGGATTCCAGCCTTATGATGGATTTCCTTATGATGGATTGCAAGCAGGAGGAATAGTTATGAATTTTTATTCTATTGCCAAAGGGGAATCACAGCATAGATCAAGTTGAGAGCTATCATATTGCTAAAAACTACAGGAGGACACTAGTTGAAGAAAGAAAGAGAACATTTATCAAATGCAACAGAAATTGTATTTTGAACTTCATCATAAAAACAAATTATAACATAAACTACTTGCTAAATACAAATAACTCAAAATAAAGAGAAATAATGTCATACCTGTATATTCAAAGACACACTAATCAGAAAATTTCCAGCAGCAGCTAGTAAAACTCCAAAGAGCTGAGTCTACAAGATCAAAAAACAAATAAATTCAAAAATTCTTCTTATATGKGCAAGAAGAACAATATAACAGTGGGCTCCTGATAACACATTGTAACAGAATCAAAAACAAACTATTGCATTTTTCAGTCACTAAGTTCAAGCTACACTGAGTAAACCGATAAAAAAACTCTCTGTACGGTTGGCAATAAAAATAATTAAGCTGGTACATTTTCCCTAGAACTTGAGCAGTAAACAACTGGGAGCTGAAAGGGCAGCCCAGAGCAGAAGATGGTTTTGCTATCCGTCAGTAGAACACATTCTTAAATCTCACAAAAGAAAAAGCTAGGCAGGTTTCAGTTGAACACTATACAAATGCATTATTCTCGTCCAAAAAAGACCTGTTGTATTACACAGTCCAGAAGGAAAATCAACAGCAATCAAACCATTCATACTGGAACACAACTATTTTATGTGTTAACATATCCACTATTTGACAGGGCAGCCAGAAACACAGATCTCCAGACAGTTTCTTTAATGCATTGTATTATTTCACCAAATTCTTTTCTAATCAGCCTGTCTAATTTTCAGTAAGATTTGCAAACTTTCTATGAAGCTGAGATATTAAAATCAAAGCAGGATCCATTATTTTGGAAAGCAGCCATTTAAAGATGCCATTTCAGCAAGCTCAAATACCAGGTACACGGCAAAGTTCCCCGTCTAGATTCAATGTATTTTATGTTGTCCTAAGTATATTTGAATATGATTCCCACCCATCCAAGACCTCACGCCATGACAAGCCCCAATAGTCTGCAGAGAAGGAAAAGACTCAACTAGAGCTGGGAGAATATGCAGGTCTTGGACCAGTCCATCTCTCCCCAAGGGTTTCTGCAGGCATGAAGAGCCTGGGCTGATCCCTGAGTAGTGTCAACCAAGCAGCTGGACAAAAACATACTATCAGTGGGTTTCTATAAATAAAGTCATGCTAACATAACTCAGCATGAATATTGCTCGCAAGCTGTAAAGAAGCATCCAGGCAGGCTCAGTGCTCACAGCCTCAATTTTTGTGGCTCTTCTCCAGTGAGGTCCTTGGCAGCTTACAAAGAGGCAGTACCTACCAGCAGCGGAGACTGTGGCCCCTCAACATTTATAGAGAGGCAATACATGGTCCTTCAAGCCCTTGGAGATGACAATAGGGTCTATTATTGTTCCTAGATAATTCCCAGACTAGGAAAGAGCATCCTCAAAATTGTGAAGAAACAACAGCCTTATTGCAAAAGATTTAACAATAGGTGATCATATTTCTTATTTAAAAGCACTTCTTTTTACTGCTGAATCCAAAAGTCTTCAGTCCCATCCATTTCAGCAGTGGCTTAGACTCAGAAGGAAAATAAAACAAGAGATATGCTGGGTGATATGCTTGACAGACTGCTAGGTGTCACCAAGACATGACTGATGGGTACAAGAGAGGATGCAGAGAGGAGAAGGCAGGCAGTGAGAGGGCTCCCTTTTGCTCACACATCCTCTGTGCCAATAGAGCACCAGTGCTACAACCTGGGCACAAGCAATCATTGAGTGAGAAATATTACTCAGTTTTACCTGTACCTTCTGGCACCTGGCCATTGAATGGCCTTCCCATCTTACATCCTCTCTGTCTTAGCCCTGGTTCCCTCCCACACCCCAGAGGATACTCCTGTAGCACATCCTGGGATCTCACTCAAAGCATGTTTTCCATGCTCAGGGAACACCTCTAACTCGGAGCAATGGGGGACATGTGACAAGCTGTCTCTGCACACCTAGGCATAGAGGTCTCTGGTAAGCACAAGGATTAACTGTTAAAGGTACAYGAGCTGCCTTGCAGCCTCTTCACACACTGGAGAAATGCTATCAAATGACCCCATGTGTTTGACCACGCAGGAGCAGTGAGGACAGGTTCTCCTTCCTGAGGCTTTGATGCCTGATACTACTGGTGCTACATCTTGTGCAGAGTATGACCACTTCACAGGTGGATTATTTTTTTTCGCACTCCCCTCATCATCCTGCACACATGGCAACTTCAATAAAACAGGAGTTTAACCAAAATTGCTTTCCTGTTCCCAAAGACTTGTTCTTTTTCAATGACATGTTCCTTTGAGTGGAGAAGTGGCCTTGTCAGCTTTGTCATGAAGGGTGTAAGAAAAAAGGGACAGTAGGGAATAGAAAACAGGAACTGCCATGTCATGTATCCCATCATTTTATTGCTTCCCATAAGTAATTTTATTACATCCACACTACTCCCAGAAGAGACCCCAGTCTCTCTGTGGCTTTTTTCATTTCAGCAGCTGGCCACGCCCTTATTGCTGAGTCTCTAGATAATCCCTTCCAACTGCTTAATCCCAAATCTCCATCCTGGGTCACAGACACTGTGCAGGACTCAGGAGGCAACCAGAATCCCAGGGAGGAAACACATTCAGTCTCAAGCCAGCCAGCCCACAAGGGCTCTCCGTCCAGCTTTCAAGCTGCCAAAAGCACATTGTTCATTCAATGTAAAATGGCTTAGGCAGTAGCTAACTAATTCCTGGGAACAATCAGCGGTCCTCATATATAGCATGCATAAGTCATTGCAGCAAGAGGTGAGCTAAGCTGTCAGTTAAGAAGAGGAGGGATGGAAATGGGTGGGGTCACCACCTTGATCTGCATGGGGCAGGTAGTTCGAGCAGYATCCCCATCTGCAGTCTTAAATCTCTAATTCAGTTGTTGAAAACCCAGGCATAAGGCACTCCATCAGGCCCCCCACCATAGGAATGGCTGTGATGGTCAATAATATTTCCCAGAAGAGTCCCTTTCTCTTGAGGTAACACTTGCATGCAGCTGGTGGAAAGAGGATAAAACTGTGTGTTCAATATATCACCCAAAAAACATTTGCAAAAACCCATCCATGTATGGGTACCGATGACAACTTGAGTATCTACCTCCAGCAGAGTGTGAGCTGAATGCCCCTTTTACAGCTATACATACTACCCAAATAGGGACTCCAGTAGGAAGTCTTCCAATGCTATGGATCATTGGTGACCTCTCCAGAATCAACTGCTTTCATACCTTGCATGCTTGCTGTATGAGGTATATGTGAGCCTAGCTCAGATGTCTTTGTGGTGCACACCTACAAGTTTTCTAATCTGATGGTCTGAATTGGAACAATCTCCCACAAATCATTGTTCTTCTTACAAGTTCCAGAAATTGCAAGGAACAGAAAGCAGCTTAAAAATTGCATCTTCTCAGTCATCATTTCGTCTTCTGTGAAATACTGGCGTATGTGACCTATTTACTGCAGCTACAGTTTGCCCAGCTAATGGACCAGGAGAGCCACATACCAGCCTTTGCAATGCCAGGCAGCTTCATACAGCTTTAGAGTCTGCTTCTGCTGAGGACAAGGTCTCCGAAACCTGCAATAACAGCAAGGAAACCCAGCCCATGGCATGTAACTCAGAATTACTTGGGTCTTGCCACGGCCTAGCCTCAGAGCTGAAATGCCAGCCCTTTCTTCAGGGCAGAAGGCCACCAACCCACGATTCACTTGTGAGGGTTGGATCACAAGCTGCGAAGCTCTTCAGGATAACTGGTAACAACCCAGGCAATACTTCTTACGAACCTAACTGCTGAAACAGCCAACTGGCAGAATATGCATCCATGCCTCTGATGCTTCCCACAGTCCATTCTGCATGTCCTCAGGGCTGCTTCTCTCAGGAGCCTGAGGTGTGGGACTGGCAAAAATCACGCTCACATGGCTTTGCTGTGGCCATGCAAATTTGTTTAAAAGCTATTCCCTATAACATTGTCAGGGAGCTTGGAGAGTTGGGGGTTCCCTGTGGCCGGGTGCTGGTACTGGTGGGGGCTTCCAGCGGGGCCGGTCAGGTCCTGCCTCCAGAGCCTGTCCCACCGCCCCAAGGGAGCAGGGCCCTGGGGGACATCAGCCATCACCATGGGGCCAGGGCCAGGGCCAGGGTGGGGGTCAGGGGCCCATGGCTGGGCAGGGGCAGGGCCATGGTGGGGCTGGAGCCAGCACCACTGTGGCGTTGGACAGCGACTGGCAGACATGGGCTGGGCTGAGATGGGACTGGGACTGGGAAGGAGGAGGCTGAGGGTGGGCAGGGACAGAGGCAGCTGGGAGCACCATCAGGGCCAGACAAACACATGTTTAGCTGCTGAAGTGACAGTCCCTCGAGTTTAGCTTCGGCAACCCAGTATGTGTAAGATCAAGGCAAATTCATAGTGACAGTCTGGACTCAAAACTTACCCTTATTGCTCAGGTCATCTTATTGTAATGACCACGTTTCACCTGAGCATTGTTGTTGGCATATATACTGCATTTACTGCTCTGGACTGACATGTGTTAATGAGCTCTGGTTAATATGGTGCTAGCACTATACTTTTAAACTCAGGGCTGGACAGAGGCCTAAAGATTAAAAGCAGAGTACAGTGCACTAAGGTCAAATATCACATGGATCCATTTGGGGAGACGAGATGAAAGTACCGTAACACCATGCAACTATAGCATGGCAAACTTTTCTTGTACAAGTTTGTACTCAGACACACAAATGTTAAAGAAAACAGAAGGAAGCCAAAAGGCAGGAAGGAGGAAAATGAGATTGCAAGCTTCACAAATCAAAGCGCATCTTAAACCAGCAGGCATTTTCTAAAGTACAAGAGCTATCATATACAGCAGTGCTCAAAGCAGGAGAGAAAAAGTAAGGTACTCAGGCTAGTAAAACCATGCATGAATGAAAGATGACCCACAACACAAGCTAGATTACCTATCAAACTAAAATGGTTGCTCTATTGCCCTGAAGGACAGCAGGATCCTTCTGTTTCTGTCTTATGATGGAAAAGGCTTCGTTGTGTGTGCTACATCTGCCCTTCAACATCCTTCAGAGGCTAGAAGCCTGGAGAGGTGGAGCAGCCAGTTTAATAAATAATAAACAYGATATTCTCTGAACACAGAGTTTCCAGTTGTGATACCCAGTTGTGATATCATTAACAGCACTACAGGACTTCCCACACACAAGTCTGAGGCAACCTTCACGAGCTAACTCGGTTGCAGACACAATTTCAGAGCCATGGCACTACTTCAGTTAATTAAGTACTTTTACAGTAAAAAGTTTGAAATATTCAAGTTATTGGCATAAAATGCAAATCCATTTGTCTCCAAAACATTTGTGTGAACCCCCAGGCCACTTTGTCAGACCCCAGATTTCAAGGGATATCTTCCCTTGGGTTTTCTTTGACCCTGAGGCTCACCACAGAAACATCCTGCCCTAAGCTTTCCAGAAGGTAAAGAACCACCACAGGAATTTGATTTTCTACACCTTAATTTGGTTTCAAACAAGCTATGAAAGTCATTTGCCAGCTTTGCAGCTTCTTCTAGACAGTCTCCAAGTGCACAGACTGTGGATGGAGGCTGTGGATCAGCGGACACTTTCCTTAGTGGCAAAGCCACCTTAAGGAAAGCCTTCCCTGACCTCCTGTTCCCAGGTTCCCACTCCCCACTGCCTCATTTGCATGAAAACAACTATTTGTGAGGCCAACAAGGCACTGTTCCAAGTTTAAAATAACCCTCCCAGAATATACACCATTAGCATTATGTTCTTTATAAGCCACCTGCCAATGTTTAACATTGAAGGAGGATTAAAATTCACAAGCCACAGTGAGAGTTTGAAAATGGTGACCCCACACTATTTGCCGGTGATGAGAGTGGCCAAGTGGACATGGCCATACAGGTGGCTGCCAGGGGGGACTGCATTCAAGAAGCCCCAGACTCATCTTGGCCCGGTGAAAGCTGCAGCCGGCAGCATGTTCCTGCAGACCTGAGGGAACAGGTCACTTGCCCAGAGCACGGACCCTCCACAACYGACCAGCGTCCCCCCACCCCAGCTGCTTGAGGCTCTCGGGCAAGCCCATGTGTGGGCAAGGAAGGTTTGAGCTGTTACTCAGAGTGCATCCATTTGCCTAATCRGGTGGCAACATATTGCTATTCAAAATAAATGAGTGACAGTACAGCACATTGCTGCTTGCTGTCCTGCTTCAAGCACGCAGGACCTGATGCTTATTTACCCTAACACCTTTTCACATCACTCTGGCAATGTTTTAAAGGAGCCTTTTACATGCAAGGTCTCTTTTTATTGTCCAAGTAAGGGGCTTATGGTAAATGAGAACCAGGCTCGAATGTAAATCTTTGGCACTAATTCTGATAAATTTATCCCTGCAGACTAAAGTCTGCATCAGAGACTCAGTTACATGGTGAGATATAATTTACACGTCCTGCATGTATGCTTTCTTAATGCACATTGAACTGCAGCTTTGCCAGGACTGTGAAATGAAAACTTAGAAAGATTAACTTATTTGCATTGAAAGAAAGGTATATGGCCATTATTTATGGAAACTTTCTACTGCCGTGAGTTAAACTGATGAATAGAAAAAAAATGCTTCTAATATATGTTGTCAGCTCACTCAACAAGGGTAGTTAAATCGTTACTCCTGTTTTTCTTTATTTCTGCATTTTTTGTGATCTAAAAGTGTTTTTAACAAATGCGATGACATATACTGCTTCAAAAACTACAGTTAGTTTCCAGTAATTAGGATTTTGCCAGATAACTATGGATCTTATAAGAAAATAGTCTTTGGGGAAAAAAAATGCCTCCTAGACTTCCAGTTCTGAGTTAACTCTGAAGTAAGGGAAATTCAGAGTCCTTAACAAAAAACATATTTTTGAAAAAGACACCATGTAGAATTAGGAGAGGCTTGTCATTTAGTTATTATTATTTATAGAGCTCTAGCTGTACTTGGTGCTTTACAGATGTATAAAGAAAACAAGGTCCTTGTTTCAATGGTTTTTCATAGTGCAATTTGTACATTCATACAGTTCAGGCCCATATAAAGCACTGAAGGAGACCTGAAATAATAGTGAAAGAGCAATTGTCAATGTTGGAACATGCAACAAAAATACATTGTGACATAAAGAACACTGTCTGATACACAAGAAGGAAAGAATTAAAACATTTGGCACCATGTGTGTCAGGAACAGAAGGAGAGAGGAGAACTTGGTAATGAACCCAGGGTAAATTTGAATGAAGACAAGATTGGTTACAAGTGAACAGGTTGGATTCCAAACCATGACTGATAAAGTGCCAATTTCATAAATATTACAGCCTCCTTGCCTTTACTAGCTTTTATTTTTCATTAGCTCACGGATTTAGAATATACCTTTTTTTCTGGAAAAGAGACAAGCTATATAGCCTGGAAGAAGAACATGGTAAGGTCTAAAATGTAGGGGCAACTTGGGAAGATACAGAAACTACAGCAGTGGGCCCCTTCTATTCAACCCCATGCTTTAAATCATTTTCATGAGATTTTATTTATTTTTATAAGTCTCTGATTACTTTATGGAATGTCTGTAATGGGTACCAAACTGAGATGAAGAATATGGATTGTAAAATGTACTAAAGTAACTTCTGATGTGCTCTCCAAGGTCACATATAAACACATCTACTTACTATAATGTTGACAAGGATTATGAGTAGTAATTTTTTTCCTTTTCAAAGAGTTACAGCCAAACCTCCCATCTCTTAAATTTCCTTTTCTTATCTTCAGAAATCAAATCTCAGAATTAGAAATAAATGGGAGAATGGGGAAGAAGACCGCATTTTTACGCTGTTTCTCAAGTGAATAGCCTGGGATATTTTGCTGCATAATCACAGCATGTTTCATGTTTTCAGCACTGTCTGTTAGCTTGCAAATAAAAATCTTTCCAATGACTGTATAATAAAGGCTCTAAAAATTGTGATCATAATTGATACTATCTTAATAGAAAGATTTTCTCAAGGACCATCACAAAAAATCTCTATGGCAGCTATAGCAATTACATACGCAGAAAAGCAACAATAGGATTTTTAAACTTTTGCCAGTCTCCCTCACGAGAAACAAGGAGGTAAGCCAGCATCGCCTGACCAGCGTTGTCTCACGAGAGGTCCAGTTGGCTCAGCGATCCTCCTCTAATGCCACCCAGGAGCAAGCTTTCTGCTTGTTACAGCTCCAGGAGTCCCAACCCCCCACAGCAGTGGAGTTGCTGGAGGGCTCTGTGCAGTGTGAAACGGTACATAACGCTGTAGAAGAAGGCTGGAAACTGGTCACTGCTCGTAGGAGGAGAAAGGCTCCTACTCCTCCTGAAGACTTGCAATTAAGGAGCAGGTTTAGTGCCCTCCAGGATGAGGAGGAGCTGGGCATTGCTGCAAGGGAAGCAACTGGGACGGCAGATCCTGTGCCTTGCCGGAACACCCGGAAGAAGCGGCAGGTGATTGTTGCGGGTGACTCCCTGCTGCAGGGGACAGAGGCACCTATCTGCTGACCTGACCTCATGTCTAGAGAGGTTTGTTGCCTGCCAGGGGCTCAAATATGAGATGTCATGGAAAGACTTCCAAGGCTTGTCCACTCGTCAGACTATTACCCTCTGCTGCTCTTCCACGTGGGCACTAATGATACCAAGGGCAAACTGGAAACCATCAAACAATATTTCAGAGCTCTGGGGATGGTGGTCAAGGGTCTGGGAGCCCAGATCACTTTCTCTTCAATCCTGCCAGTGAGAGGGATGGATGAAAGGAGGAGGAGACGGATTTTCCAAGTTAACAACTGGCTGCGCCGCTGGTGTTGGCAACAGGGTTTTGGTTTCTACGACCATGGGACCCTGTTTGAAGATCGACAACTGATGGCAAGAGATGGGATCCACCTCACTAAGCGGGGCACGCGTGTCTTTGCCAACAGGTTGGCCAGTCTGGTAAGGAGGGCTTTAAACTAGGAAAGATGGGGAAGAGGAGAGTTATAGTGCCAGGGTAGTTGGCAAAACATGGCTCAAGTCAGGATGCCTCCAGAGTGTGCATGCAGCTGGGGAAGTGTGCACGGGACATGGCTATGGAGGAACCTCTTTCCTGGGAAACCTGCATGCTCGATCACCTCTCTGAAATGCCTGTACACCAATGCATGCATCTTGGGGAATAAACAGGAAGAATTAGAGATCTGTGTGCAGTCACAGGGCCATGATCTCATCACAATTACAGAGATATGGTGGGATAGCTCACATGACTGGAGTGCTGTCATGGATGGCTACGTGCTTTTTAGGAAAGACAGGCCAGGAAAGCAAGGTGGTGGAGCTGCTCTTTATGTGAGAGAGCAACTGGAATGTATTGAGCTGTGCCTAGAGGTGGATGAAGAGACAGTCGAGAGCTTATAGGTAAGGATTAAAAGGTAGGCTAACTTGGGTGACACTGTGGTGGGTGTTTACTACAGGCCACCTGATCAGGAAGAGGAAGTCGATGAGGCCTTCCACAGACAGCTGGAAGTAGCCTCACAGTCACAGGCCCTGGTTCTCATGGGGGACTTCAYTATCCTGATATCTGCTGGAAAGACAACACAGYTAGGCWCAAACAGTCCWGGAGGTTCCTGCAGAGCATTGATGACAACTTCTTGACACAGGTGGTGGAGCAGCCAACAAGGAGAGGTGTGCTGCTGGACCTCGTACTAACAAACAAAGAAGGATGGTTGAAGATGTGAAAGTCAGGGGCAGCCTTGGCTGCAGTGACCACGAGATGGTGGAGTTCAGGATCCTGCGAGGAGGAAGCAGGGCACTAAGTAGGATCACAACCCTGGACTTCAGGAGAGCAAACTTTGGCCTCTTCAGGGACCTACTTGGAGGAATCCCATGGGTTAGGGCCCTAGAAGGAAGGGTGGATCCAAGAGAGCTGGTTAATATTCAAGGAACACTTCCTCCAAGCTCAAGAKCRGTGCATCCCTRTGAGTTAGAAGYCAAGCAAAGGGGGCAGGAGACCTGCRTGGATGAGCAAGGAGCTCCTGGCAAAACTCAAACAGAAGAAGGAAGTATGCAGAAAGYGGAAAGGGGGACAGGCCACTTGGGAGGAATATAGGAACGTTGTCAGAGTATGCAGGGATGTGACGAGGAAGGCTAAGGCCCCTTTGGAATKAAATCTGGCAAGGGATGTCAGGGACAACAAGAAGGGCTTCTTCRAATACATCAGTGGCAAAAGGAAGACTAGGGAAAATGTGGGCCTGCTGCTGAAGGGGGTGGGCGCCCTGGTGATGAAGGATACAGAGAAGGCAGAGTTACTGAATGCCTTCTTTGCTTCAGTCTTTACTGSTCAGGCCAGCCCTCAGGAATCCCACACCCTGGAGGCAGGAGAGAAAGTCTGGAGAAAGGAAGACGTTCCCTTGGTCGAGGAGGATCAGGTCAGAGATCATTTAGGCAAACTTGACATCCACACATCCATGGGTCCCGATGGGATGCACTAACGGGTGCTGAGGGAGCTGGCRGATGTYATTGCTAGGCCACTCTCCATCATCTTTGAAAGGTCATGGAGATCAGGAGAGGTGCTTGAGGACTGGAAGAAAGCCAGTGTCACTCCAGTCTTCAAAAAGGGCAAGAAGGAGGATCCAGGGAACTACAGGCCACTCAGCCTCACCCCCATCTCTGGAAAGGTGATGAAGCAGCTCATCCTGGAWGCMATCTCCAAGCATGTGGAGGAAAAGAAGGTGATCAGGAGTAGTCAGCATGGCTTCACCAAGGGGAAATCATGCTTAACCAATCTGATAGCCTTCTATGATGGAATGACTGGCTGGGTAGATGAGRGGAGAGCAGTGGATGGTGTCTCCCTTGACTTCAGCAAGGCTTTTGACACTGTCTCCCATAACATCCTCATAGACAAGCTCAGGAAGTGTGGGCTAGATGAGTGGACAGTGAGGTGGATTGAGAACTGGCTGAATGGCAGAGCTCAGAGGGTTGTGATCAGCGGCGCAGTCTAGTTGGAGGCCTGTAGCTAGCGGTGTCCCCCAGGGGTCAGTACTGGGCCCAGTCTTGCTCAACTTCTTCATCAATGACCTGGATGAAGGCACAGAGTGCACCCTCAGCAAGTTTGCTGACGATACAAAACTGGGAGGAGTGGCCGATACGCCAGAGGGCTGTGCTGCCATTCAGAGAGACTTGGACAGGCTGGAGAGGTGGGCAGAGAGGAACCTCATGAAATTCAACAAAGGGAAGTGCAGGGTCCTGCACCTKGGGAGGAATAACCCCATGCAGCAGTACAGGTTGGGGGTTGACCTGCTGGAAAGCAGCTCTGCAGAGAAGGACCTGGGAGTGCTGGTGGACACCAAGTTAAGCATGAGGCAGCAATGTGCCCTTGTGGCCAAGAAGGCCAATGGTATCCTGGGGTGCATCAGGAAGAGTGTTGCCAGCAGGTCAAGGGAGGTGATTCTCCCCCTCTATTCAGCCCTGGGGAGGCCACATCTGGAGTACTGTGTCCAGTTCTGGGCTCCCCAGTACAAGAGGGATGTGGCACTACTGGAGCAAGTCCAGCAAAGGGCTACAAAGATGATTAGGGGACTGGAGCATCTCTCTTATGAGGAAAGGCTGAGAGAGCTTGGCCTGTTTAGCTTGGAGAAGAGAAGGCTGAGAGGAGATCTTATCAACGTGTACAAGTATCTGAAGGGAGGCTGTCAAGAGGATGGGACCAGACTCTTTTCAGTGGTGCCGAGCGACAGGACACGAGGCAACGGGAACAAACTGAAACACAGACACTTCCATCTGAACATGAGGAAAAACTTCTTTACTGTGAGGGTGACAGAGCACTGGAACAGGTTGCCCCGAGAGGTTGTGGAGTCTCCTTCTCTGGAAATATTCAAAAGCCGCCTGGACACGATCCTGTGCAATGTGCTCTAGGTGACCCTTCTTGAGCAGGGGGGTTGGACTAGATGATCTCCAGAGGTCCCTTCCAACCTCAACCATTCTGTGATTCTGTGATTCTGTGACTCTGTGTTTCACTTTGATCCCATCTGGTTCCAGGTGAATGAGCTGGACCCCTAAAAGCCTATGAATATTAACTCCCAGAAGCTGTAGTCTGATTCACATTCAGAGAGGCTGCGCTGCTCCTCTCTCAGCTTCATGCGGCTCCCTGGACACCTAAATTGAGAGCTGCGGAGGGCAGGTCCCGGCACCAAGGAGACATGGGGCTCGTGGGGAGCCGGAGCGCCCTGCATCCAGCCCCAGGAGACAGCGCTAGCTCTGCCCATGGCCAAAACCGTCAGAAAGCTCAAAGGGAGCTATTTGAACAACAGTGAATTATGCTGTTAAATGTTACATTGGGTTGTAGGACAAGGCTCAGAGCACTGTTGGAGAGATGACTGGGGCTGTGCGAACACACAAACATGCCTCTAAACAAAACATGCCTAGCTCATTCCCTTTTGTTGGTGCAGTAAAAGCCTTTCTGGAGTACAAATGAGCTATTTCAAATTCCAGTTAAATAGGATGCACAAAGGCCTGACAGTAATGTAGCCAACTTAATACATTATTTATCAAATCCTGAAAAGAACTTTTATATAAAAGTCTCCCTTTATAAGCTGAGAGGAGCAGAGCCGCTTCTCCCGCACCACTTTCCAGTGAAGGAAGACTTGTTTCCCGTCTAGTCTCTAACTAACCCTTCCTTCAAAGTGCACAAAAACTCTTCCCCATGTCACAACCCCAGCAAACATGCAGCAGCTCAGTTGTCGAATCCTGCTGTCACATACAAAGGCCAGGGGTAAATGTAGGCTGGAAATGAGAAGACTTCCAAACCAGTGACATTTCAGAACAGCTTCTAACAGGAGTAACAACAGGGGAGGGGCAAAAAAAGAAAATCCAACTGCATTTAGGATGAAGTTTGATCCCTCAGTGAAAAGAATTATATGATTATACGATAAGGGAGGAACTGCCCAAAGGCCCTTCCAGTCAGCTGTTCCTACAGAGCAGAGTTGTTGTACATTAGTTTCTTGCTTTCCTTCCTGCACCTCACGCACTTGGCTCTCCTAGCTCCATTTCCACAGAGAGCATTAATCAATTACAGACAGTTTGTAATGCAAAAAAATGACTGGACTCCAAAAGGCAGAACCTTCTGGTTAGCAACATTATTCATTTTGATATAAACAACTGTTAGATTATCAGTGATGATGTTAAAAACAAGAGGTCTTACACTGAACTGTTCATGCAGATATATGTGGATGCACACACACACACACAAACAGACGCTTTTTAATTTACAAATGGTACTGGGCCAAAACTTTAAGATGCAAATCTGGGGATCACGAGCTGATTAGCCAATAAACTCTTCAGAGAAATGAAGGGTTCTTCTGCTGTAACTTGTATGCAGACTTATTGCTGGGGCCTGAGATATAGGTAATGGCTTTGTTTTTCCCTGGTGTCTTCCTGTGACACATTACACTTGTGCTTTTTGATCTTTTACTACAAACTGTAACCTGATTTAAAGTATTGTATAGTTCAAGGTGAGTGTTGACATATGGAGTAGGCATCTAGTTCACAGGAATCCAGAACATCTATTACCCAGTTGCCTTCCACTGCAGAAATCAGTTTAGCTGGATAATTTGTTCTAGGTACCTTTTTCATCTTTCCATGTTCTTTGCTGCACTTAAATCAAACAAAGAAATAACAAGCATTTTTTTCCCAGTTTTAAGTATTACTGATCTTTCAGCAAGTATAGCTTTCGTGAGTTCTCCAAACATAGAATATGCTGGCTTTCTTCTGGAATTTTAATCTTAGAAGGAGATGTATTAGTAACAGAGCTTCTGCCTGAGAAGGAGTACTATAGAGTCAGGTGCTGTGAAGATAAATTCTCTCTGTTCCCTTTAGGAATAAAAATAGTGAATGGGAATTGAGCACCCTTTTACTGAGTCAGGTGCTATCATGTTTATGGTCTTGTAAACCACACACTCCTCTCTAATTTGTCCTAGTAACCCCTGATCCATGGTCAAGAGATGCAGCTAGCATCCTGATCAGATGAAAGCTGCTATTCTTTGCTTGACTGAGCCTTCTGCAGACACTACAAGCTTTGCTGTATATCATCTTGAATTGATGACTGAGTCATTGCTGCTTAATAACACATACACTGAATGATAATGTTCATGTTGCCCCTGTCACTGCAGGGAGCAACAGATTGTCACAGGAAGAGAGAGAAACAAAGCAAAGAGACTAATGTCATTAGAAGTCAATAAATACAAGGGCCTAGTGACAACAAGTCCAAAACAGAAGAGGAAAAAAACCCTAAACAAACAAAAAAAATGGAAGGAAAACATTAAGAAAAAGCAATTCAGAGTCATAAAGCAAATTAAATGGAGTCAGGATCCATTTACTCCCAAGATGAAACACAAAAATGTTAAATCATTTTTAATTGGCACTTAACTATCGGGGGACATGTCTTTTATGTATCCAAATCCCATATTTTGATTTAATTTTCTTGATAACCTCCTTCCAACGGAGATATCTTGGACCGTTAAAGAAAAAGGCTTCAAGTACAATCCATATCAGCTGGCAAAATGACTTTGTTTTGAGCAGGAGAACAGTTACCTCATCGGACATGTTAGCTTAGACTCTGGTGTAGATTTTAGCTCTCATGAAGTTGATTCAGTTCAAGATGATTAAATGTCAGCAAGAGTTAGGTTTGTCTACAAGAGGAGATTTACTTCTATGTTACTACTTTACCTCAGCCAGCACGAAGTAGCCATGTCCAAAGAGCCAGCGTTTATTTCATTGTGAGTCATTGCTTCCACATTTAGAGGAATTTCCTCCAAAGCTTGCACTTAGCACTGCGGGCCAGTATCCCATAGTCCTCTGTATCACAGGACTGTTTATGCAGAACTCATAAGGATAAAAAGGGGAATATAGCCAGAAAGTCACTGCATGCCTCATCCAATAGTTAAACTTCAAAAATCTCGTGATTTCTATCACAATTCCAAAATCTCATCATTTGCCCATTATGGGCAAAATGGTATATATCACCAAACAAGGGCAAAGCTTCTAGCCTARATGACGTAAATAAGCCATACGTATCATGGAGGAGAATGGAGTAACACTGGTATAACCTCACTTTAAGCAGTGCACATCTGCTTGGTTAGATATTGATTATTTACTTTTGAGCATACTCCTCTGCAAATATCACTGCCACATATCTTTAGATCTCTGCTCCAGGCCTGGCATTGATTCGCACACCGACTGGCTGCCTTTTGAAGCTTCTGGCAGTATGTTTCAAAGTCCAGATTAGTCACAGAATGGAAAGCATACCTCCCAACTGTTCACATTAACAAATGTTATTCTTCTGGGATGATCTGTGGTGACATTATAAACATGAACATAACACTTTATTCATGTCACCAAAACTCCGAATAGAATAATCACAGCCTTTTTTTATTAGCTTAACCAAAGGTCTCTCACGACCCTTATGACTGAAGTGCACATTCTAGTGTTTTTTCATATTTCTAAAACCCTACTTTTTGAGCTTGGTCTAATTTCTACTTGAGCCATAGGGATTCTTTTGATTCCTTCAAACAGGAGTTAATCGGACCCACTAGACTGCTGGACGTGTAAGGATAAAATTCAGATATCCTCTTTTAGATGCCCAAAACAGCATTCCAGAGCATGGGAGGAGGAAGATCACACATCAGCTTCAAAGAGCAGTAGAGAAAGGCTTCTTCCCTGAAGCACCTAACCCCGGATACACAGCCATACTGGTTCCTACACTTTGGATCACAAAATCATAAGGGGCCATAATGTCACAGGAGAGATTTTATGTGCAAGACAACTTTTATTTAAAAAATTAAATAAGTGAGTATTTTCCAGTCAGCTTAGTTAGTTGAACTGCCCCACCAAGATGTCAAATGAGCACTGGGACAAACGAAACAGTAGAAGTACAGATTGAGGACGGGAGCAACACCACCCCTTCCGGTGGCAGCTAACATCAACTCAGTCACCTCATGAAATCTCTCTTGCAGATGGGTGTTTGCCTAAGCAGTCAGTCACCTTGTAACTCCAAGGCAAGGTTGGGAGACACCAAAATCAACACAGCAGCCATGGGCACTTTAACTTAAAGTTTATTATTTACAGAGTAGTCTAGAGGGTAGAATATTTAATTAGGTTGCAAGATACTTAGTTTCACACTCTCCTGAGCCTGTGCTACATCTTCACCACAAGGCTACAGGCCTGTCCTTAGCCTGATACAGGCCTGATGGAACTGGACCATTGTACAGGCAAGCATGAAAGAGGGATGAGACAGGGAGGAGAACAGAGAATGTGTCTTTGGTTCCTGGAGGTCTGGAGACCCAGGCAGGACAGAGGAGCCCTGGCTCTAGTTTCTGCTGCCCTGGAGGGTTTCTGTATTGGTTTGGGATTTTTCCTGTAGCCCAGTAGTGTGTAATCCACCACACCCAGAAAGTCCAGGCATCTGGGACTAGAACCTCACCCTTCACATTGACTGCCTTATCCATCACAAAGTGGCTTCGACTTGCTTGCTGCCTTTCCAGCCCTGTGCCTCCATCACTGTTAGTTTGAAACACAAGGCTGCTCTGCCAAAGAATTAACCTCCTCTATAACTCGGTGGTCAATGACACATATTCCCTCTCCAGCTGTGCTGCATGGCTTGGTGCCTATCCACAGTGGAAGACTTGATGTCTCAAGTCCTAAGCAGATGGAGGGCGCAAAACCCCGCACTGAGCCAGGCACTCATGCTCTAGCCCAGGCAGGGGTTCAGACTTGTCCCATGCCTGGTGTTTCCTGCTCAGTGCCAACTAAGGGAAGAGGAGCACTCACTCTCCTCTGCTGGCCCTATAGTAAATCTAATCCTGCTGCTCTGAGTCGCTGTGCTGATGCCAAGTGCCTATGTTTCAAACACCACAATAGCTAAGCTGGATGTCTGACACACATTCTGAAAAAATACCATTTTGAAGCAGTCCAAAGCAGAACTAATTTCTGCATTAGGCAGAATATGTTAAATTTGTGCCTCAAGTTTCCTTGCTCTTGCCTTCTTTGCCCCCCACTTCTTGACAAATGGAAGGATTTATAGTGCTCATTACTGCCTAGAAATTTCCAAATTAACATTTGCAAACCTCTTAAACCAAATTAGCATAATTAAAAAGCCTCCATTTCACTCACTGTCACATTAATCATTAAAAAAAAACAAACGCACAAGTCCTCAGAGAAACTGAAAAACAAACTCATTTCACCAAAGCAAGCAGGAAAAAAACATTGAAAACAGTCTGAGATTTGGAGAAAATAACCCAGAGATAGTCAGGGGACAGGCCCTCGGCAGAGCTGGTGCTCACCGCAGCCCCAGCGCAGCGCGGGCAGTTGTTTCCCAAGTGTTGGCTGTTCAGGAGAATGTCACCAAGCCGGTTCCCATCAAAACGAATGGTGATTCATCAGCTGAAATTAAAGGGCTTTGCTCACCAGCTCCTGTTGGCTGTCAGGCTAAAAAGCACTCGTTCAAGCAGCTCTGCCAGCAAGTCTGAGGAGGCAAAAGTGTCCAGAAAGGTTGGAAGACGGGCACTTCCATCGGTACCATTCACTTTGGGTCTGTGCACCCAGAGCCCAAAAGGCAGAGCCGAGTCGGTTTGCTGCCCCAAAGGGCAAACTGTGCCTTGTCCCCCATGACTGCCCCCAGCGCAGTCATGCTGAGCTTTGGGGCAAACCATCCTCCGGCCCCCAACTCCTTCCAGCCTGGGTGTGAGAAACCCAGGTAGGGTGACAGAGGCCTGCCAATAACACAGCACCCAGAAATTAAATGATTTGGGGACCCAGAGTAGCCATCGGTATGAACCAGACAAATGGGTCACTCCTCAGGCTGCCACCAGTCCTCATGCTGCTTTCTCCCCCAAGGCATCACTCCCACACTGGCCGTGCCATCCCTATGACCTCTATAGTAAGAGGTATAACCAGCTTCATGGCTCACTCCCACTCTGCTTACAGTGATGGAAAGAGTGAGGGAAAAAGCTACATTTCCCTAAGGAATTTGAGAGTCACACTGATACAAACATGCCTATGGTACACCGCAAGGGAGGCAGGCAAGGGGTGAGGCTCTCCTGTAATTGTTTCCCTTATCTTTGTAATGAGTAAGTTACCACGTAGCAGCTGATCTTTCTTTAACCTGGAGGCTGCAGTCGGTATAAGCTGCGTGCTAATTTCGATCTTTACTTCTGCAGGGACAATTGATGTTTGACACAGCAGAATGAATATAGGAAGGCTGTGTAAAATATATGGATGATCCTTTCTAACCTGTGCTTTGTTTTGCTTTCTTTTGTCGGCTTCTCACTCACACTAAAGCTAATCAGAGCGCAGCCCCCAACAGCTCAGACCTGCAACTCTGGCAGAGCCTGAAAGATTGGGTGGAAAGCTGGCCCAGCTGACAGTCCTGCATTTATGATCCAGAGCAACACTTCCCCTTCTGGCAGAGCTTAATGAAACAGGGATTGAGCAGTGGAGCTGATGCTGAATTCCCAACAGTGGCAACAACACTAGAAGAGCATGTATCAACGCTGACAGCAACTGTTTGCAATGCTTTTTCATTATAAGCTTTATTTTCTTTAATGTAATATTTGCTTTTTGGATTCCCTATGACTGATTCAAAAAAGTTTTTTTCTAAAGGCTGAACAAATATCCATTTCCCAACTTTTGATTTATCAGGGTAGAAAATAATATACATTTCCCACCTAAGGGAACCCTATGCATTTTTGCCCCATACACATCCGCTCCATACCATAAAGGAAACTGAAATAGTCTGTCCTTTTGAAACCTGACAGGTAAAGAACAAGGAGGTTATGTATATATATGGTGAAGAAGAGTTAATGTTTTCATACCCTTGCTGCTTTCAGTGAACAATTTTGGAATAAGGAGCTGGGGGAGGGGGGATAACTTCCCACTACAGTCTTTGCAAATGAGGACAGCAGCAAAGGCGTGTTTGTCTTTACCCTCCCCATGCTTGGGGACTGCTCTACAATTAACCTGAAACAGTTAACATCTGCAGTCCATCAGGGAGCAGGCTGCAACATGAAGAACCCTACAAAGACTAGGAAAAGGGCATTAAAAAAAAAAAAAACTTGAAGGGGGAAAAAAAACAGGAGATTTTGCACCATTTGCCTTTCACATTTTAATAGTCTGATAATATGTGGTGGTCACTGCTTGCAGGGGAAAGCTGCCTCACTTGGAAGGGCCACATCACCCTTGTGGCTCCTACCCCCATTTCTGTGGACACCTTGACTTGCTCTAGAGCTTTCCCTGATGAAAGTTTATGAGATGTGATGGCCGTTTTCTCTGGTAGTAGTGCCAGTTGAAGAGGTCTTCACTGTCTGTGGGGGTGCTTCCTCAGCCGAGGGAAATGGAGAAATAACCTTCTTCTCCATGGTGGCAGCCCCCTGCCCTCATGCACTGGGTCCCTCACAGCCCAGTGGCGGCAGCACCCCCTGGCAGCAGGAGCACCAGCAGGGACTGTGCTGTCACCAGAAGAAACTGGGATCAAACCATGCCCTCACACTGCTGAGGCTTTTCATCCATAGACATTGCGTGGCAGCATTAAGCCCTTCACAAAGCGGGGCCAGCTGAAGCGCTGAAGACTTTCATCTTGACAGAATGAGCTAAAGCCTTCATTGTGGCGCTCTACATGAAATCTAGATTTCATGTATACAATAGAAGGCAGCGCAGAAAGACCTCACAACGATGTGTTTAATCCATGGGATTTCTCATTGCATCTGATAGTAGCCTCACACTGACTGCTGATTAGACCACATGAAGGATCAGGTTTCCTTGCTGCACATAATCTCTACCTGCGTGAAAGGCCTGTGACAGACCATGATATATTGTCATGGAACATAAGGCCATAGATCTATCTGAAGGAGCCATCAACATTTTAAACCTCAAGGATAGAACTGAAATGATTTATTACCACAACCCACGAAATAAAACAATCTCTTGAGGTGAGTGTCTGGGCAGCCAGTAATAACTCTGAGTTTATTAAGAGACAGGCAAAAGAGGAAAAAGAAGTAAAAGTAAAATGAATTTCCCCCTTTGGCTCAGCTTCCACACTTTAACAACCACACACAGTGACTATACACAACAACAGCCATGTGAAATACTGAATTATGGAAGAATTATTACATCTGAGCTTTTATTGATTATTCCCGCCCAGCTCTTTTCTTCTTCCCTAATACAAGGTCAAAACAAGAATAATACTGTAGTTACTAATCTTAACTAAACTTGCAAAATGTTTTTTGCCCATAAACAACCATACTGCAAATAAATAAACAACATTTGAGAAGTGCCGAGGGAAATAAAAATGGATTAAACTGAAACAATTACATATACTTTCTGTTAAGCAGACCAGATCCACATGTGGTAGCTTCTTATGTTCATTACTCCAGCAGTCCCAGTAATATTAGTTTGTCAGGAAATGCTTCAGGTAACTAAGTGCATATTACATCAGATTTTACAACATCGTTGAACACATTCATGTCCCACGACACACAATGTGGGGCTTGATCAGGGAAGGCTGTCAGAGCGCAGGATCCTGTTTTGCTGGATTTCAGATGTGCAGTTCCTCGAGAAGCATCAACCAAACCAAATCCTCACTGATGCCAAGGAGAGTCCTGCCTCCAGCCTTTGTCCCACGACCATGCATTCCCCCTGCTACCCTCAGGCCAACAGCCAGCACCAATTAGCTTGATCAGAGACCTGGCAGGAGAATAACCCTGATAAAAATTTGAAAAAAAATGTAATGCCAGCACTAGGAGGCATTACAATACATAATCATGTGGATACAGGCAGTTTAACTCCTTCCAGTGAGCTCCTTGTTTATGTCCCTTAGGGCTCAGTCTAATGCCATGGGTTTCTCCCAATGCCTGTGTCAGATCTGTCAGGCCCATGCAGATGTCTCACGTGCTCAGGTGGCCCTGGGCAGCTATGGTCAGGCAGCTGAGCCAATACATAGCTGCTGTTTAAAGGGAAGCTCAGTCTTTCACCTCCTCACAGTTCATGGGGCTAGAGAGACTGCAAATACTCCCTGCAGAAGCAATTCCCCTCAGCTTTCCTGGGATGTTTCCAGGCAGATCAGAGCTGGTGCTGGTATCATCTCTGGTATGTCTAGAAGACACAGGGTCCTCTTCAAAACCAAACCAAGGAGAGGAAGAAAAGGCCTCAGGAAAAGGGGGAGGGAAAGAGCCTCTGCAGGCAGACCTGAAACTGGGCTCATCCTCTAACACAGCCAGGACGGTCCATTTTCCAGGAATGGAAGGAGGAAATGGTTTCTGATACTTCCAAAAAAGTAAAATGTGAAAATGAGAGTGCACAAAAGAAGTTAACCCTTGGGAAAATAAAGGCTGACCCCAACATACAAACCATAGTTATGCATTACCTCCTCCAAAGCCTCACTTTTACAAGTAAACCAAAGCACAGAAAATCAAAGCCTTGCCTGCTGGTACCCAAGCAATGTCAAAAAACAGTTCAAGTCTCCCCAGAAAACTGCCAGGCTTGAAAAATAGCAATCCTCACACAACCACCCCAAAAAGTACAGGAGCAGGGCCAGGATGTTTTGCAAGCAAACCCATAACTCCACTTTCAGGTGCAGGCCGGTGTCCCTGCACTAAGGCTTCCCCCAGCAGCTCAGCGACCGCTCCCAGCCCCGAGGCCTAACTTCCAAGCCATGATACCCCTCTGGCCATGCCTCCCATAGGAGAGTGTGGCTCCGGCCCTGGGGAAGCATCACCACTGGCCGTTGGCCAGCAAGGGAGCAGCAGGAGTCCTCCTGCCCAGGGACGCCAGGGCAGCAATGCACAGTTTTCCTGTCCTCTGAGAATAGGGACCTGAGAAATGCCTCCTGCCATCTGGATATCCACCCAGTAGTGGATGCGGAATCCAGAGGGGAAAGTTTTGGGGACCTTCCCGGAGTTATGACCTGCTCCTGGGCCATTCGTGGTAAGAGCAGTTAGTTACAAGCCATTTTCCGCACAATTTATACCAATGCTTTGCATCATAAAAAAGTGGCTTGCTTCTAATGCAGCGAAAAACAAGAATGTTGAGTATCCTCCAATGCCTTCTAGTTGGTGAAGCAAAAAGCAGGGAAGAGGTAAAGAGTTTAATCAGCCTCCAATTCATTTTTATTGTTAGCAGATGCTTCTACTTGTTAGTTCGTGGAGGCCACTTCAATTTCTGTTTTCCAGTCTCCCAAATACCAAATACACTGTCAGCACTGACAATGACAAAAACACAGATGACAAAACCCAGCAATGCTCTAGCACATGACAGCACCGCTCTTTCCCCTGTTACTGCCCTAAAAGGGCTGCTCACTCCAGGGAGCGATTCTGGGGGCAGCACGAGAGACACGGGCCGAGCGATGGGGAGGCTGGCGAGGAGGAAGCAGGTGTAAGCAGCAAACGTGGCTCTTCAGAGGAGAGAAATTGAAATTTTGACACCTGCTCCATTGCTCTCCTGGAGCCCATGTGTGTCTGAGTCCAGCCGCAGGGCTGCGGGGCTGGTGCTTACCTTGATGGTGCGGTACCAGGGTCCGGAGAGGGGCCCATTCCCAGCGCTGGGGCCCCCAAAGGTCACATTCCCGGCGGCTGGGTCCCATGCGGGGAGGGCATCCATYGCCCACCCTCAGGCCTCTGCGGAGCAGCCACAGGAGCAGGGCCGCGGGCAGAGGTGGGTTGAAGGGCGCGCTCACTTTGAGAGTATTTGTGGCAAGAAGCATAGGAGAGGAAAGCRGGTTTTCCAGCAGGCTTTGCTGCTCCTTCCCCGGGCATTCAGGTGACTTTTTTTTCTCTGCCTTCCCCCATGCCCCACCCTGCTCCGAAAGGGCAGCCTGGGAATTTAACTCCTTCAAATCAGGGCCAAAATCTAATGGCCAAATTATTCATTCCTCACTGCCAGGTTGCAAGAGTTGGGGTGGGGGGGATCCATAGTTGTGTAGTCGTTCACATAAATTCTTGCTTCTGTCCTGTAACCTTTATTTGTAAGCGTTTCCTGCATAGTTTCTTTGCAGAGATTTCAGGCACTAGGTTTGTTTCCAAGCTGTGACTTCATTCATTTGTTCTGTTAGTTTTGATTTAATCACTTAAGCTCTCCTGCGGAAAATAACAACTTAAAAAAACTCCTTAAAAGGGAGCAAAACACTTGGGTTAGTAAGGTAGGAACTTAGCAGAATTACATGGGGGACAGAAGTGGGCACCTAGAGAAGTTATAGAGCAAAAATGAAGCCACTGCATCTTTGGGCTCAGGACAGGATAACTGCTTGTAATCTAGATAGCTCATAAAATACTGTACTTTCGAAGTATTGGGCCATCTCAATTTATACTGTCGATCAGCTGGGCTTGAAAATGCCCAAAGCCCTGACAATGTCTTTAGCAGATGAGGGTCAACAGGCAGTTGCTATACCACCCGCTACAGCTGAGTTTTCTCCTGCCCTTATATATAAGAGAAGAAAAGGGATTCATTGCTCATTTTCAGTGGTACTGGTGGTCCAGCCATCAGCAAGCTCCATCAAGAGAGAGGAGGACAAGTCGGCTGGCAGGAGAGCAGGCTCAGGAGTGAACTTCCAGCAAAGAGATATTAGAGGTAACAGAAATAAGAAGCAGCAAAGCTGACTGCAGAGAGAGAGAAGAGGATACAGCCCCTCGGTATAATTAACTTATTTGAAAAGGGGAAGAGCACATAATTACAGGAAAGAAACTGAAGTTAAATCAATACTCTCCTGCTTTCCTACATAAACAATGATTGCATTAGCCACAGGGATGTTATCTGAATCCATCCAGAAGGTAAACTGAGGTATGGGAAAGGCAGAAGTGGCAAGGTAGTGCTTCAGTTAGATGATGACATAACACCCCAAAGTATGAACCTTGCATTATACCAAGAAATGTTTTGTTCATGTGTGTGGTATAACTTGAAATACTGGTTTCTGTGATCACAACTCCAGTGAATCTTCTGTAAGCACTGGAACTAGGTGCAGCCCTGTGTACATAGGTACACTGAGAGAGAAACAGCTTCAGTATTTCATGGCTATGTAAATTGATGCAGTCTATTTTTACAGCATTGTGTAATTATGCTCTGGAGTCTAAGCTTACATTTAAAAAAAAAGTTTCTAGGCAGTTTGGATTACGGTTGCAAAAAACCCCTTTAAAGTGGAACTGGAGTGTAAACTGCCACAGTGATACTTGCCTGGATCTAGAGAGGGTTGAAACAATAGCTCTGAGGGATGTGTGAATGGACCCATTCTTCTAACTGGAGCATTAAACTGGAAGTCTGCTGACAATTTAAGTGTCAACATCAGCTACTTCAAGGCGGATCATTTTAGCAGAAACACCAGGGTAATGTTCTTATTTGTCATCTTCAATTTGCACTTATTGGATAGCAAGTCCTGGGGCAAAGAGGAAAAGCAGCAACTGGTTGTCAAAGGTTGCTGGCCTGAGGAAAGGCCTCTGATTCCTTCATCCAAAGTCACCTCTGCCCCAGCTCAAAATGTGGAGCAAAGAGGGTGACACTTCCCCAGACTGGTGCCTAAAACTGTTTTTGGTAGCCAAAAGCCACAGCAGTCCTAATCAGGCTGCTAATGACCTCTGCAGTATTGTTCTCTGTGGCCCCAAATGCCCAAATTGGTAAGAGATTGAAAAGGAGTGTAAGGGAGTGGGAGGAGAGGAGCAGTCCAAACTAACTTTCAAGGATAGTTCTTGTTTTGCTTCTTTCTCATTGGTTCACTGTCTGAAATTCAAATGTGACTGTGATTTTCTGCTGCATAAGAAAGCTATTGGAGCAGGTTTTCTGTAACGGTGTCTAAGGTGAGCCTTTGTTGAATTGCTTTTGAAATTGGTCTAGCAGTGATGGAACACTGTTCTGCACTGGGTCCAGACATACCCGCTCTGTCTTGCCTACACTSTAGGGACCCTTTTGGCATGCTTTATTTGTTAAAAATCTCAGATTGCCTTACATGTGTTATTCAGATGAATTTAACCTTTCTTTGGGTTGTAAGCTGGCCCTATTAAGAAAGTAAACAGCATTTTAGAAGCTATTTCTATTCAGTTGCCACCCTCTATTATTAAAATCAAATCAGTAAATGTAAATGTTCCTATAGCCGCACATGGCTGGTTTTCAGGCTGTAAGTGACACTGAACTGATTGACATAAATGTACTTGGGACTGACACTCAAAATATTCTAAGGAAATGCCCCATGGAGTAGAAGCAGAAGATGGGGACTTTGCAGGATGTTTTGACTGAGAAAGTTATTTCTTCAATGGAGCTCAGCTGTGCTGCAGTTTTCTGTCCAAAGTGAAGTTCTGTTTGAGGTTCCTTCAAAGCAGGTGTGTCCTCTGCCAGGTGAGCTGGCAGAATAGACTAGAGCCACTTCAAACCATGAAAATAAAATGTGTTTTGAGCAGACACTACAATAAATTAGCAAGACAGCACAGCAGTGATTTGGCACAAAGTGAGTCAGGGTCATATCACCAGGGCTGCAATCAGACTGCACCATGTATGGTTCCATGTATGCATGTGCATTTTGGGTTGTTGTCCTTGTTGCACTGTAGGGAGTTTGGAATAGCTCAGGAACTGCCTCAGGAAAAATATCTTCAAAAACATGGCCTGACTTGCTATTGCTGGCCTGGTGTGTCTTCCCTCCAGGGCAAAGGCAATAGCAGCACTGATCTGTGTTGGGTTAGGGTGCCCGGGCCACATCAGAATCAAGCCAGGACTGGGCCACCTAGTTCCCTGTGAGCAGCACATAGCAGGAGGTAGCTAGCACCTGTGAAGACGGGGTGGATGCTGCTTGAGTTGGTTTCATTGCTACAGAATGTCTAGGATGATTAAACTAAGACGTTTGAAAGCTGGCAATCTTTGGCTCCTCCCATTCTATCGCCAGTCATTCTGGGGTAGGAGAGACGGCGTTGCACAACCTGGGAAATGACATCCACCTTATGTAGTACATCAGCCTGGGTTACTTTGGAGCAATGGAAACACAGAAACTATTGTGGATTTCAATTGCGTGAGTTCCCTTTGATACTGTATTCCTATCTGATATTCCCTGGCCAAGCATGGGTCTTTATTAACAGAATATGACATTATTCTGTTGGGTCACAAGGATTTGCAGATTGCAATGGATGCTTTGTCACCCTTCGGTCCAGATGATATGGGAAGGTGCCTGGTCCATATAGAACTCCAGCCCAGTTGATGCTCGGACCACATAAAGCAATGGGGTCATTATGCCATCCTTACTATACACCTGCCTACCTCTGGTTGCCTTCACCTCTGGAAGTCATCCACATATAGTTTGACCTGGCACCAGGGTCACTTCCGTTCAGACACCCAATGCACTTGGGTGTCTGAAAAGGAAACAAGATGGCCTTTCATGTTTGAGAGGAGCTCAAAGCTCTTACTAAGGTTGTATTATGTTTGCTGGGTACCCTACAGATTTTGCAAGAGCTAGAAGAAATACAGGAACAGAATGATGCCCAAATAGAACAAGCTTCCAAGAACCTGCCCCACTGCCAGTGAAAGGACCAATTGTGAGGAATGCCGTGGTTCACATCATCAAAAATTCTCCTTTGCTAATTGCGCTTGCACCTAGCAAGCTCTTTTTTCTGCTGGTGCAATTTCTGGTGGCTTCTGAAAACAGCGTAATGGAAATACTACTTCAGATGACATGACAGAAGAAAAGTACAAGGACTTATGGAAAACAACGTATAAGCAAAAGCAAAATAGAAACCGCATAAAGTTGAACTGGAAGGGGAAGAAGTAGTCTGATTATCAGAGGAGTCATTTAGCACAGTCCTAGTCTAGCATAGGTCTCCGCTCAAATGGCCAAGCTAATATTACCTTGCTCCTTGCTCAAAGTCTATGTTGATGTACATTATCTTGATAGGAGCTGGAGTTGCAGTGAGCATTCACCATGGTTGCTCTGGAATGCTTCTGGAGATGCTTTCTTGCTTGTCCATGCCCCATTGCTTCTCTGAGTCTACATTTCATCACTGTAGTTAAACTCCTTTAGATGAGGTAAGAATCCGCATCCTTGACTGTTGGGCATTGGTCACAGTTACCAACACTCCCTAAGCCAGAACACAAAAAATGCTATGTTTCTCCTCTGCTGAAGAGGATAGTAACCCTTCTTCCAGGATATTTAGGCTTTTCCACCACCATCTGCTGCGAGGACAGAGCTCTGGTGATGGTAAGTTCACTGCTAGGATGGATGTTCCCAGCTGGGTGGTGCAGCGTCAAGGAGATGGCCTTGACTTTGACCTGTCATTCAGAGGGCATGGCTGCTAGTGTCATATTAGTGCCACAAAGTGCTAAACTTGTGCAGGATCCTCAGAAATGTTACTGAGTTAATTGTGCACCAGCAGACTTCTGCTGGGTCGGTTACTGTATGTACTCATGGAAGTCTTGCTGGATCTCCCATTGCTACTCAACAGGCCTGTCTGCCAGCATCCCCTTGCTTGCTTTCATTATGCATTTCCCAGAGGTGACTGCCCAGAAGCCTGTGATTAGACTATTGTGATGAACTTCTGGCAAGATAAAGTGAAGACCTCAGTGGTACCTGAAGACCTGAACCTGTGAGTTGGGGAACCATCCGAGGGCACGCTGCAGGCAGGGCATATCATGCATAGGACCACCTGTGCAAGACACATGCAGATACCTGGTGATTTTAACAAACAACTTTCATCTCCCTTCTCCCAGGAGCTTTACAAGTCCATGGTGCAAGTCTGTCCTGCTTCGTATGCTATCAATTACAGTTCTGATTGGAAGTTGCTTTCCACCTTGAAGTCTACAAATATAAGAAAAACAGGAATCCAGGTGTCCTGGAATCAAGATGTACTTTAAAGACCTTGGAGAAGACTTTTGTCCTTCCTTTCTGGATGATGGATCAATGAGAGATTTGTAGACTTTCGACATTTTCATTTTCGCCTTTCAGACCTTACCAATTTAAGCTTAATCCTGATCCTTTTGAAATCAATGGCAAAGCTCCTGCTGACTTCAAAAGAGCAGAACTGAGCTCTCGAATACTTTAAAGAACAATTTAAAGCAAACAAACCTAAGATGGATAAGAATTGCATTTTCTTTCTCTATTAGGCATACAACTTATTTTCTCCAAATGTAAACATTACCTGGAGAGCTAAGCAGTGATGTGTTTTTTATTATTTCTTTAGTAGGCTACAGTACCCAAAGTATATTCCATGCATACCTCATCATTTAGGAGCCAAACATAGCTATGTAAAGTGAGCAGCTTGTTTACAGTAGGCCCTTATGGCTTGCTATCAAATTAGTGGCAAATCAGGACTGCAGTAAACAGAGGTCAAAGATCAAACGCACAATTTCACATAAAGTTCCAGACCATGTACACAAAATTTAAAATGCAAAATCTTCAAATCACAAGACCATCAACCGCTCTTAAAACTAAACAAAAGCAGGATAAAGACTGGAAGAAATGAAATTTAAATGTGATTTTAATCCAGATTTTAACGGAACAGCTACATCATGGATATCTTTTAAACTATGACAGCTGACTGTGCTACTTATTCTCACTTGCCATGAGACAAGGTTTTGGTACCATGTGTCACTCACTGGTTAAACATGCTGTTTTGTATCTTTTTTTTTTCCGATTCATAGTAAAGATAACATAAATTATACTAAAAGTGCCACCTTATAAAGATGTGCAGTGGCTCTGTTCTTGTTAATGTCCACGGTAGTTTTACATCAGTCATTTCTCCCTATTCAGTATGGGAAATGATAAGATGCAGTTTGCTCCTTTTTGTAGTGGAATGACTGTGTTTAAATGCAGCCAGCTCACTCGACTGGAGCTCCCTTGCTTACCTGGCAGCCAGTCTTCAGGTAAGAGATCCAGGACTGTGCTAGTCACATACATGTGCACTGGGCTAAGTGCCCAGTCTGGAAAGGTTTAGGAGGTGTCCTTGGTTTTCTGATCCATCTAAGGGAAAATAAGAATGCAGACTCCTTAAGACTGAAACTTACTTGTTTAACGAAGATTTGGTTACTGAATGCCACCAGATGTCAGCATACACTATACGATTGAAAGCAAGTGTCTAAGACCGCTTAGAAATGAATGGTGATAAAACTGCCTTCTGTCTAATGGAAATGATGTATCAGATCAGCTTTGTTGTGGGAAAATTTATGGCAAGGATTAGCTGGAAGAAATTGCGAGGTTTCACTCAAACGTCTGCTCAGTTCCTCCACCCTTGCGGGGTGCCCATCCACCCCACAAGAGCTGGCGGTTTCTCCTGCCTTCCCTCACCACTTCACTAGCTGGATCTGCCCCTCCGCCTCAACCCGCCTTTCCCAATCTACATCCCCCTCCCCCCCGGAGTTTCCCAGCACGGGCCTAAGGACCTACATTTTCCTCAGATCCAGGACAAAGGGAGAAACTTGCTGTGGATTCAAAGAAGTGTTTTTCATATGGATAGTTAGTGAAGATACACCTCACCCCAAATACCATAGCAATATCGCTCTCATCTGTGTAGAAACAAGAGAACTCACTGAGGACGTGGGAGCAAAGAGTGACTAGTGATGACTTTGGAAAAAATATGTATAACAGGGAAATTATGGCATGTTTTTCTTTTTCCCTGATATACTCTTTCCAACTCTGGCTGAAGTTGTCCTATGGACCACCCGGTGTGATACCTGTACAGAACAATTGATATCATTTTTAGACTGTAGTTTATGTACATGAAGAGTCTATATTCTGCTACTGAAATCAATGACAAGCATCTTCAGATTAAGGGAAAACCTGTGGGAGCCTTCAGCCAGGCTTCCTCCCTATCTTTTGTTACCTGTCTTATGGCAAGACCTTGTAATACAACCAAACATGCCCAGTCTACATCCTGCTGCCTTGACAATTTAAATTTTGCAAAAGCTGGGCACACATTGTAAGCTTTCCTCTTCTCATAGCCATATGTACTTTTTAAAATAGCTATGGCAACAAAGCTTTTTGTTGTAGCCCTGTCTTGAAGAGGCCTTTCAAGGTATTTTTCTTAGTGAACATGTACAGAGCAGAAGACATTAGTCTGCCGCACTAAATTTTGACCTAAATCTACTGTTGTCTGTACAAATCCAGAGAAGTCCAAGAACATTGATCTACCAGAAACCATGAGTTCAAATGAGGTGGCCAGAGTCCTGGTGACAGTCAAGCAAGGCTACATTCATCTGGATCTGGGAGTCAAAATGCCATACAGCTGAGTTTTCCAGGACATGTCCTCACTTTCTCTCCAAGACATTTAATTGAATTTTGAGGATTTCTCTGTGTTTGGCTGGCTTTCTGGGTGTACAGCAGCTTTAGTTAAGGCCCAGTACATAACTCCAACTGCACTGGCACCCCTCCAGAACTCCCAGCTGGGGCTACCGTGCTTCAGGAGATAAATTCTGCTGCAGGCACGTGCTGTTGTCACCATGCACCAACACAGCCTGTCTGATGCTTTTGGGCAGCTTCAGAGGTTGTACATTCATAGAGAAGAAGCAAAAAGCACAGTGCTTCTGGACACTATCAACTCTGCTGCCTACATACTATCCAGCTGCTTTGCTCCTGCTCAGTTGGTCCGGTGCATCACAGAAACATCAGATGTATGTACCAGAAGCATCTCTATGCAAACCATCTGTGCAGCAAGCCTACTGCACACGCGCATGCAGTTTCATAGACAAGCTCAGGAAGTGTGGGTTAGATGAGTGGACAGTGAGGTGGATTGAGAACTGGCTGAATGGCAGAGCTCAGAGAGTTGTGCTCAGTGGCACAGAGTCTAGTTGGAGGCCTGTAGCTAGCGGTGTCCCCCAGGGGTCAGTACTGGGTCCAGTCTTGTTCAACTTCTTCATCAATGACCTGGATGAAGGSACAGAGTGCACCCTCAGCAAGTTTGCTGACGATACAAAACTGGGAGGAGTGGCCGATACGCCAGAGGGCTGTGCTGCCATTCAGAGAGACTTGGACAGGCTGGAGAGGTGGGCAGAGAGGAACCTCATGAAATTCAACAAAGGGAAGTGCAGGGTCCTGCACCTGGGGAGGAATAACCCCATGCACCAGTACAGGTTGGGGGTTGACCTGCTGGAAAGCAGCTCTGCTGAGAAGGACCTGGGAGTGCTGGTGGACACCAAGTTAAGTATGAGGCAGCAATGTGCCCTTGTGGCCAAGAAGGCCAATGGTATCCTGGGGTGCATCAGGAAGAGTGTTGCCAGCAGGTCGAGGGAGGTGATTCTCCCCCTCTACTCAGCCCTGGGGAGGCCACATCTGGAGTACTGTGTCCAGTTCTGGGCTCCCCAGTACAAGAGGGATGTGGCACTACTGGAGCAAGTCCAGCGAAGGGCCACAAAGATGATTAGGGGACTGGAGCATCTCTCTTATGAGGAAAGGCTGAGAGAGCTTGGCCTGTTTAGCCTAGAGAAGAGAAGGCTGAGAGGAGATCTTATCAATGTGTACAAGTATCTGAAGGGAGGGTGTCGAGAGGATGGGGCCAGACTCTTTTCAGTGGTGCCGAGCGACAGGACGTGAGGCAACGGGCACAAACTGAAACACAGACACTTCCATCTTAACATGAGGAAAAACTTTTTCACTGTGAGGGTGACAGAGCACTGGAACAGGTTGCCCCGAGAGGTGGTGGAGTCTCCTTCTCTGGAGATATTCAAAATGCGCCTGGATGCAATCCTGTGCAATGTGCTCTAGGTGACCCTGCTTGAGCAGGGGGGTTGGACTAGATGATCTCCAGAGGTCCCTTCCAACCTCAGTGATTCTGTGATTCTGTGATTCTGTGATCATCAAGGAAATTCCAGCAATCCAAGAGCAAAAGATTCATCAGGTCTTTCAGCCTTGTCCACAGCATGAGCTAGAGCAATCTTGAGGATGGCTCTATATTGGCTCAGTTAAATCTCACCTAAAGAAAGGGAGGTCCCTCCTAGGTCTTATGTTAGTGTCCTAGTAAGGCTAGGAGACATGGAGTCACTGATTGCCCAGGAGATTTTTGACACTAGGGAGATCTCTGAGTGACTAGCTAAACTGACTGTAGCTATAGTTTGGGGAAGACTTTGAAGAGGATAAGATAGGCATGTCGCTTGAAATCAGTGGAATATCCTTAAACAGGATTTAGGTGCCTATGTGCCTTTGAAGATCTGACCTGTGCCTCAGTAACCTTATTCCACTGAATAGTCCATTGACTTCAGAGGAAGGAAACTGCATATTATAAAATCTGTATTCCAAAACCACAGTGAAACCAGCCCTGGAGGCAGATACTTTATGTATTATAGCCTTGACAACACTTACATATGGTGGCAGTGAACTGAAACAGGGCATGATAAGGTCCGATCTGGATTGGATCTATCTGAAAAAAAAAGTGATTTAAAAGTAAAAATTATAGTATTTTGGTAAATCCATAAAATCCCCACAATATTAAACATAAAAAATAAAATAACCTGAAGCAATCTCCAGGAGAACTGGACTGAGAAACCACTGGTTTCTTCTCTCCAAAAAATAAATTGTTAACATGAATATCACATATGTATATGTGTGTGAGTGTGTGCTGGGAGCAGGGGAAGAGCTCAAATATGTTTAATAACTAGTCAACTGATATCACAAAGCTTGTATATACACAATATTGCTTGTTAAAATATTTGGGGAATTGAGAACAAGCTTTCTTCACATTCCAAAGAACAAAATCTTTGTATGCTTTTACATTTTAAATTAAGATTCAATATTTTTTCCTCAGAAATTATGATTTCCTAAATGTACCATTTTGCCTTATAAAAATAGATAAAATAACCTGATTATAAACCAGTTTTTATAAACACCAAAGATCAAAGTCCTGTATTTTTGCTTTAACTAAAGAAATACTTACTGCAGTGTTTCAGAATGCTACTTTAATCCTTGTAAAAACATCAAACCAGTAATGCTAAACCTGTACAGATCTTTAGAGATGTGGATAAACTTTTTGGATTATTTGGGCAGAACAACAGTAAATAATAATAAATTAAGAACATGGTGATATACTTCTTTCTCAGAGAACATCTTCACTTACATGTATTGACACAGATATTTCCTGAAATAGCAAGTAGAGATCCCTGAAGCATTGATGCTTCAGTGATGGTGATGAATTATTATTAGATATAATTAGGCAGAATTCTAAGATTTTGCAAGGGCATCTTTGGAGGGGGGGTACCTTTTCTTCAAACAAATGATGGGTTCTAAATACTTCACTGAAGAAGAAACTAACTGTATTAGTGGAGAAAATGCATATTTTTTCCTGTGATTTGTTTTTTTTCTAGATGTGAACAGTTTTGTTAAAATATGTATTCAAGTTCTTAAAAAACAACTCATAAATAAAATATCTCTATCATCAGGGATGCTGCACGAGATTTATCTTCCTTTGGGGAAAGTATATCTTTCCCTGCCAGAAACTTAGTTCTGTATTTAGAGTCTGCAGAACATTCCTCTCTATATTTATTATATTTTTAACCATATTATAATAATTTTAAGATGAATAGGTCTTTTTTTTTTTTTTACTTCAGACTGCGTGACAGTGTCCCTTTTTCAACTTAGACATGAGGAACTGATCTTTGTTCTGAAAATACCTTTTTATTATTAGAAAGCCATTTGCGTTACAGAGTTTACAGACTGTTTATGATAGTTTTGAACATGATGGAAAGAAAAAAAAGAGCAGTATAAATTGAAATCAAGCTGTTCCAGACAAGGAACCATATTATATAAGGAAAAGATTTACAGGATTTCAATCAAAAGTGGTTTATGTGTGTAACACACAGAGAGGTTTCAGTGTGGTTGTTGTGGATCCTCCAATATCTCATCCAGTCTTCGCACTTGTGGAATAAACGGATTCCACCCAAATCTCAAGTCCGCAAGTTTTTCCTGAGCTCTGTCATATACTCTCATAAGGCAAACAAGCTTTGCTGAGTTTCTCCCAAAGGTCTGGGATCCAACCCCCGATGCATGCGTGGGTGAGGAACAGGGGGTCCACTTCTGTCCATAGTGGAACTAGTTTTTCAACTGTCAGCAGAGCTTCATGGAGAAACCCACTCATCTCTCTCTAAATCAAATGCAGCATTTTCTGTTGTATAAATAAGTTCAGAGCATGCACAGATATCTTCATTTATTACCATGGTTATATAGGTCAGTGTTGTACCCACAAGTTTGCCAGCTCAGGACGTGTCTATCTGAAACATATAACAGAAATTGTGGTGATTGGCTTTATAAATAGCCAAGAGACAGACAGAAACTGTAAGTCAGAGGAGGTTTTAGGTGTTTGACATTTTGATGAGTTTTGATGTTTTCCCTGTTTTACTTGAGGGTGATTTAGATTCTCTGAGAAATGGTATTTTGGAATTTGACACCTATAACGAGTTTCCTTAACTTTATACGCTGGACGCAAGCTGTGTTCACCATTCCTGTAAAGTCTTGTCTCATCCCCTGCCTTTTCCATTTTTAGATTATCCTTCTGGATGGATCTTTTATGTGGGTACATTGTCCCTTTTCCCCTCTCTCCTGAGATATGGGAATGGCAAAGTAGAGATTATGCCATTAAGGCTATGAGGGTTTTCTCAGAACACATATAGTTCACCTGTACAGCTCTTGAGTTTGCTCCTTTTGAAAAATCCAAAACACAGATAAAAATTACTAAAAAGAAGAAAAAAATTCTTCTAATTGCTTAGTTAACAGGGTTACGAGGTTAGCTTGGGAAATAAGGCTTCCTGATGGACGGACAGACACCCCGCCAGCATCACAGCCCTTCCCAGGGCAGACACAAGTGTCCATTGCTGGTGGCAGGGGTGGCAGGGGCATCTGGGTGTGCTGCCTCGCAGCTGGGACCGCTGCACGGCACCTGCTCTCACAGCCAGCCAGGCCAGCCACAGGCGGCCGCAGTGGTGCGCCGGGTGCTGCAGTGGGGCGTCCAGGCGGCAGGCTTCTGGTTTTGCCTTTAACATCAGTACGTTTGGTAGCATTGCGAGGACATTCAAGACAAAGTTGTCTAAAATACCCTTTAGTTATTTTTGCCTTATCTATCATTGATTTTGAATCTACTACCATTAGCAGTCTTATCACTGCTAGAACTGTTTGGAAAATGGATTTTTTTTTTCACTTAATAACAAACACAACTCARTCTCTGGTTTTCAAATGAACATTCAAAAATTTTTCAGGAAAGAAGGACTTCCCACCAAAAAAGCAAAAGGGATAACAAAAAGTAAAATTTTCATTTGAAAAAAATCACTGGAAACTGTTTTGACCAGGCATTTAAGTTTTTGTCGGTCACTCACTCACCTCAGTTATGACTTGCTAGACATCTACTTGCTTTTATAGGGCCAAATATTATTTGTTTATTTTTTATTTGTTTCCTTTCTATGTATTTCTTGTATCTATTTGGAAGAAAACGTCAAGAGTTTGGAAATACAGGCACAGTTCTAGCAAGCGTTCCATGTGTAGACAAGCCAGTGATTTTTGAATAGCATGTTGCAGGGATCAAGCTATTTGTAATATATTAGTTCAGTAACGGTAGCTCAGTTTTACATTGTCTGAAGATGTGAATACAGATTTCACAAAAGCTAATATTTTCAACAAGGAAGAATATATTTGGTTTCTCTTACTGTTAATGACTTGGATTCTGGTAGTACCTACAGTTCCCCAGCATGGACCAAGACCGCACTGTACAAACAGGACAAAATGATAATGCTTCCTCCTAATAATTATTATCACATGGAGACCGACAGCAACTTCTGTTTGCTCGGAGCAGTTTGATTCAATGCTCCAAGGTACTGAAAGCAGCTATTTCTGAAACATGTTAGATCTCTGCGTGCGGTCATATTATGACCAGTTTGTTTGTTTAGGGTTCCCCATGTGTAGCATATTGTCTAGTGGCACATGCTTATTTTCCAGCACATGCTGGTGCTGCCAAACTGTCAGAAATAAATTCCTTCCTTTGCAAACACTGCAATATCTTTGAAGTGGTTCCTTGTGAGCGTCTTCTCAGTAAAACTGCGTGTGATACTAACCACGAGGAAAAAAATACACAGTAATTGAAAGCAAGGTGTTTTTAAATTAAATAAGGAGAAGCATCTGTAGGGATGGCTTAAAAATTATGTCCCTATAAAGACTGAACTCTTACCCACATTTTATGCTTCTTGTTTATCATGTCAGTGGAGAATAACGATAGAGACTTTCAAGTGACTGGAGGTTTCAGAGGCTTTCATTTTTGTTAATTCATATAGCAATGCTACATGGGGTCCTGGCTTTGTAGGAGCTTCGGAAACCTCCTCTTGAAACTCTTGTCACCTCAAGGCACTTCACTAGAAACTGAAGACTCTGAAATCACTGTCTGCTTTCCACAGGAGCTTTGGCAGTGCAGTGTAGCGTTAAATAACATGCAGGGATATGTATGAAGCAAGTCCAAGGGTAATGATGCACTAGGGGAAGGGAACCCCATGACAAAAGTGATCTTCCTGCCATCTCAAATGTCAAGGACTGTCCCCCATTTACCACTTTTTTTTTTCATTCCAAAGATAACCTCGATTTCCTCTGCTCATCTCTCAGCTCTCCAAACTTTGTCCTTGAACAAGGATTGATCCTAAAGGATGTGACTGATCCTGAGGTTTCACAGATGACTTAAGGCAGTCTAATGGGGGACGGCCACTAAAAGAGGGTTTCCTTTTCCCTGATCCCTCTTCCCTGGCTGAACACTCCTTCCCTCTTCTCATTGCAGCTCTAGCAACCCTGCAGTCCTGTGGAAAATCAGAGGCCTGCGCCGATCCGACTGAATGTTTTTTTTTTTGGCAGGGTTAGTTTTGTAGTTTTTTCTGCTTACAGTTATTCTTATCTTGATGTAAAATCTTCCTACTTCACCCTATAAATTATGCACACACTACATCATGCAAAAATAATGTGTTACTTAAGTTCCCTCAAGAATCTGGTGTGAGAAGTCCCACAACAACCACCCTTCACCAGGGCCCTGTGGTAAAGTGATGCAACATGTGCACAGGGTGACTGGAGAGATACGAGCAGAGCCTGAATACTTTGGCATGACTTGGGAATAATTAACCTAATCTGGGATACAACCAACTATCCTTCAGTATTTAACCTTTCCTTCTACATAATTAAATCATAGTTTTCCATTTAAATTGTAAATTAACAGTTCTTGTAGATTCTGTTTTATATTTCTGCAGAGTTGCCTGCTAGCAGGGAGGCCATGAACCCTAGCTTTTTGGAGCAACTGAATTTTAAACAGTGGGGCCTCAAAGCTTGCACAATGTTTTGCCTAATTTATCCTTGCCTAGAAGCACTAACTGTCCATTCAATCCCACAACAAAGCGTACACAGCCTGTTAATCAACACTTTCCTACTCCAATCTTGGTTACAGCCTGCCAAAGTTATTGGGAGGAGAGGGGAGAATTAGCTTTTCTCAAACCTGAAAAAATTATCTATTTCTCTGAAGGTCATTAAAAAAAAAAAAACACGTGGGACACTGAAGCATATAGCTGGCAAACAAAAATAATCAGTGTGTCTGCACCATGACATTGAAAGGATCCTTGGGGCTGGGGTTCAGCTCTGCCCCCTGCTACGACGCCTGCTGCGTTTGGCTGAGTCACCCGCTGTCAGAGGAGCTCAGCTGGGAGCAGCATCAGCCTCCGTCCGCTGAGCTCGGCCTCCCAACAGCTGTCTCACAGGCCTTGTTTTGATGGGAAATTACACCATGGTAGTCACCAGGACTCCCGAGCAATATGTTATAACATGATGTAATTTCCCAGTGTAAACCATCCCACTGGTGTCTCTTTCCAGTTATAAAGCCAATAAACAGCATTAATACTGGGCTCAGTTGCTAATATCGCAAAAGTGTCCAAAGATGCCAGCACAAGAAAGGTACAAGTTCTTTTCTTATGCATTTCAAATCCAGTTTAAGGCAAACTGTGACAAGCATGAATGAGACTTCGCACCTATCCTACATGTACAGAGATACACCAACTTAATTATGGCAGCTTTAAATGGATCCCATTAAATCAGTACACTTTTTGAAATTCAGGGTTGCAGATTGCCTTTCTGGCTGCGGACGTGATTGCTGTGATTCCTGTCTTCCTTCTGTTAGTACCCCCTTCCCTCCCAGCAAGCGAGTGTCTCCTACAGTCCAGCTTGTCCTGGGTGACTTACAGAAGTTAAAATTGCTGGTGTGAGCCAATGCAGGGAGTGCCTGGGTCAGGATGCAGGGTGCTGGCACCAGCTGCTCTGCCATGAGCTGTGGGGGATGAGGCATGTGGATACTTGCCGGCAGCACCTCTTCTGCCAGCACAGCCAGATCCCAAACACAACATCCGTCCATGCTGAGGAGTGCCTACAGCCGGAAAGTTGTCCTAGGTACTCCCAGAGGGGAGCAGAGCAAAGGAGAATAGGGACCTTGGCACTAAGTCACCTCTATCATGTAGGCACTTGCATAGGCTCACAGCGCTGAGCTACTTAAAGATTTGTAAGATATATATCAGTAAATATTGACATTCCCCATGCTCTCTAGCAGACCGGTGGTAGTTAATAATTTGCTATAGGCAAAAGCAGATACTTAAAAAATCACAAAGTCTCAGCTTCAGATACAATTTGACATTTGCATATGGCGAGAAGTGCTCTCAGTACACTGTGGTGAGGGACAAAGAAATAGGTATGTGAGAATACAGAAAAAAAGCAATATTCAAAATGACTTCAGTATACTCAACATGTTGCCATACTTCGCAGTTAGTATTTTGCAAGGGTTAAAAGAAGGCCTGACCTCAGCCTGTCAGCAGGGAGAGTAAGTGATTGACTGATCTGCTCGGTCTGGCTCACAACATTTTTTTCTTAAATTTTTCTTTCCTAGCTATTGCTAATTGATAGGAACCCAACATTTTCTGTCAAAACAATTTCACAGTAACAGCAATAAACATTTGTAGAGCTGAGCCCTTCCACAACCTCCTTCCAAGCTAGGTGGATCACTGAACACATCCTCAGTAGATAACAGATTAATTTATCCTTCTCCTTCTTTAAGAGACAGTAAGCAAAGATGCAACAGCCTGAAAACCCCCTATCTCTAGGGAGAGTATGGTCCTTGAATACAACAATGCTCTCAGCTGGAGAACAGCATTTGAGAGACTCTGTTTCCTTCCTATACTTGGATTTCTTATAGTGTGCAGGTAGGAGGGCTAATATATTTCTGTTTGTAGTGGAAACCCAGAAAACCTGGACATGGCAAAGGATGAGAGAAGAAGGAAGCTTGGCATTTGCTTTGCAGTGCTGTCCTACCCACAACTGCAAGTAAATATACATATTCATACTATGCATATTATGAATACACAAAGTCTCTTTGCCAGGCTTCAAGCACCCCTACGGTCTTGTGGTCCTCACACGATGCCCTCAGCTCCCTGCCTGCAGCCATTGCTGACATTAAGCAATGCCCTAAGCAGGTGCCAGTGCCCTTGCTGCGGGAAGGCTGCCGGTGAACAGGGAGCCCACGGTGGCTCTTCCCTCTCCAAAGGCACTTTGATACTTCAGAGCTGGCAGCAGTGATCCCCTTCTCCAGCTGGTGTCAGCAGGAGAGATGGCAAAAAGGCACAGAGTGACCATCACCCCTCTGCACAATCCTGAGTGCTTGAACTGCATCTAACCACCTCTGTGCAGGAATGAGTTTCCTCTGAAGAAGGGGTATCTTCTGGGGCAGCAAGCACTGTTTTAATGCAGTCACTTCCCACAGCACAACCACAATGCAGTTATATCTGTCAGTCATGTTGTCACAAGCCTGGTTCTCACTGGGTGACACTGTGATAGCCCTTATGATACTGATATTTTAGGTAAAATATTGTCTCTACTTTGCCCTTACAACATAACGACAAGAAGAAAAAAAGTGTCCTTTACTGCAAAGTAGTTGGACTTAATATAGGGATTATTTGGGCTTTTGGTGGAAGCTTTTGTTTCAATCAGTTGTCATCCTCGAATGAGAGGACATTAGTTGATGAGCAGCTATAAGTGGCATATGAGCAATGAGATCTTTCGCTTGCTTGCAAAATAGCCACTGATTTCTTAAAGCTCAGTGACAATGCAGTAGCAACCAAAGCATTTTCTTATATAAGCCATTGATCTCCTCCTCGGAATTTGCCTGTGTACCTGCAGATACAGCGTTATAACGGCATAACGCTGAAACCTCTGTGCCCAGGAATAGCACACATGCTGAAGACAGCAAGAGCTGGCTCTAACTTAAAACAGTAAATTTGTGTTTATATTCTTTTATTGCTTACTCATTTACTAAGAGGGAGAACATTTGTCACTTGCTCAGTTTTTCCAGCGCTGCACTGTCTCTCACTCTCTCTTTTTGCATGTTGCTTAGCCTATTTGCGTAGGACATACACGTTCTCTCCTACACCCACATAACTCCCAAGGTCTCAGAAATGCCTACGCCCTTTGTATCCACTAGGACGCTTTTGTTTATAAATTATGGCACAGACAGAGCCCCACCATAAAAAGTGGGGGAGGCAGAGTTCACGCGTTCCTGCGGGAACAGAGGAATGGTGCAGGCAGCACATCCCGCTGCTCCGTGGGGGAACCCTCCCATTTCACCCACCGCTGAACTGCCAGGCCACTCAAGGGAATCTCGGTCATGACCATGATGCTGAAAGCCAAAGCAGCCTTACCCTGGCAAAGTAAGGCTATGTGAAATGCTATCACTGTAAGCAGGACCTGGGGAGCTGAAAGCATCACTTCTCTGAAATTAAACATACCTCTGGTCCAGACGACAGCTAGAAAGAGTAATATTCAGATTAATTACACTCGGGGCCTTCCATGGAGTTGCAGCAACAGAGCAAGCTGTGCTGCAGGCCCCTGTTCTACCCCAGAATACGTCCCTTGAGCAAAAGGCCTGGTCCTTTTGGCGTCCCACAGGAGAGTGGTGACACTTGCCTTGGGTCAGCACCCAAGAGCCCCGTCACCCCGGGGGGCTGTGACACGCAAACCATGAGAACAGCTCCCAAAGCCAAAAACACCCCACTAAAACAAGACTTTCCCTCTTCGTTCTCACAGCGGAGCAGAGCTTGGGTGCGGAAGAGAGCCCCGGTGCCTTGGGCACATGCCTCTGCCCCACGCGGGGTGCACGGCCAGCAGCCTTTGCGGCTCCCCGGGTGCAAGCCTCCCCATCAGACCCTTTCCAGCCAGTGCTGCCGCCCTGGCTCCCTTGTGCCCTACCTGCCTCCTCCACTCCCGTGCCAGGATTGAAACAGAACAACCCTTGGCACAGATTTCTTTTGGTGGCAAAAGTGCCTTTGCACCTAGAAACACAATCTCCCTCCTTGCTCACTGCTCCCCCTTCCACCACCGCCAAGATACTTGCAGGGCTGTGCAGGGAACAGGACTGGAGAAGAAAGACGGATAAACAATGACCTGGTGGAAAGAAAAAGCAATGCCCAAGGAATATTTGGAGTTTGGTGTTACTCTTCAATGCGGCTCGCAAGCAGATCATGGCCCCAGACTGTTGTCCCATGTGACGGGGAAGGCAAGCGGCAGAGAGCAGATGCAAGTGGCAGAGCAGGGCTCCTGCTGGACAAAACAGTGATCAGACCACACAGTCCCTTGGAGCCAGGGAAGGGACCATTTTCTCATTAACAGATTCCCCTCATTTTAAAAGGACTCTCAGTATTCTCCAGGCAGGACCATACACGTCTATCCTTCCTTAGACCCTCACATTGCTTCATTTCCTGCTAGTTACTCGCTAACAGCCTGCTTTGATTTAACTCCATGTGGCCAGGCAGGATATTATCAGCCAGGAAAACAGAGAGGTGCCTGATACTGATATTGATATATTGGTATTTATAAAGAAAACAAAAGGCATATATTTTTCCTCATTCTTTCCTCAAGGGGGTTGCAAATACACCGTAACTCCTAGCAGTAGCACAGTAAGGAAGAGTCCCACCACTGGGGGAGAACAAAGCCAGCTTTTTGTCAGATCTCCATCTTTTAGGAAATGGAAGCATGAAAACTTCTGTGATCTTTCATTTAGGTGAAAAGTTAAGGTTAAAATCTTAGAGGTGTGCCCATTTGTTACCTGACGCTCTAGCTGCCCTCAGGATTTATGAAAAATGGACTGCAGTTTCAAATCCTTTCTGCTTTAAAAATTGCCTTATGTTTAGAGAGAGACATTCCTGCAGTTTTGTCTTTGTGGCCTTCATTGAATTTCACCTAATTGATTTCAGACTATTTCTCTAAATTTATCAAGATCATTTTAAGTTCTTCTCCTGGCCTCCAAAGAGCCTGCCAGCATGGTGTCCTGTGTGAATTTCACAAGCATGTTTGCTCTTCCACTATTCAAGTCATTAATGGAAATATTGAACACTACCAAGCCCTGGACAGATTTCTAAGAAACCCCACAAATGCTGCTTGGCTCATTTGATAGTAAACTGTTGAGAACTACTTTCTGAGTACCTTTCTTAATTACATTTTCCAACCAGTTGTGCATCATCCCCATAGGAACTTCAGCGAGACCAGACTGCCGAGTTTCTGTATGAGAACATCATATTCAAAAATGTCAAAAATCTTACTCAGATCAAGATAGATCACATCTACTTCCTTCTTTTCCACAATGCCAGTTTCTCTTCAAGGAGGGGAAGTAGATTGCTTTGACATGATCTGTTCTTAACAATTCCATGTTTCTCTTTGTTATCATTTCTTTTCCTTCCAGGTAGTCCTATATTAAAGCATTTATTAGAATAACTTTAAATCATAGCTAATCTAGCTAAGTTATAAATCCCCAGGCCCTCCTCTCTCCCCCCCGTAAAGGTAAGCATTTTCCTCTATTCGCAATTCAAATCAATTGCTTCTTGTTCAGAGATTGCTTTGGCTAATTCTTTGACTCTCCAAGCTAAAATTTATTAGACCCTCCTGCAAGCAACATGTCCAGCTCATCAAAATAATCTTTATGTATTCTTACCCTGCTTTGTCTTACGGCACTGTCTCCTTGTTATTTTTAATTACATTGTGCATCTGGTTAAAACTTATTATTTTCCAGGCTTATTTATAGAATCTGATATTTCCTCACATCTACTGCATTTATGGAACCCTTTTTTAACCATTTGTTTTTACATCTCTTGTTGTCGGTAACTGCTTTAAGGCCTTTAAGTCTTTTTCACTGCTGTTTTGTTCTTATGTTGTAATTTCTATTCATCTTAGGAATGTGCTCTTGTTTCTGCTTTTTGGATTTCCAGGTGACAAAGAGCTCCTGACTACAGTCAGGGGAGACTCTTGTGTATGCCCTCCCGTTCCAGATTTGCAAGCATTTATGCAGCGGATGGGGATTCCTGCTTTACAATCCTGGCTCAGATTGCTCTTTCCTGCATTGTTCATTAGACTTTCTAGCCCATTTGCACAGGGGAAAGAATAATCATTTGGCTTCCTGCTTTGCATACAGTTAGTAAAGGGTGTACAAAATCCTCCCCTGGAGGGAGCTCCCATAGCCACCAGCTCCAGCCCCCGCTGAGACCAAGATCCCTTGGGAAAGCTCTGTAGGTTACACGCAGGCTCCTACACAGGCTGCTCCGGACACCTCTCTCAAGAGCGAGGAGATCCTATAACCCCAAAGAAAAACTTCAGCTTAGCCTGGGGTGGGAGATGCTCTGGAGAGCTGATTGCACCCCAGCATAACCCTGTGTGCAGAGGTTTGAACACCGGGGCCAGGGCAGCGACAGGAACGGCAGCTCATGTGCAGGCCCAGCGATGTCTTCGGAAAGTGGTCAGATATTTTTGTTTTAATGATTTTTCTCCACAAAAAATTTGATATTGATATCTTTTGGCAGGAACAGGGCAATGCCCAGAAATTCTCTTTTTCTTTTTTTTTTAGTAATTGGAATAGGATAGTTCAAGGTGTTTTGGTTCAAAGCTAGCCTTTTTCAACTGTAAGTTAACTTGTCATTTTAAAAATACAAAATAAAAATAAAAGCTATTTCTAGGTTATTATCCAGGCTGTGCAGATGAAGAGCTCTGTGGGTTAATGACTGTTCCCTGACAGAGGAAGTGGGGTGCCTCTTGGATGGCATTTCCATCTTCTTCTTCCTCTCTTGAACACTAAATATTTATCTCTTCTTGAGGAGGAAATGTAAGACAGGACATCTGGGCGATTACTGCAGGCCACAAACAGAGCCAAGGTTAGCTGGGTCAGCTTTCAGGACGTAAGCCTGCTTTCTCTGGGATGTACCCTGATGAAGCAGGAAACTTCCTACTCTTCAGCAATTTTCAGAGGAATTATAATAAAAGCCTTAACTTCAGGCAAGGCTGCCTAAACTTGACACAGCAAAGAAGAGGAACCAAGCAGTTCAGATCATGGACACAAATCAACTGAGGGGGTGATCAATTGACCAACAATTTACCCATGTAAAAAGTGCATTTTAAAAACACAAGGTAGCTATTCTGGTTAGCAACATTCCAGATAGGGGTAGTGAAGCTCTGCTTATATCTTAAGTAGCATCAGATAGCTCATTTAGCTTCTGAGATACGTGGCAGAGAAGTAATGGCAGGGTCTGGCCCTGCAGGAGTGTGACCACTTTTAAGAAGTATAAAAGTCAAAGGAGTTGTTGGTACTGAAGATATCTTCCCAAGATGTAATCATGGAAAATTCCTTTCAAGAGCTGGTGTTTAGACCTCAGAAAATGCACAGCAAATTGCATTGTGATTTATTTGTCAGTGTCTTTATAGGTTGGGCGTTACTTCACCCTGCAGCTGGAGTCAATTTTTAATATTTAAAAGTGGAAAGAAAGCAAAACCTAAACACATACAGATCTGTCTGTTTTAGATTGTACTTTTCCCAAACATTACTGTTTAGAATTGAACCCTGAATAGATTTCTGCAGAGGCCAGCTGGCAACACAGAATTAAAATAACTGGGACTGGGTAGATTATATAGAAAGACCTCCTAAACTGCAGTTAGCTGGTCTGGTATTCATAGTCACTCCAGAAATAAATCTAATCTTTCCCCTCTTCTGATAAAGGACATAAGGTTCCTTCTTCATTTTTTTTTCAGCTCCATCTCTTTCTCTCTCTTCCTCTCTTTCTTTCTTCCTTTCTTTCTCTCACTCTTCCACAGCAAAGTGCAGCACAGAGTAGGTGTGGTACAGTGCATTCTTTAAATACAGTAGTTACTGGTTACCATGAGAGCCTCCTGAAAAAACAGATAAATAGAGTGAGGTGGCAATGATGATTTACATCACTCTTGAATCACACACATTCTGAGCAATTAATGGAGAAATACATGACAAAAGAATTTTCCGGTGCCCATCAACTTTTACTCAGTTAGCCAGGAAAGGCTAGCAAAATAACAGCTGCAGTAAGAAGCAGATCCTATTTCAAAGCCTATACTGTACCTACGCTAGAAAACTCAGTCTCCTGTGGTTCGTGCTCAGGCTTTGTTATGAAGTTGTGCCTGGTTTGCTGTGGCATTAAATGAACTGACAGGCCAGTGCTTAAAGCACAGCTCTGAGAACCAGCATCTGGGAATTTTATTGCCTGCTCTGCCACCAATGTGCCAGGTGATTTCGAGGCTTAGATGTAAAGACAAGTTACCATGATATAACAGATAATTGTGCAACAGCTAAGCCACAGTAACTGTTGATGCATGTGTTTATATCCCCTAAGTCTGCCATTAAATGCCAGGTAACAACTTAACTTAGTCCACAGTGAAAGAGATTTAAGTTGCATCTGCCATGGGCTGAGAGCAGAAACGCAGACACAGCTCAGCAGATGCATGGTAGGTTGTTAAGCCCATGTTACCAGCTCCTGTGTCTGAGCCCTGGGAAAAATCACTTTGCTTCTTCACAAACTGGGATAACACTGCCTGACTTGCGAATGTGAAGTATGTTCCCATAGTCCTTGTTAAGGTCTCAGAGACTCTCAGATGGACAGGAGTAATGGAAATGTTTTAGTTGCTTTATTCTTATTGTGGATCCACCATATAAAGAAACACACATTGCTAAGCTTATTCCCAGCCTTCCTCTTTTTTTTTTTTAGGGAGAGGTATCTGCGGAAGAATTGCTGTGCCAACTGCCAGCAGCTTCCAGCTTCTCAGAGTCCCTCTGTGTTATAGGAGAGCACACATGGAAATAAGAGCGTCTTTGAATGGCATATCGGACTTCATGCACAATTTCAGTCTCAAAGTTCCTGGTGAGTGGCCCTGGCACCCCTGCAGGGAGTCATGGATATGTTTACCAACAAAAGGGCTCTGTAATATGCAACATATGGAGGTAGGAAAAACAACTCTAATTGGGAAAGGCACAATCCCGTTTGGTAACATTGTTGTACCCCTTAATTGTATTTTATTTACTCTCTGTTCCCTACTGAGTCATGGTAGATGCCAAAAGCCAGGACCACCAAGCAAAGCTGGCTCCTTTCCAAAAATGTGCCTTGCCTGAGTGGATTCGCTCTGTGAAGGATTGCAGGGAGATGTTCTCCTTCAAAAATTTTTATATGATTGGAAGCGATGTTGTGAGATAGGCAAAGAATGCTTCCAGCTGAGAAAGGCTTCAGTTTCCTGCCTGTCTAGTCCAGAGCAAGAATCAGTTTTGGCTGTCTTTGTGGAGCTGCTGCCTGCAGACCACAAGGCTCTCGGTTCAAGCCTCAGCTGCAAAAATGTGCACAAAAGGAGCATTTATTCAGCAGATTCCTCTGTTTGAGGAAGGCAGCTAAAGCAGTGTCTGGCCCGCAGCTGGCAGCCCTAGCAAATGATATATTTTTAAAAAATATCACCTCCTGTGGCTTGTCGTCTCCCTCATGAATTTTCACATCACTTCTTTGAAGATTAGCACAATTCTTAGCACAATTCTTAGCACAATTCTTTGAAGATTAGCACAACTACAAAAGGTTTCCATTACAAACCTTGCAGGATCAGAAGGAATCCTTAGAGCAACTCCTTGTTCTTCAGGGCATCTGGTGTGAACTGGTCAGCTTCATCATGATGGGATTAGTTTATCTTTCAGAAATCTGCAGGAGGTGGGAAAGGTAATGCAGATTGGTGTAGTGGCTAATAGGAAACACCAGTGGGGAAGACTCATTGCTTCATATCTTAGACTCCAGGCATACCCAGTCCCCAGCCAGCCAGYCCCCAGCCAGGCAGCATGCCGAAAGTCTGGAGACTCTATGACTCCAGGGAGCAAGAAGGTTCAATGCCCTGGCTGTGACGGGCCCCAGCTCCCTGCATCGAGTCAGGGATGCTGGCGACCCACAGAGCCACAGGTGGGCTTGCTCGGTTCCTAGCTGCAGAGCCAAGTCTTGGGAGGACTGGGACTAGTCCCAGCATTTCTGCCTGCAGGGCAAGATAGCAGGGTGGGACTGCCATGGCTCCTGGGTGTAAATAGGAAAGACAGGAAAAAATATTTCAGGCCAATTTGGCCTGAGTCAAATTTTTACAACCTTTCTCAAATCAGATACTCTGGTTTTGGATTGCCTCTAGAGACAGAGCCAAGTTCACAGGTTAAAAAGTCTTGTGGTACTAAAATGGGGAACCTGGTCCAAACTACAGAGGTCACCTAAAGGACACCATCCCCATCCCAAACATATATGCAGTGTTATCAGCTGTATTTGAATCTCACTCCCACGAACTGCATGCTGGACTACCTGAACAGAAATGAACAGATTTGGGCTAGATCTACCTTTTTGCAGGAACAATGAAAACCTTACCCAAAAACTGCAAAATGTTCATGCCTATACAAAAATTCTCAAAACCAAGTAAATTAAAGAAAAACATGTTCAGATGAACAATGAGAGCACAGGAGGGGTAAAAGAAAAATAGGTAAACATCTAAGAAAGACATATTAAAAAAATCAGGTCACACACTGAAGTAGGAAGGGTTCTCGCTCTTGAACCCCAGAGCCATTTGAACCACAGTGAGTACATGCTGATCTTTCCCCATGTTCAAGTCTTTATTCTTTCTGGGAAAAAGATGACTTAAATTAGTAGAGTCTAGAGATGGAAGGGTACTTTAAAAACATCTGGTCTCTTGTGCCATGCAGACAGTCTTGGGGGTGATCTCTCCATCATGTCTTTAACTTCTTGTTGAACATACCCATACCCAGACTTGACTGACAGAAAGTCCAACACATCCCTAAGTAAATTACTCTGATCTTAAATTCTCCTTACTAGTAAAAATGCGTACTGTCAGGTACCACTCGTCTGAATGTATCCAGCTGATGAAGAGATCTATTTTAAAAGTCATGTAACAAAGGAAAAAACTTCAAGGAAATTACCAAGTTTGCTCCAGATTCAGATTTAAGAATGGTCTCATCTGGTTAGGGTTGAGGGACGTCTGGCCTGGGTACATTTCTCTAGAGAAACCAGATGTGTGCCTTCACACCCCTAGGCACATAACTGTGAGCTGAGACACAATAAATCTGTTCGTGTTTCCTCTGTTAAGTATCACTTGAATGTAATGGTCTTTCTTGCTGTTGTCCCCCAAGTATTTTAGCCATGGTGTTGTCCCACAGCTGATTTTCAAAACTGAGGCACTCCCAGGAGGGAATCCTCTAAGCAGTACAGCACGGTGCCATCACTTGGTATGACGGAAAAAACATTACCTTCAAAAACAAACCCTCCAACTTTTCTTTGTCAGGTTTTATAGCACAAATAAGCAACACGCTCTAAAGGGTCTTAGAAACACCCTGATCTTCCTTTTCAGCAGTTTGTTTTTAAATACTCCTGAACAAGTTCAACTCTCCCAGTTGGCAAGAAGGGCAACTACAGTGCTATAACATTTAAATTCCTGGGTAAAATTTTGGCCCCACTGAGTCAATGAGGAATTTGCTACTTAATTCAAGAGAGTGAGAACATTACTGCGCTTACTTGACTTATACCACAGAGAGGGACTATCTGCAAAATTGGCTGCAGGAGGCTTTGATGGACCCATTTCATGGACTTTCAAGACTACTGCCGCCAGGAGATGGATTCTTTATGGCTTTTCTGCTGTCAGATACACAGGAGCAAATCCCAAAGCATGAGATGTAAGCATGCACCCCACAGCAGAAATTGCTTCTTTTGATTAAAAAAAAAAAACACAAAACATAGATTATGTGTGAACTCCTGGACTTAGGAGTGCTTCTGAGCATCTTGGTCCAGGTACACACCCAAGCTCTGTCTCCTTCCGTACTTGGTCAAGACCTGGCCATGAATGATGCCTGTCACCTACTACACCTCAGAAGGATGCCCAGAAACAGGGTCTAGACAGAACCACAGTGCATCCAGTCAGGTCCTTGGTGTGGAGAATCAGTGACTAGTATCTGAGCTGTACCATACAGCCTGTCCACCACTGCATATAGACATGACTAGTGATGGTCCACTGCAGCTCTTCATTTCATTATTATTTGCATAATGCTAATCTTGACCTGTGGAATTACAGTATATGCTAGGGGACACCACCTGCAAATGTAGAAGTGACCTGTGAAACCCTCAAAAGTGAAAGTTCTGTTTTTATGCTCAGTGTTACATTTGTTGCATTTTTATTCTTGATTTAATTGCCAGGTTATTGATGATGATAATAGTACTTAGCACACTCCAGCAAAATATCTCAAAATGTTTTGCAAAGCAGGGCTGTGCATTTCCCTGCCCCATTTTACAGATGGATAAACTGAGGCACAGAGACACCATGTTGTTTTCCCAATGCCACACAGAAGGCCAAGGGCAGAGCAGGTCTGCCTCCTCAGCCCAGTCCTTAATGAGTCTGTTCCAGACCCTGAGTCTAACTTGGGAGAGATTTAGTGCTGCTGTGCCTTGGCTGTGGACTTGGGACCTTGCTGGGCTGCTACACAAATCCCTTTTATTTCCATATTCCTATTTGCAGAGATTATACCTGCCGGTTTCTTGCTGCTGACTTCAGTGGGAGTAAGATTTAGCCCATTGCTTTACACTGTTTGATACAATTCAGAAGGAAAAGGCCAAAAGAGAGGGGACCTTCACCAGTTATTGTTCTTCCAAGGGAATGTCACTGGTATGACACACACTGAGGACCTCCAAGAAAGGGGACATGCAAATGTGCCAGTGAAGAGGGAGCTGGCAGCTATTCTGTGCAGTCCCACAGTCATGCACAGCTGCACTGAAATTGGCCTTGCATTTGTGTAGGTGTAGAAAAACCTGCAGCCTAAATTCCACCTATCTCCTTATGTCAGTGGGGGTACCTCTGACAGTGATTCATAGGACCTAAATAAGGCAGTAAGTAGGGAGCTGCTTAGAGCTAGTCAGCAGGAAATGTTAGGCACAGAAACGAAAATGGAATTTAGCTCCAGTGGTATAATATAAAAGATCTGTCAGTGACCAACTCTCTGCTTGGGTGGTTCCCCTGATGGTAGTTTGCAGTTTCAGTTATTACTTGAAACAAAAGAATGAGGATAATAAAGATTTCTGAGTCTGAAATAATCTTATGGGGCTTTTAAAAGTTGTGTTTTGTACCAGCTTTGTGTTAGGCACAATCCAGTGGCTTTTATTTGCCTGATTGCCCTTGACTTCTGATATATGCACAGTACATGGAGATATTGAATTTTACAAGAAACACAGGGATGAAATTCACATTTATTCTTCATTAAAACACTCAGCATGGAATGTCAAAGGTCTGTCAGTAGAAAGTGTTTCTTGAAAAAGAAGCACCTCAGATACAGCAGGATCAAAGTTTTGCTTTGAATTTAGAGACAGACACTGTCTTTCCAAAAAGCAGCTATACTCACATGACTAGCAAGCAGTCCAGAACAAATTGAGTTTTCAAATAAATTATGCTCTTATGCCAGCTATTGTGAAACTCTGAAAACCTACGCATGCTTGTAAATAGATCACACTTACATGGAAGGAGATCTCTAAATACACTCTGACTCATGCAGCTTAAATATACAACGATAGATAGTACACTGCACTGGGATGGAGTTTCTTTCAGTGTTACATATTAACAGACTTGTGCTATGTGGTATCACAGGGAAGAGTTGATAAGAGCACTAGGGCATGAGAGTGGCAGATTACCTGGGGGGTTTTGAGGAGTAGAGATCCGACTGCCACTTTACTTTCCTTCTCAGTAATTACTAGTAAGTCTAATAATTATCGACAGGACAATTTTAAACCTTTGAAAGGTCTCATTTCTCTCAATAAGGAAAGAAAATGTATGGCCCTCCTCAGGATATTGTACTGAAGGCTTTTGAATCTGCTTACAAATGTAATATAAGACAGTTTTTATTCTTCTGATTCCTTCTAGTTATGAATACTCTAAAATGAATTGCTTACAGGCTTAAAGTTAAGTGCATGCTATGTGCTATGCCAGACTGCTGCTTTGCTTGAGTGTTTTGCTACCTTCTCAATAGAGTGGGCTAAAGCCCTCAGCTCTCTTCCCCAGGGTTTTGGCATTTAATCTCACAGACTATGCCCACATGGCTCTGAAAGATGATGGACGCAGCAGCCCGTGCACCTCCTGGTCACCTGGCTGCTACTTGCTGCTGCAGCAACACCTCATAGCAGGTCAACACGCCAGCTCTGGTCAGACGTGTGCTCCCACATCCTCCAGAGCAGGAGTGCAGGCTTTACCTCCGGCTGCACCATGGACGGCAGGAGTGAGGAAGGCTGGCACAGCCACCCCTCCTGGGGGTCCTGAGGCCACTGTTACAAGACAGGGGAAACGTAGCTCTAGACACACAGATCCTGCTTCAAAGCTTGTTTCAGCAGGGAGGAATCTCTCCATGGCCTTCAGAGTGTTTAGAAATCCAAATGAGCTCTGCTTGCGAAGAACAAAGACTCCAGAGACAGTACTGACATTTTATACATTTTTCACGTTATTCCACAACAATGAGGACTATAAACATCCTCTATTCAGAACTGAAAGATGAGATTTTAAAACGTGAATCTTTGGCAATTTTGGTAAGGAAGTTGCCTGGAGCACTGAATTCGGCTGATGAGTATACTTGCAGGCTTGTTTAGCCACAACAGGAAAGCATCAGCAAACTTTACAGGGAAAAACAAAGAATTTTGCTTTGCACATCCACCCTGGGAACCTGCTTTTGGCCCCATCTATTTATCTGTACATGCTTGAGTGCTTTCTTTAACTGAGGCTACAAAACAATACAAACTATTCACTCTGAGGGAGGAAAGAAACTCCTGAGAGTTCTGCAGCCTGAATTTTGAGCATCAAACACTAACATCATTAATTGCTTCCAAGCAAGCTAGCAAAGCCAGAACGATGCACAGACATCTGTGCATGAACAATTCACGTTGAATACATCTAGGAACATTGGGGCAAGTCTATTTGGAAGGCCAGTAACGTTCGCTCGGCAAATCAGTCACTGCCAATTTTATTCACTGTGCTGTAATTGAGAACACCATCCTCATGTTATAGATTTGGTGATCATGGACCCTGTTCAGAAAGGCTTAGAAGCACAAAACACTCTGAATACAGACTCTGGCTCTTCACTGGGGTTTCTGCATGTGAAGGACACCTATGCTCATCGGAAGAGACTTCCCAGCAGTAACTGTCAAATTTTGGCACCATGAGTTTTATTTGTGAAAGGAGAACTTTAAATCCATTCTTTGAGTTGGAAAACAACTGAATATAAGTGTATGATTCATCTTGCTGTTTGGGGAGCAAATTATAACCAATAACCTCTTTTCTCCTGTTAAAAAAAGAAAGATCATACAGAAAGAGGTTAAAAACCATCATCCGCCTGTTGAGCTGGTGCCTGTGTTTCTCAAGTTACGAGGTGCATACATTATGAGCCTGGAGGGATGCAGAGTTTTGAGTGCATTTAGATGCCTTCCATTCTCCTTGCCATTGAGATGTTTGCTGACAACCTAAAAGGGTGGAGGCATCTCTGCAATTCTCTCTGGGGGCTTTTAAGGTTTATTTTATGTTTGTGTTGCATTCTAGGCTTGCAGCTGTAGTTTTTCTACTGTCCTTTTGATATTATTGTTGACCATGAGTTCATTTCCTCACCCAAACTGGCTTGCTCCTGTTAGTAGCCATCCCTTTTCCTCACAACATTTCATCCCTCAGTCAGTGTGTCTATGCCTCCTGAGTGGAAAAGGGGATACTCATCTTGGTCACCCCAGCTTTCCCCTTGTCACAGGCAAGTATCCTCTCTGACTCTGGCAGAACTGTGCAGTCTAGGGGCCATGAGAAACAGAGAAGTCCACCTGAGACAGGGGGCAGGACCACCACCAGCTTTCAAAGGGACCCCCAGTACAGCCATTAGTTGTGGATCAGGTTTCCCACTGGCAAGATGTATGGTTTGGGACCCACCACTGATGGAGTGGCCTGGTGCCCCTCTGACCAAGTTCATCCTGCAGGAGAAGCACATCAGAGTGAGGAAACATTTGAAGGAGTCTCTGACCTTTTACAGCTCACCCAGGAAAAGAAGGGTTTGAGGGTGAGCCTCACTGCCTGCTCTCCAGAAGAAAAATCTCACAGTGAAATAGTGTGACAGCATGGGAAGAAGCTTGGAGAGACTTAGCCCAACCTGCCCACTTATCTTGAACTATGGCAGCGAGGCCCTTTCCCACTTCCACTAGGTCCGTGTGAGCATCTGGTGACCCCATGTTCACCAGGGCCAGTGTAAGGAGGAGCTGGGTTTGGCTGGGTTTGGCTTGAGCGAGGGCCAGACCTGAGGCAGCCACACCCCAGATGGCTTCAGCTGTCACCTAGCTGCTTCTGAAGTGTCCGTAAATGCAGAAGCTCAGCTTAAAAACAAAATGCAAACAAGCCCAAATTGCTCTTTCACCTGTGCTGGTAGTAATGCCTGTAACAACGACACTCATTAACTCAGTTTCCCCTATTGCTTTCCATTTGGTTTCTTGCCGCAGCATTTGTATTCCCCAAAGCTGTCAAACACTCAGGAGAAATACCTAAAAAAATAAATCATGACATTTGTTTAAGTAGGAGATTAAAAAAAAATTAAGCGACCCCTTCACTGTTTGTTTTTTCCTCTGTCTTCCAAGGAATGAGGATGCATATGCATCACATGTTTTGAGTTTTTCCTCTAGTGTCCTTCCTTTTTAAAATAAAACCTAAGATTCTCACTCAATTACTTTTCTCTACAGCTCTAAGAAAAACAGAAATGTGATGACTTGTGTTAAAATCAGTGTTGGCAGCACTCTCATCTGTTGAGCTTTTCCAAGGCAGAATGTAGCTTTGCCAATAGCCCAGAATATGGAGAAACACATAGTTGACTCAGAAAATCACAGTCTGCTTGCTGGCTGCCTCTTAATCTAAGGGTCTATTATATTAGTAGGTAATGTTCCTTGGCAAACTGGTTGTCACATGGATGAGGAAATGTAACCTTCACTTCATGGGTGCACAACCCGTTTGAGCAGATAAGCCATGAAGACTTGTCAATGTCAGGTAAGATCCTGTTCCAACCCCTCCAAACCTCTCCCCCAGCCCTAACATCACATTGCCATTTGAAGAGAAGGTCTTGAGACCACAGTCCTTCTGCATAGAACTGAGCTCTCAGAAGAAGTAAAGCAGGGCAAGGCACCACAGCCTTTCGGCTCCCCATATGACCATCATGCAGTACCTCTTGGCTCCCTGGCCTTTCAGCTTCATGGAAAAACTGTCTTGCAGGCCACATGTTGCCAGTAGGCCATGTGTTGAGCAGACCTGCTCAGTGCCTGCTCCCTGTCCAGCAAAAGATGCCTTCAGTCTATAAGCCATTAAGCAGTTGCATGCTTTTAAGAAGGGAAATACTTAGAGACTGAGAGAACTTTTAGAAAGTGTCTAAAAGAGAAAAGATATAGGTGTGGGAGAGAGACAAAAGTGTGCATATAGCTCTTCCTTGGCAAACACTGAACACACCTTTTATCTCACCCTCAAATGGAAGATGACAACCCTTGGAGGTTCACAACATAAGGAAACACCACAGGGAGTTTGGGATTCCAAGCCATCCCTTCTTAGCTTCCTGCTCTGATACTTAGGGCAGTGCTTACGTGTTTCTGCTTTGTCATCTTAGAGGTATCTCATCCTCTACAGAAGATGGCATTCAATGCTGAACGTTCACTGACAGCATCAGTACTTTCAAACTTTCTATGAGCAAGGAATATTCCGAATTCCCCAATCTTTGCCAAGAGAAGGTAAACAAGCACGGTGTAAAATACCCATATTTTAACAGCACCCATTTTATATTCAGACTCAGGACTTAAAATAATCCAGTTAGTTTCATTGCTGTTTATAGTTAGTTTCTGCTCAATTTCCTTTCCTGGCTTTCCTGCAGTAACTCAGCATGGCAGTGCTTGGGCTGCAAATTCTACAGGAAAATGGTTAAATCTGAGTTAAAATTTGTTTCACTAAAAATACACTCACAGCTCATACAAACATATTTATTGATCCTGTTTTCCAAAAGCTTCACTTGTGAACTAACTGAACTTGACTACAACCCTCTAAGCTTTTGATGGTATGGATTTTCCCAGATATTGCTTACTGTCTGTTTTTAATTCATATGCATGTTCCTGAGCTATGACAACTGGCTGATTTATTTTTAATATCATTGCTGCACATGAGCAATAAGGGGTGGCACTGCTGCATAAACCCACAAGCTTGCCATGAGCCTCTTCAATTAAAAAGGAAAAGAGCAGATCCCTTCCACCAAGGAGAAATTATCAAATCTGGGAGAGAAACTGCAAACATAAGAAAGAAGTTCTCACATGGTTTTCAACCCACATAGGTTTTTTTGGCCACTCAAACGCTTGTTATAATTGCCAGCCAAGCACTATGGAGCAAAGTCCAGCTCTCCTGGTACTGATCAGAGCTGTCATGGCATTCTGAAATAAATGTAAAGCTGGCCTACGTAGCCAGATGTGGTTTTCTCGGTTGCACAGGATCTTTGGGGAAGGACAGGAGTCACAAAATGGACACATGTAGGGCTACTGTAGCCCTTCTAATGCTCCTTTACTCTTAGGGGAGGAGAGGGCATTTGACAGGTGAGGGTCACAGTGGACTTGCACAGGAGGCAACCACAGATGAGCGAGTACCATCCCAGGGGCTAAACAAGCACTCCCAGGCTGACCCAAAGCACCATTTTGCTTCCCATTTAACTGACATGAGTATAAATAAAGACCTCCTCCTCCTCCTCAAAGGCACCAGCTCTCCAGTCTGCTGGAGTTTAGCGGGACCAGTGGCATGAGCATGATACCTCCCCGATGATCTGTGGCGGGAGAAGCCGACTTCTTGGCTTCTCGGATCTGGGAGGTGCTGATGACTTTGAGCTCTCTGGGCCACAGCAGTGAGACACAAACCGACCAGTTATAATATCTACAGGGTGGATGGATGTTACAGTTTAAATTTTTAGACCTGATCAAGGTTTATTCAGTCAATTTAAAATATACACATGCGAAGTGTAGTTCTTTTCCAACAGCTCCACTTTGTTTTTCTGATGGCATCATATCCTTGGTTGATAAAGGCAGCTCTGTATAAATAATATGCTTCAGTCTTTGCAAGGCACCTGATCTAGCGTTACACAATGTTTTGATGAAAAACTGGAATTATAGAATATCCATAAAGTAAACATTAAGCTGATGAGGAACCAATATACCATAGTGACAGCCATTATCAAATCAGTCTGGCTTTATTCAGGCTCTTTTGGGGTGGGTGCCGAGCTTGGCACTGGTTGACATCTTCACCAATGATCTAGAAGCAAAAAATCATTGTTAATAAGATATTTGGTAACAGGAAGATTGGTCAAGTGGTAAATTGTGAGGGTTGGACAGGTACACAAGAGAGATCTGTACTGACTGAGAATCTGGGCTCATTTTATCCAAATACCTTTTAATAGAGCTAAATTCCGCATTATACACTATTGAACAAGGAATGGAGACCAAATCTTTGCAGAGTGGAGGGACTCCAGCCTGGGATGTGTGACTCTGGCAGGGATCCAGAGGGTCACAGTAAACAAGTACCTTACCAGAAACTCCCAGTGCAATGTTGTAGAGGAATCATTCGTGAGTAAAACTAACTGAAATTTGCTGCTGAGTATGGGCACTAGTGAAGATGAAACCACAGTACTGTATGCCACCATCATTTTCTTTCTCGAGTTTTTTAGAAGGCCTCTGAGGAACTGAAGAAGGTACAAAGAAGAACCATCAAAATATTGGAGGGCTGGAGAAAATACCTTGTAGTGGGAGACTTAAAGATATCAGGCTGTTAAGCTGGTTTAAAAAAAGAAGACAAGACTAATTTAGAAGCACCTTAATGGCATAAAATACCAGATTTGAAGGGGCACTTCGTTTTCTTGGAGAAAAGCATAATGAGAACAATGGATGGCAGATGAAGTCACATGAATTCACATTGGAAATAAAGCACAGATTCTTACCAGTGAGAACAATTAACCACTGGGGGAAAAAAAAAAATTGGAAGGAACGGATTTTCCATAATTTTCTCATAATGTCTCCTGTTCAACACTGGACATCTTTCTGCAAGTTAAGTTTTAGTAAAAAACTAGTTGTTGGACTCAAAATAGAAGCAATGGGAAGTAACTGAATAGCTGGGGATACACAAGAGGCTGGGCTCAGCTGGCAGCCCCTTCCAGGCTTAAAAATTCTCTGAATCTGTGAACTGTGTTGCTAAAAATTTGCCTCATCTCATAACAAGTGTAATAGGCACAGAAATGTTCTTGGAATGGATGACCATAATTTTTGACTGGCCAGTGATACATATCACTTAATGAAATCTAAAATGAGGTGACAGATAGTATCAAAACCACCACTGATTGATAGAAATTGTTCAGATGTATGTTGTGAGCCTCTGCTGTTATGTTTCTTTGTTTGTATATTTGCTGAAGGATTTCTTGGCCAGCAGAGGTGATTATGTGCCTCATTGTATGGATGGGAAGAGAGTACTCTTTTCATGTAGATGATGCAGACCATGTTGATTGTAGTAGTCAATTTATTAGAGAAGCAAGTTCCAAAACACATACCATTTAGTTGCTTGGGGATTATAGTCAGTTGCAATTTTTCTGCTAATTTAAGTTACTGTAGAAATAAAAATATTTCCATGTTGATTTTATTTCAAGAGCAATGAGATTGCATGTCTAGTGCACAGCTTTATTTGACAGAGAAACTTGCATCTGTATTATATCTCTGACAGCTAAAGCATTTGCTTGCAGAATACTATGGAAAGGTCATGATTACCAAGAGAAACATAAATGTGTATGCACTTACTAGCTTATTTGACTTGGAAGCTCACAGCTAGATATAGCTGAACAGAGTATTGCAATTGGTAGGAATATTTCTCAGAGAGGGATGTAATCAATTTGTGATTTTTAAAGAAAACCATGAATGTATAGGCAATCTAATGTTCTTGCCTACAGTTGGCTTGTTGGTCTGTGTTACATTATTTTCTGCAGCAACTGCCTATTATAAGATTTGTGAAGGTCCTGCTGATTCTGAAAGAGCAAGTTTCTTGTAGACAAATTGAATAATAATACCATGTTCAACACTTTGCTTTCCACTCTGGTAGTGATCAATTTAAACTCTTCAGGAAAGAAAAGCGTTCTTGTTTGTTGGTATGTCTGTGCCTGTCTCTTCCCTCAGCGGATAATAACAGATATTTCCCCAGCGCTGGCTTTGTTTAGATTTCCAGAAGATGTAGCAGTGATTCCACTGAAAGACCCCAGAGAGGGGAAAAGTTCACTTCCCCTGGGAGAACTCAGCATGCCTTTGAAATCATCCTCAATCTCAGCTCCAACTGTCTTTCTCTCCCCCACATCACAAAAATAGCCTTTGAGTTCAAAATGATCACATATTCATCTTACATAAAATGCATAGGTTCCCAGAGAAGCTCATGTCCTACTTGTTGAGCATTTACAGACTGATTTCAGTCCCTGCTCATGGTGGAAAAATTCAGGGCTTGTGCTACTGTTTTAGAACTAATACATGGGCTAGTGATGATGAGAGCGATAGTATTAGAAAAAGCAATGGGAATAGTACTTCTATTAATGGACCATCAAAGATCACACTGACAAAATGAATGCCTGTTTGAAAATGGAGCTGGAATTCTAGGTATTAGGTGTATATCGCCTGCCAAGTCTAGACCTAGTACTGTGTTTGAGACCTAAATCACCTGACATATAGCTAGTTTTGGACAGATGCCCATTCTCAGGCGTGAGTTTTATGTGATCAGTGGAGAACACTTGGAGCTGCTCTTCCTTTGAATGTGTGGATGGCACAGGCACACAAATTCTTGAACCAAGTGCATTACTATATATTTAGCCCATCAGTCCCTGCAGTGGCATCACATAGATGAAGTCAGGCAGACAAGTCCGCTATAGCTTGCTTTTTCTGAGGGTTTGACACAGTGTGCATCAGATGCTTACCATGGAAGTCCTGCCACTGCCACTGAGGATGCAGCAAGGTAATAAAGTTCTGGGAGTGATTTTTCTTCTCTCGACTGTGCAGGGAGAATTACAGGAAAATCCAAATCCATTCTTTTCTGCCTGGCTTGCCAGCTCTCCGATAGCTCCCCAGCAAGCTAAAAGAGATCAGTTTAGGCAGTAGTGGTCCTTGAAGGTTCAAAGCACACATTTCCCCCATGTTGCTATAGGGGATGAATAGGACAAGATATGTGGTCAGAAATAAGACCTGACCCTTTATACATCCACCTTACCATGTAGTCATTTGCATTTCAGCAGGCAGTGGTGTAGGATGCTGCAAGATTGCCTGTCGTAGAAGTGGTAATGAAAGGCAAGTTGTATTATAACAGGCAAGGTTGGGCTGTCAGACAAACTACCACATGCTGGAAAGGCCCCAACTGTTCTGATAACAGGAGGAATGGCAATATGAATTGTGGATCTCGTGTGTGTCCAAAAAGCAGTGGAGCACCTCCCTTTGTACAGTGGCACTTATTGCAGTGGACCCTAAGCAGAACCCCACATCTAGTCCTCATCCAGTCCCTGGCTCACAGGATTCAACCCCCGACCGTGTCCCTAGGTCTGCTAACATGAGCAAGAGAAGTTTCTGTGCAGCTCTCCTTGCTCCTTTGCTAGCTGGCCTAAGCTTTTGGTAGCTAAGTCACCTGCAGATTACCAAAATCTTGCTTCTACCTGCTCCCCCTCTACCTCCCGGAGTTACCAGGAACACCTCAGTACTAACAGCAATACACACCTGAGCAACACTCAGTTGTTCAGCTGAGGGCAAGTGGCCACATGAGCACAGAATTTGTTATTGAATTAGACTTCCCAGTCCAATGTGTTTCTTTAAGCAGGGCCCAGTGTCTCCAGCAAAGGTGCTCTTGTAAATCATCCAATTAGCAGTGCACTGCTGGTCATTAGGCTGCGTGGGGGCAGAGGAGTCCCTTCCTGGGAGCAGCTTTCTTCTTCTGTGCCTTCTGTAGGCAGGCTGTTAAATTTTATTCTCTGTACGATGCTCTGAAGAACACTCTCCCATCAAAGGATCCCTGTGCTTTTCTGTTTCAGCCATTGCTTTTATTCACACATACCTGTTTAACACAAATTCAGTATCACAGCTGAGTCCTGCCAACCCACCACCTTTCACAAGTTTCCCTCTACTGCTTTTATGATCTTTCCTCAACATGAGGGCTCAGCCAGCACTGTCAGGCACTAAGGTGGGCCCTTCCATTCTCCTCTTCTCTCCAGTGTGTTCCTTGCAAGACAGCACTACAAAGACCAGGGTTAAGCCTGCAAAGGGGAACTTGCTTACCAAGGCAATCTGCACCCTGCATTGGGCACACAGACTTTGATTCATTCCATCTAACTTAAATGAGTTGCCTAAATCAGGAGCCAGGTCAACTTTGTATCTCAGACCCATTGGATTGCCCCAGGAGGTGACAGTTTCTTCCCTAAGTGCACAGAGAACCTAGCTGGGCTCAGCTCCTGACTGGGGCATCTCAGTTGAGAGCCTGAAAGTGGGGCATGAATCCAGACCCAGGGTACCCAGTGAATCTGGAAGGGGCTGCAGAAGGCAGATCACCGAGTGGTTGGCTGCCAAGAGTAGTCAACAGGCAACCCAGGGCAGGGGAAAGGTCTACTTCTTACCCCCCTTCACATGAAGACACTCTACTCTGGGCTGCAGCTTGTGCAAAATGTCTAAACCTGAGGATTTTCACACTTAAAAAATCCTGGGCTCAGCCGTTCCTACTGGCCAGCGGGAGGCAGTGCCCAACTCCATGTGCTAGCTAGCTTGGAGCAGACAGCCTCTGACCTGCCTGTGCCTGCCGGCACCTGTGTCCTGGGAGGCAGGCAGGGACAATGCTCAGCACAGACACTGTATAGCTGGTTGGCATCCCCCTAGGTTTACCACCTAATGCTAATTTCAAGCAGGTGTTCACCTTTCTTGTGCCTTTCCTCAGGGACCTAAGATGTCTCCAAGATTAGACAGGTACTGAGCAGGTGTGTGTGAGGAACCATATTTTGTACTCTGGCTCTTACAGACCCATGTAGACAGGACTCATGTATCCGAATCCTTTCAAGAACCCAGCCCCAGAACAAAGTCTCCTTGCTGGCACTTCTGAAGACCAGATGATTTTCCAACTCCAACCCAAGCCTTGTACCATTTGGGAGGCAGCTGATTAGTCACAAATGGGAACTAAATGCAACTCCCATCTGTTGAAAGCGCAGTAGATTTTTCTATTTTTCCAAGGGAAGGAAGTTGTCATTCTCTACTCCTTCTTTTCTTGCTTCCCAAAAGTCTAATAGCCAATGTGATTTGGATTAAATGGAACTCATTGAAGTCCTCCTTATCTTTCACAAGGAGAAACGGTGTCCTGGTATCAATGTCCTGCTGTGGTTCAGTAAATCCTAGTAGGAGGCTATTTAATCAGCAGGGTCCAAGCTTAGAGTTTGCAAACAGACCTTAAAATAAAAAGGCAGAAGTGAGCTAAACTGAACAGGCAGCTTGGCATTCCTTAACACAGAGGCAATTTGTTTTCATAGCTTCTATAACTACAGCCTCTCACCCCTAGGCCCATAAGCACCAATCAACCTTCAGGGAATCATTAGCTTAAAACACCTACTAGCAGATTTCTTTCAGGTCTCGGGAGTACTGGGGACTGTAAAGCTTATCATTTGGCATTCACTACATCCTTAACCTTTCCAAAAGCAGCTAGAGAGAGCAGAAACTGACAGAGGGCCTTTTAAAAATCTTTTAATAGCTGCTTTCTCCATTTGTGCTTATAGTGACCATAGATGTTGCAAAAAGCGTTCTAAAGCACTCCAGGCTTCCCTGGAGCAAAGATTGGCTGGTGCTGGGTATTGTAATAGCAGCACATTGTTCCACAGGTGCAAAGTCATTCTAAACCCTTCCCTTTTCCTCTCTCCAGAGACCAAGGCTTGCCATAACTTTCCACATCAAGACTTCCAGGTCTGCTGTCATTATTGCAGATGTGGTTACGGCACAGTCTGTGGGGCTGGGAATTACACTGGCAGCTCACTACTGCTGTGTCTCCACACTGGGAACCCTCTGTTTAGAATCACCATGCTGGCTGAAGAGTAACATTTTAATGATGTTTGCAGTTCAATTTTATTCAAACCATGGGCAGCTTTACCCATTTAAACATAGCACTTAGGCAACATGGCCTGTTGCAATTTGACGTTTTGCCCCTTTATAAGCATGGTCATTCTGAATATTTTTCAACCATGTACAGAAAAGTCCAGATCCTCCATGGCAGCTGAGACCACTCAGCACAACCAAGGAGCAAGGATTTCCAGGACTAGTTTATGGCTTCTGGTCCTCTGTTGTACTCTGGCCTCAAAGTGAGTTAGAGCAGCTTAGTACCATGTAACAATTTTGGTCCTCAAAGGATTCACTGCAAGACAGAACACTCCAGTCACCCCCCTACTCTAGTACACGTGTTCCTATTAGAGGCTTAGGTATAAAATAAAGACAAAAATTTGGCCCTTAAAAGTCATAGAAATATGTTTTTTCTGCACTTTTATTCCCACAATACCCAAGAATGAGGACCTCTGTGCAACATTTGTATCAACTATGCCAGAGCAAGGGTTCATGTTGTCCTCATTCCACAATGGGTAGACCCACGGTTACAGCTATCTTGGTTACATGTTTTTTACATGAGGCTGACAAAATCACCAATATCCTTTGATAACAAAAATAGTATGTTCAGTTAGCAGCCCTTAGCATTTGAAAATTCTTTACAGAAAGCATGTGACTCTACAATGAGACTCCTGTTGAGGCCAAGAGAGCCAGATCTCATCCATAATCACCAGTATCTCCATCATCATCATCATCTGTTAACAAAGCAACAAGATGTACATGTTCTGCTCCTCAATTCAAGTGACAAGAACCAGCCCACCCATTCACSAAATGGTGCAAGGAAAGCTAAGGAAATGCTCTTTTCTGTGGTCTCCAGGCAGGCACCTCCCAGAAGCTTCCTTGCCCAAGGAGCGCCCAGGACATTTGAGGGTTTCACACTCTGTCACAAATATTCTCACAGGAACCTTCCCAAGAGGTGGTTCACAGAGTGACCTGTCTATCTTCCTCACATGGCTGCAGAAGAAGAGACATAAAACCTAATGTACTAGACCTATTCCTGGCCGATCTGGCTGCTTAGCCACAGAACAGTGTGAGAGCACCAATGTTTGTCTTTGCTTCTTTCTGAGCAACTTTTTAAATTATATCCTGATCCTGACAATCCAGACATAAGGAAAATGTATTGTTGGTTGTGGGTTAAGTAGAACCCCCTATGCTGGGGTTTAGACAGGCATCATACAAATCCTGTTTCATCCAAAAACACCCATTTAGCTGCTATCTTTATAGGAATGATGCATAACCATCTTTCACATCACAGCCTGTCCTTCTGACATGACTCCTAGCCATCAGGCTTTTAGGGAGAGTCCAACATGAGACCTTTAACCCTCCCCCAGAAAGCTGTCCTTCTGTCTTGGTCTCACAGACTTGCTTATCATTACAACTAGCAACCATTATTTTGACATTTTTGTAAGTTTTTTGCATCCATGCGCACTGTCCACATTTTACTGCTGTTATTTCTATATTCTATTTCTAAAATGTGATCTTCACCCTGAGGTTTCTGATTCTGCCTCATGCCTGTTAAGATTTGTTAGGTTATGTGGTCAAAGGCTCATCTCCACATGCACGAAGGAGTCCAGAGGCACCACAGCAGGTGTGGGACGCCAGTGACCCAGCTGCAGAAAGGAAGGCCCTCCCTGGTGCCTCCCGGGGCTGTCCCAGGAGGGCCATCAGTCCGCAGCCAGGGGTGATGCCAGCTAGATGGGTCGATGGAAGAGGCTCTCCAGGACACTTTACAAACTAAGGAGGCCTGCTGCTGTGAGGTTTGGGGACTTAATATGGGATGCAGGGAAGAGCATTTGGGGATTATACAGAAGTCATTGTGGGATGTTTAGGGGAAAGACCATAGGTGGGGAAAGGGAGAGAGCAAGGTGGCTTCAGGAGGAACAAGTGTGGGAAAACAGAGGGATAGGGGATAAAAGGGGCCAGTCAAGTGTAAACAGTTCTGGTAGTGTGCTTGTCCAGCCATGCCCTGAGAGAGAGCAGGGACCCAGGGGCAGCTACTGCATAGATTGAGTGTCTAAAGCCAGCTGATGGAGGGATCCATATTATTTATATATTTTTTTCATTTGCCACTAATGGACCTTCATCCTGAACAGCCAGAGAGGGGACCAGGATGAGGCCGTTGGTGCTGTTTGTGTTTCTGCAAGTGCTGAGTGTTTCTGTCTATGCTGATCTGTGTGGTGGCCATGTGTGTATGTATATATGTGTTGTATATGTGTGTTTGGTGCAATCTGGCAACAGGGAGCTGCAGCAGCCTCACCTCTCTAAGGCTACTGGCTTTGGTAACCCCTAACAAGATTATTTCTGGGTCCTGGATCCTGATCCTGCCTTCTGCCACCTTGCTGTGCCTCCTGTTTCTGATTATTCTGCTAGGCCTTGCTTCAGTGCTGACTGATCCTACTCCTGGGACCTTGCTGTCTGTTTAGACTCCTTTACTCTGACTTTTGCTCCAAACCCTGGCCTAGACTCCATCTTGTCCCTTGCTGCATATAAAGTGTCATCTATATCTGTAAATTTAAAAGCACCAGAGCCTGTTCCTGGGTGCTGGGACTCAATGACAGTAACTGTGAAGTTGTAAGAACAGCCCTTGTCATGACTTGGATCCTTACCAGCAAACACTCCTAAACAATTTGAAGGCATGATTTGGGAAGTAGCTCAAATTAGGGTTTGCAAATAGTCATCCTTTTTTGGAGGCTAACGCAATGTAAGACAATAAATAAGGCCCATCCTGTGCCAGTTAGCCTCAGTGCCAGAGATTCAGCTGGGGCACATTTAATTTACAAACAGAGCTGTAGGCACAGAATGCTTGGATCCCGCACCCTCCCCTTGGTTCTCCTGGTCTGGTTAACTCCTAGCTTCCCACATCCTCACTATCAGCCAGTCAGGACTATGGTCTCTGGCCCCTGCTTTCAGCCCAGCTCCCTGCTGGATCAAACATGAGGTCACGCAGCCCCCTCCTGGCTCAGCTGTACCTCTGAGCACACCACCCTCTTGTATCCCTCCATCGATTTGCCCAGTCTAGAAGCTCTAGCTTTTGTCTTTACTACCTATCAGTTTTTCCTGTTCAAGAACCATGAATATCCACACACCTTGCTCACTATACACCTTGAAAACTCTTTTTGCAAATTCTCTTTACCACAAAGCCTATCCAGAGCTAAGTCACTAATGGGCTGAGACAACCACTCATCAGGTTGTCCTAACTGTTTTATTGTTTCTTTGTACTCCCCCACCCTGTCAACCATTTCCATCCATCTGATATTGTAGCATAAAAATTCAGTGTCCTCCCTAACCTCTTAAAACAGAGAGTAGACTAAAGCTATCACAGACCAAAGCCACTATGGCAGCAAGTTAGGAACCTGCAGCTGAATGGGAAGAGTTGCTAAGTCACCTCTCTCCTATCAAAAGATTCTTTTTTGCAGTAAGAATTGCACCTTTCTTCCCACAGATCCTTGACCAACTAGTGATCTAGTGTAAGGGTACGGAAGGTGGGAGAGACAAAATACATCTTTAAAAAGAGAGAATAAGGCAACAGAGAATAAGGTAGCAGAGAAAAATGAGGGCACTGAAAGGCTTGAATTTTGCCTCTGAGAAGATAAAGGGTGAGAAAGTGAGCTGTATTTCTCATGAAAAGAAAAGATTTTTTGACTTGCACTTCTCAGGCATTTTTCTTCATTACTGTGAAGCCCACTGGTGCTAACAGTGGATCAGAAACCCCACACACTGTTTCTCCTCATTACTTCATCAGGTGTCAGTGAGGCTAATCCGCACATGCCTGTCTTTCCTGTCAAGATCTTAGCAATTCCCCTCAGTACCTTCTCTCCACTAACCTGTATAGCTGAGCCATAGCAACAAGGTGCCAAGAAGAGATGAGCCCCACTGGTTCCTGTTACCTGACCCTGCCTTCAGAGAGCAGGCTGCTGCACTCACATTACAGTTCCCACTGCAGTGTTGTCTCTGCTGGAGATCACATTTTAACTGCATGATTCTCCCTCCTGCCTCCACCCTCCCAGATAATTTGCAATTTGTTTCTCAGAATTTGTCAGTGACAATCTCTTTCCTCTTGGTACAAACTCAAGACCTTCCTAAGAAGAGGGATAAAGTATTCACTGGTAGGAGACAGATGAGAGCCAGCATGGAAAAACAACCAGCTGGTCATCATGACCCGCATTCTACGCTGCTAAGGGTGTGGATTAATAATACAATGAGATTAATAAACACAGGAAGCAGTGAAGAGCATAGGGAAAAAACCTTGCTGGCACAAATGGGAGCACATCCCCCATCACCAGTGGTGGTGCATTTGCTCCAGCATGAAATTCATCCCAAAGAGTCAATAAAGACTACATCTTGCCAAACAAACATGAACACTCCTTTTTTATTGAATTTCAAGATCAGCAAATGAAGGAAATGAAGAAGCAGCCTATAGCCAGTCCTGAGAAAAGCCTCAGAACAAAACATGACTTGAAAAATGAAGGCAAGTTGGCTGGGAAATGAGTCCTGTCACAGAGATTGAACACAGGCTGTAGGTCCATAAACAAAGAGGAATGAAAGATAAACATGAATATAAAGAGCCGATGGGAGAATATCTGGGACATGGATTGGGTGTGGGGAGGGGAGGAAAGGAGGGCTAGCAATCTGCACTAAGTCTGGTTTTATTTAATGTCTATTAATGATCTGGAAGGAAGCAGTAAACAGCACATTCATTCAATTTATATTTGATATAATGACTCCTATGAATTAGAGAGGTGTTGTGTAAACCAGTGAGGACAAGACACAAAACGCAATAAAACCTAGACAGGCTGGAAATAACAAAATGACAGTCAAGTGCATGGGCACAAGCCAATAATCTTCAGGAGGAAGAATAAACTAAAATGCAGAGATTAAGTGGAGGAATGCACTTAAAGAAGGGAAGCAGGATGTCCTAACGATGGCAGAGACCAACAAACTGGCTGTGAGCTTGTGGAACAGACTCATCCCAAAGGAAGCAAGAGGGTAAGTATATGAACCTATTGATTTATGAGGAATTAAGTCAATCAGATGAGTTTGGCTGCATGACTGCTGAGAAAAGAGAGCAGAGTGTGCCCAGGCATTAATGTTGAGACAATCTTTTGGAGATGAGGAACCACCCAAGGGACCTATGTATTTATCTGTTTATGTGTATGTCTATCTATTTGGACAGTGTAAACACCACAGAGGAGGAGCAGTACTGATTTATGGAGTGGGGAGGAATAAGGATCAGAAACAAACTGAAAGAAATATAGGCTGGCTCAGTGACAGGGTGAGTTGTATTGCCCTGTGAAACAGCTACCTGCAGAGGGGTCTGACATTTCTTCACTCTGAATCCCTTAAAACTAGATTGTAGAAAAACATCTGAGAGAACATATTCTAGGAAACAGATTTTTGTCTTTGAGAGGATGGACTGAATAAATACGCAGGAAAATGGCAGCCACAGTGAGTGCAGTCTGGATAAAAGGGGTTGTTTGCACTAATAGGTCTCATCTGTTGTAAAATCTTAAGAAGAGGTAAGCCTACCTCTACCCAAAACTGCCTGCACAGCAGTTGTCTGGAAAGCAAAAATGACAAAGCCAGGGGACAGCTAACGAAAATACAAGGGCAAGAGAGAGGCCAAGGAACTAAAATGAGCCACCTGGCAACAGGCACCAGCTCGGGTCTGCATCAAGGGACCTTGACACTTAACAGCTCAGTGGTTGGCATATTCACCAGAGGCATGGGAGACCTGAGATTGCGCCCCTTTTGGCAGGCTGTATTTGAACCCACATCTCCCAGCTCCCTGAAGAGCATCCTAACCATACAGGCTGGCAGAGGGAGCAGTGGTTACCAACCCTTCCATTTAAGCTTTTACTTCTTGTATCCACTCAAGTCTTTACTGGGCTAGAGACAGGATGGGAAATGAAAATGCTGTTCTCATTGTATGGGAAGGTAAAGATCTAGCTTGCAGTTCTCACAGAAAACGTTTCAGCATTCAGCAGCTTCTAACAGAGGAGTTACTGAGCAAAAGGAAAGCATTTACACAGTGCTTTCTCAGGGGGGAAGAGGGAAGGAGGGAATCTGAAAGAGCTTCAACAGAAGAAAAAGGCAGGGTGACAACTTAGGAGATGTGAACTTCAAGGATGACTGCTCAGCACAGTGCAGGTTTGGATGGCTCTGGAGGCAGGACCAGAAGCAGACAATTAAGAGGAACTTGGCTGGCAGAAATGCAAATGCCTCAGGAATTTAGACAATCTGAGGGTAAAGTGGAAAGGGCAAGGGAAGTTTCAGATCTACTTTTGGATATGGGATCAGTTAATCTAGTGCTAACATCTTGCAAGGTCATCGTTTCAAGGCAATAAAGCTCCTTCATGCACCACAAGAATATCCAGGATATCCTGGAAAATTACCCTTCATTTAGATAGATAGCTCCTTTTCCCAGACAAGCAGCTATAATACATTATAAAATGAGATCTCATGATTTGGGCTGAAGGGAAGGAGAAAAGGAGAAAGACTGAAAAGAAATCTATTGATCATCATATTTTCAAACATAGGACACTGGTAACTGGCTTCCCAGCTGTCTGGAGAAGATAAGAACAAAAGAGAAAGTGAGGAAATTTTAATATATCACTGGTGATGTAAGCATTAGACTTGATAACAAGCTACAGTTCTTTACTTAGACAATAGTCAATTTTAAAAATATACACAAAAATGCCAATAAATTTTCAAAAAGTAATTAGCCTTACTTACAGAGCTGGGAAGGTGCCCAAACTCCAGATCCTCTTAAGCAAGGGCAAACTCCCACCATACAGAATTGTAAGAGCTGTTCAGTCATTAAGTATTTCTACTTTAATTCCCTTTACTGTACAGACAGTCCCTGAGTGAAACAGGCATCTCCAAGCTTAATGCAAAGAACAGAGTTCAACCACTCTCACATTTAAAAGGTTTCTTCTTATGTTTAAGTAGAATTTCCTGTGTTTGGGTTGTGCCCATCAACACTTGTCCTGTCACTGGGCACCACTGATATTAGTCCAGCTCTGTCTTATTTACACAGCCCTGTCAGGTATTTATATACATGGATCAGATCCCCCCAAGCTTTCTTTCCTCCAGGCTGAACAGACCCAGCTCTCGTAGCTTCTGCTCATATGAGAGATGCCCCACTCCCTTAATCATCTTTGTGGCCCTTCACTAGGCTCGCTCCACTAACTCCATGTCTCTCGTACTGGGGAGTCCAGCACTGGACCCAGCACTCCAGATATATCTCACTAGGGCTGAGCAGAGGGGAAGCATCACATCCCTCGACCTGCTGGCAATGCTCTGCCTAATGCAGCCCAGAATGCTGTTGGCCTTCTTTGCCACAAGGGCACATTGTTGGCCCATGGTCAGCTTGTCCACTAGGACCACCAGGGCCTTTTCTGCCAAGCTGCTTTTCAGTCAGTCGGCCCCTAACCTGTACTGATGCAGGCCATTTGTCTGGGGAATTTTTAAATCTCTTTGGAAATAAAGGAATAGCCTCAGTTCTGTCTGCTTTTCCACGTGTACTGTGATGCAGTCCCCTAGATAAACATGTCTCCATCTCTGCTGAGGACTGGGAAAGCAGAGAGATTTCAGCTGTTTGGAAAGGCTTTTTAATGGTAAGAATAGTAAAGCAATGGAAAATTATGGAGGCAGATTGTGAAAATCTGTTAGTGGAGTTTACCTAAGTACGTAACAGGAAAGTATTAGGCCTAGCTGATCCTGCTTTCAGGCAGGGGAGTGGATTAAATGAACTTTTGGAGGTTTTGCTACAGTTCTCTCCCAATTCACTATACGGAAATAGGGGCATTGCTGTTTGAAAAATCTTATCCTGTTATTCAAGGTGTGGCACCCATCATCTGGCACTGCATTGAAACACACATTCCCAAAAAGGCATTTTACGGCCTTATCCCTGCAGGATCTTAATGTTCTGCAAACACTAATAATTTATTTTCACAATGCTCCTATAGATGCAGAGGGAGTATTTACCTTCTGTGTTTACTCATGTGTTTACAATGGCAGCTGAGGTATAAAGAAATCAAAGTCAAAATCACCAAAAGAAACCATAAACTTTGGTTTCTAGTTTGAGATGCTTAACAATTTTTCTTCAGGATCTATAAAATTTCTTCAAAGTACAGTTCACATAATAGTGAGTGTTCAGAGTATCCGAAATCAGATCCCAGTTGTCAGGGTTTCCAGAAAATCCATTACCATCTGTGAAAAGTTTTGAGTTAAGTGACCTGCCCAGCATTACATAGCAATGATGTTCAAGACAATAACAACGAAATCCATAACAGCAACAAAATCCAATACTAGGACAACACTCAGTTTCCCAAACCTCAAGGCAATCCTTTCCTATCTTTCCTCTGCCATCACCATCCAAATTCCTTGGTTTCTACAATAAAGTAACCATAATTCATTCCACAGCAGGTCCATCCTGTACAGTGAAAAAAAAACAGGCTGTGGTCATGTAATTACAAATTGGAAGATAATGCACACAATGGGCCTGAATTATGACAGCTTTAGTTCTGACATTCTTTAGTTTGGCTTGACAATTATTATATTTTTTTCTTATGGGTTTATTTTTTTTTATTGTTGCAAGTTGATTTTTTAGATTTTTACCAAAGCAAACTGGAAAGACATTCCTTATATGGAACCATCTGATCCACAGCTGAGTAAACAGCAGAACTGGGACCTTTGCACCCACAGCACAGTTCAGCTGGTATATGGAGATACAACGGCACAGCTGGTGATGATGATAGGCTGTTATCTTCAGATGCTTTTATTATTTGCATATCTTCAAACAGGTTTTGTGCATTTCAGAAGAAAATAGTGGTATTTCTCCTTTTCTTGAAAAAGATACTCTTCAGACAAATGTACCTATCTTTCTGTCACACCAGCTTCTTGCCCTCAAATTCTGGTTAATTTTATAGGCGTACCAGCATTCTGGCTATTCTCCAATTATAAAAAAATAAAGCCATGTTGTTAAAAGAGGCTAGTTAGCTACATTTGGCTCTTTTGTAAGGTACAAAAAAATCCCACTGTGGATCTCTAACTGAATAAGAAACCTAAGTATCTTCTTTCTGAAACTGTGCATAGCTCCTGTGCTGATTTCTGAACCTAAAATAAATCTGAAAGCATAGATCTCAGTTCTGATCTTCCACAGGTTTTATACACATCCAATTTCACTGACCCCTGTAGAATTATTTCCAGGTAACACCAGCAAATAACAATAGTGTTATATAAAGGCTTTTTTTTTTCATTTTAATGTACCTAGCTTGTTTCCCGTATTAAAAATTCATAAATCACCTAATATATATGTCTATACATAAAAGCCTAACTCATTTCTTCTACCTGGCAATGTAAATCTCTTACCTCAATCAAAGTCAATACAGAGGCACTAATAGAACAGTTAGATCTGAGTAGTTCTGATTGTTTAATACCATTAGGCCTGTATAGAAGTGGGTCTTCCAGCTCTAAATATATAGAATGACTGGAAAAGCTGAACATATGTCCCTGAAGATGAAAAAGTGAAGGTTGGGAGCATTGCATTTAGGACGTAGAAGCAACAATCACAGAATCAGTCATCCAAATGGTATTATCAGTAATATCTCAGTAGCTGTGTGAAAGCAGACCAGCTGAAAGGATGTGTTTAAACATGCCAGATATGTTTGGGATATCTTACATTGCTGTCCTCAGAAGTGCACTGATAGGTTTTGTATTTAGGGCTAGCTAACGTACAAAGTAAGTCAGTACATGGGGAAGCTAGAAGAAAGTTTCACAGAAAAAAACGACACATATTTGTCCTCATCAGTGGTATTTACAGCCCCAGTGACTTATAGCATAAACCCATGCAACATTAGATTTTTACAACTTCTTTCTAATGACTAGGCAAAAAAACTCAAAATGACACAACTCTTGAGGAGGTCTTTGAGCCAAGTTCAGAGCTGATGTAGCTCATAAAACAGCAACCATAAGCAAAGGGAACAAACTCTGACTCCACAGATCAGACACGGTGGTTAAGAAGGAACACAAGTCCTTGAATGGTCATAAATAAAGCACGTCCAATTAGTATTTGAGTCATGTCCCTACTTTTTCTTACACTCTCATAACCAACATCACACCTACTGACTATCATACTTCTAGCTCTGTTGTTCTAGTAACGACGCTTGATGTGTAATTTAAATACACTCTTTGCCTGCTTACGAAATGAACCCTGTGTGCCTAAGAGCCAAGAGGCTTACCATATACCTGATACACAAGAAATGCCCTGTTCCCTGCAGTCATTTGACAGGAAAATCTGCACTAACAAATAGTCGAGATTTTATGATTTCATAGAATCACAGAACAGCCGAGGCTGGATGGAGCCTCTCGAGATTGCCTAGTCTAACCTCCCTGCTCAAGCAGGGTCACCTAGAGCACGTTGCCCAGGACCGTGTGCTGTCAGGTTTCGAAAACCTCCAAGGTTGGAGACTGAACAACCTCTCTGGGCAATCTGCTCCAGTGTTCAACCACCCCCACATTTAAAAGGTTTCTTCTTATGTTTAAGTGGATTTTCCTTTCTTTCAGTTTGTGCCCATTGCCTCTCATCCTCTCGCTGGGCACCACTAAGAGTCTGGTTCCATCTTCTTTACATGCACCCATCAGGTATTTATACACATGGATCAGACTCTGCCGAGCCTTCTCTTCTCCAGGCTGAACAGTCCCAGCTCTCTCAGCCTCTCCTTGTATGAGAGATGCTCCAGTCCTTGGTGGCCCTTTGCCAGACTCACTCCAGTAAATCCATGTATCTCTTGTACTGAGGAGCCAGAACTGGCATATTACATCCCTTTGGAAGGGAAAGAAGACATTTCTATTCTAGTCTAGTCTAGTGTAGTCTAGTCTGGTCTAATCTAGTCTAGTCTGCTTGTCCTGTTGTGTTCTAGATATTTCTTCTGCACTCACACTACAGAAGCTGAGCACCTTCCAATGGGGGAAATAGCTGGGCTCTTCTGCTTGTTTGCTCTTTCATTCCTTCCGCAGGTAAGGAGTTTGAATGTCTGAGCTTGGGAGTCTTTCTAAAAAGCATTTAATGAGATATATTCCCATAGAAAGAAGAAGGTCAAAGCAATGTGCCTGCAGTGAGGGTTGGCATACCTGCTGCTTTTAGTCCTACTGAAGTTACCTTTAAGAAGTAGCCACAGTAGTGAAGTTATAGTGACATGGATTTGAATATAGAACAGCAATTCAAGTACAGTTCTGGGAAAGTATATGATTTGCCAATTTATGCTAAAGTCCTTGCTGGCCTGTCTGTATGCTGTTGTTATCCATGCGACCCAGAGTACAGCTAGTGTGAGAATGCCTTCTCTGCACAGTAATCACATGCTATTTTGGGTATGTAAGTAAATCTCTAGTGTCTTATTTCTTCTAGGGATGACCTATACTCTTGGGCCAGGCTCCAAGAGAACTCTCTGTCCTTCACCTCACCACTGCTGTCCCTCCGTCTTTGCAGGGTTGTGTCTCTGATGCAAGTCTATTCAGGTTAACATAGGAATTTAGCTAGGGGAACTGGATATGCAGATGAGAAAGGAAGTTTTCCTGCATTTGTTGTTTGGCTGAATTGCAACAAGAATACCTATCTAGAAAGTATTTCCTGTTACTAAAGGCATCGCTAAGGAATGTATAATTCTTAGCAGAACTACTGCCCTTGTTCTACACAATCCAGATTTCACTTGATGATATAAATAAATAAACCATGAAATGTTCAGAAAACACAAATCACCAGTCCATCAAAATGCCTGATAAATTAGTTCAACAGACCGGACTACAGACCTGTTTAATGAATCATCATCACCAAGAGTAAATAAATTCAGATTAAGCAAAACTTGACTGAATCATGCTGAAGTTTGGCACTTAGCAAAATAGATCAGTCTGAAATCTCGCAAGAGGAACATATAATCTCATAAGATTTATAAGTGTTATTGCTCACCACATATGTTTCTAGGTTACTGTTTGCTGTGCTAAGAACTGGATGCTTTGAGTATATGAAGGCTTGCCTGATATTACACATTTTAATCTCCTCCAAGAAACTATTCTCTTTCTGCCCCTCTATGGGGTACAAAATAAACTTTTACAGTAGTAAACTTTCTCATTACTTCCTTTCCTCTTGTAAAATTCCCAGTTTCTCCCAGGAGGTTATCAATTCCATGTGATTATTCAATATTGTTAGTTAAAATATCTGCAGCATGTTGTGATACAGTCAAAATGTGAATTGACTGAATGCTAAATTCAGTCACTCTGCTTCAGCCATCCAAAAGAATCCTCTTTTTTTTAATTCTGTGACACTATCCTCACACACCAGTCATTGTATTAATCTTTTGGTAGCTGTAGATTAGCAATGGCCCATGCCCACAGAAATCTTTTAAACCACAAATCAAGACAAGAAATAATTTGGCCACTTTTTATCAATAATTACTTAATATTTATGTCATGGCAGTATCCAGAGGTTACAATCAGGGTAGAAATCCAGATGTGCTAACTGCTACAGAAATGGGAAGGTAAAGTCATTTGCAAAGCAAACTTATAAATTATAACCACGTGCAAAACTGACATCAAGTTTTCCTTTGGTGTAATGGTATAAAAAGTCAAATATCTTTGCATTTAAGTATTACATCATGCTGCAAATATTGGCTAGGGAGAGTTGCTATTATCAACCTTAATATACCAAGAAGTATAATATGCTGTACAAGTTCCAGAGTAATGCAGTGGGTGATTCAGCCTTGGAGAGCAACCTTATTGTACAGAATGCTTAAAAGAAAAAACTGGGATTTACTAGCCAGCATTACATGGACTGCTGATCAATATTATCAGAATTTGATTACTTGTAGCCTGAGTGACTTTCTACAGGCAACAAAACCCCATGTCTTTATCCAACCAGGTGCATTTACAGCCAGAATACTATTCTTCTCCCACACCCATGTTTTACTGAAGAAAGTGACAGAATCTTTGCAGCACCAAAAAGACTATATCTGGCTGAATTTTAAATATGTTCAGTGCAAGCCAGTCTAAGAGTGCTCAACAGAAATAGCCTCTACAGCTATAGAGACAAAAATAAACTCATAAAAGACTAATTTTATATCCAAATACTGCCCTAAAGGCTAAGAAACGTTGGCGATTATCATATAAGCAGTGCGCGCGCACACACACACACACACACACATATATATATATACACACACACATATATACACATATTTACACACACACACCAAAATAATGTTTATCACTGTGTGACTTTAGGCTCTGAAATAAGCCTGTTCATGGTTTCTTGTGATATACAGAAGTAAGATTCACCAAAAACACATGTCCTTGGTGGCCCTGATGCTTCGTTCCATCTGTGGGATAGAACTGCTTTTCAAGGCACCTTCTGGTAGCTGCAGGGCATTGCTCAGACAGACGTTCTTCTCTGTCTGTCCAGGTGGTCTCTGTAGCGCTAAGTCAGCCCAATAAATTAATCCCAACAATACTCTACTGAGAAGTGAGAGTAGAGTTCCACTGCTATTTTCTCCACTACTATGCCTCAGAGAAGGCTGTCTGAGATACATCTTAGCATGCATTTTGTCCTAGGAACTGCAGAAAAACATTCTGCAAAGTATGAATCTATGTAGAGTTCTCTCTGGAAAATACGACACAAAGTGGAACGTCCAAAAGAAAGTACAGCTGGTGTATGCTCTTGGCAGGGGGCATTGGGAAATGAGAATGGAAGAAAAAGGGACAGTGGAGCAACTCAGAAGGGAAGAAGAGCCCTTGTAAGAGTGGAACAAGTAGCACTGCATCTCAAAAAGCTCTTACTTCCAGACACAGCAGCAATACATCTGCTCTACTTGTGGCAGATTGTGTGAGTCACAAATAGGATTTCACAGCCAGCAGCAAATTTGTGAGCCATAAAACCCACTCCCTTCAGTTACAAAGTGATCACCTCACAGGGATGTTGTAAGGCCTGTTCAACTGATATTTATAGAGTACTTTGAGATCCTGAGATGAAAGTCAATATAAAAGGCTACAGATTTTTCATAATGTTCATAGACCACCTGCTCAGACCAGAAGCATTCACTTTTAACAGTGCTTGATCCAGCTACCAATCTGATATCTCCACTGGAATTTACTAAAACAGATGTGGCTGTCACATTTAATCTCTCTTTTACTAGGAACTCTGAGAACAAGAACTCCTGGAAAAGGAAATAAAATGAATTTCATTAAAACTGATGGTGAGAAGAAGCCCTGTAATTCTGTTCCCACAGCTCATGGATTCTCCATCTGTACCTTTCAGAAAGCTGCCACAGTGACTAACTCTACTAGCTTCACAAATTAGACCTGACCTAGATTCACTGGAGTCTTTGTTCAGCAGCTGGTTAGTGTAATATTCTGACTGCAGCAATGTTCAGAATTGCTCTATAAAGCAGTGATTTGAAAAGAAAAACAAATAAAATGAAATTCATGTTTTCCTGTATTCACAACATGCTAGCCCTCACTTGACTTTATACCAAACAAATCAGTCAGTGAGTGGAATGGTAAAGTTTAGAATAGTGCTGTATTTTCTTAATTCCATAGTATGCTCTTGAAAAAAAAAATTGCTTCATTATTTCCTCTTACTCTTTATTATAGAACTAACAAACTCCAGGGGAGCAAAGGAAAATATGATTCTGAAAACCAGAGGTGGTTACAATTAAGAATATCATTTAGTGCTTTGTGGAATTAAGGTTATAAAGTCTGAAGTTTAAAATCATGTTAGCTAAGGATAAAACAATTTGGAGGCTTTTTTAAAACTGATCTGAACCATATGAAACTCTTCAGATCATGGATCTGGACTTGCATCCCTTCAGAATAAGGTTTCCCATGATGTTTTGGACTTTCTGCATTGTGGATAGAAACTGAGTACAGATGTCCCAACATGTTTCAGAAACTTTAAAACCATTTGTTCCATGATAGTAGTGGGAAAAATTAATTCGAATCTAATTTAGCAATCCATTTTTAGTTTTTTTGAATTGGCTTGTGCTTGTCTTAAATATAATACAAAAACATCAAAGTGAATTAAATCCAAAGGAAATAGTTTCTTGACCCTTCATCCACTAGTGAGAGATTTCTTAGCAGCCAGAATATGTTTGGTGACATATAATGATGTGCATACTTCCAGTTAGCCCTTCAGATAGATGAGTCTGACTTTTAGGACAAATTACAGCCCAAGTTGCATTTGAGATATATTTCAGAAAAGGTACTTCCAATGCAAAGTTACAGCAAATGAATCAGAGATGGACACTACTGCTGCAGAAAGTTCATTATTAATTATTGAGGGGTTGGTGGGTGTTCTCGCATTCAAATGTAACATAAGCATCATCCAGGCTAAGAAAAAGTTTTTGAATTCCTTTTACTGTGTGGGCTGTTATTAAACAATAAATGTTTAAAGCTGACTGTTTTCCACTAAGGAGATTGTTTTTTTTTTTTTTTAATCTATAGCAATCACGGTAAAGCTCTGCATGACACAAAATACTTGTCTTTGTGTTTTAGTTTGTTCCAAAAAAAGGAGAAATTGCTAAAGGCATTACCGTTATAGAAACATATCTTCTTGACTGTGTATGATGGTCATATATGTCCTAGACAGTGTCTTCCCAGGCTACCTGCTGCAAACAGCTGAAGATAGATTTATCCTAAATTACCAGCTCACAAATTCTGCACGTGATGGTATATGAGGCAATGTTAAATGGTCCACACTACACAGACTGGGAGAGCATATTCACAGCACCTCTTTTGGGAAGCTTCAGGCAACTAGCTAGCTGTGATAGGCCTTTAAACTCGCTCCCTACTAACAACGCTGGGTACTGAGGATGTATCTGTGCTGCCAGTTTGGGATAATTTTTGACCTTATGGTCCTACTATTCTGATCATCCAGGATCCTTAAGCTTCTTCACATTCATGCTGACATTAGGGGCAAAATTTGCTCTTGTCTTGGTGGAGAAACCTGGGAAAACAGGGTGAAGACTGCAGAACTGTGAACACTGGAGCCCTGATGCCCCAGAACTGAGTCCCTCACAAGCAATATGAAAACAAAGGAAGTGTTGTTGGTTGGCTTCATACAAACCAGTTTTGGTACCTCAAATTTAAAAAATTGAGAACAATATGTGGGAGGCAGGAACCAGCAGCTTTTGACTCTGTTCTGAGCTGCACAAGATGTTGTCATCTTGTCATCGGGAGTCAGGCAGGGTCAGAGGCCCTCCTGACCCATGACCCTCTGTGATCAGAGCTGAATCTCAGTGCTTATGATAGCTCCCAAGAATCTTTCCACCCAAATCTCTCCTTCCTCAGGCATTGAGGCAGCCAAGGACCCAGAAGAAGAGCCTTCTCTCAAGCCAGAATAGGGCCTCTCCCTTTCTCCTAGCATTGCCATCCAAGAGCACACCTGACACCAGATAAAATAGTGAAGGAGCTATTTTCTTGTGTGTATTTTGAGACAGGTGCTTTTGCTCCTAGGGACTAAGGATGTGGTGCAGGACAGAAAGCACTTGTATTAAGGGATATATGGTAAATAATGTAGTGGGCCGCCTATGACAGACAGGAGATAAGCCTCAGATGGAAATGATGATGTTATACAATAAGAAATGTTCAACAACATTGAAACCTTTTCTCCATTCATATGGGGCAGAAACTGCAGGCTGCTCACAGCCCTTTGCTGTGTTCATTTGGAAAACTGCAATGTTCAGCTGGCACTGGCTGCCAAAAGTCAGTTACTGTCAAACTAAAAACACAGCCTGGGCCATTGACAACAAATCACAACACAGGCAAACACAACAATGGACATTGCAAGTACCTCTCCAAGAAGGTTGTTCTTGCCAAGTATTATGGGGCAGATCGAAGAGTAGATCCAGGACTTCTAAGAGGCAGAGTTTGGTGAGCCACCAGGAATTGCAGCAGCAGGCTGTTTGGGCAGCCAGTGAGTAGTAGCAGGAGGCAACCCAAGGGCATCATGCTTCCTCTGCTCTTTCCCTGCAGAGCCACTTTTGGGAGGTGCAAGGAACATTGCTGGTATGCCTGCTTCCCATTCCCTTTGTTGGTTTGTATCATTTCATTCACTGATTTAGTTGGGCTTTTAAGATTTCCATTTGTAAAATAAATATTTTGGACAAATGAACTGCTGTGTTCTCTCATGCTTCCTTTTTTTTTTTTTTTTTTAGGTTAAGCAAAGATTATTATTATTATTCCAGGCTCTACCTGGCCCACTGTGGACTAGCCCACAGTGTGCAGATGGTGGCCATGAAATGATTCTCTTCAGACTGTCCTTGTCAATATCATTAGTGACAAGGCTACGAAATAACAAGCTGACTACCTGGACCCCTATGGAGCACTCCTCAGTTGTACCTGAGGCAGACAAGTCAGAGCAGGGGGTGTCCTGGAGAGGTCTGTGCTAACAGGGTGCAAAAGGTGGTGGAGGAGGTCTCATGGCAGGGAATATGCTGTATTGGTGTGACTTCAACAACATGAGTGCAGCCAGCATGCATTGCTTGGTCAGTGATGATGGCAAAGGCAGAGGTAACATACCTTCAGGCTCTTCAGGGTTATGGTAAGTTGCAGGCAGGAGTGTGAATTCCTCACCTTTAGTATTTTCCAGTGACAGTTTGATGATAGGAATTGGACACCCATCAGAAACTGGGAGAGGAAGTCACTGGTCTAAGAAACTGTTTTTGGCAGCAGAAGCAGTCTATTCTGGCTGCTACCAGCACAGTTTCATTGTTGTTATTGTTTACCTGAAACACAGGATCAGCTAGTGGTCTCCTAATTCCAAACTCTCAGAGACAGGTCAGGAACTGCCAAGAAGGAAGGAGATAATACTTGTCCACATGGCAGGCAATGGCTGCAACACTGGAGCTGGTCCATCACCACAACACTGAACAACCCTTCCCTGAAGCTTACTAACCTATGTAAAGTCCTGAATGGCCCTTGGTTGCTCCAGGAGGTTAGTGGAGCCTACAAGCTTGGATTAGTTAACCTGAGAGGTTTCTCCTGCCCTTCTGCATGCCTGTTTCATACTCAAAATCAGTTTTCCTCTCATACTGAAATAGATTAAAGCTAGGGGAGGGTTTATCATATTCATGCTTTTTGAGTAAAATATTTCCAAGTAAGGACTATTCTTCCTGTTTGTATTCAACTTGCTTTCTGGATTTAAAATAGAGATGCCTGTGTCAAAGATATATACACACACATATATGGGAACACAAAACTATCATCTCAACTATTCTTTTTAAAATAAATGACTCAGATTAGCTTTGGGTGAACCTTTTCTCACTTGCTTCAAACAAGTAGCATCTTCCTCATCTTCTCTAAGTGGTAACAAGCATGTGCACAGAAGAAAAATGAAGACAAAACACAACGCACCATGTAAGAGTGTTCTCAGTGAGTGCAAATCAGCTGTGAATATATAAGATCTGGGGATCTGCCCAGAGGAGCTATGCTGTAGCTGGATTTCCCATGGCTCTGTTTTCTAGATACACAGAAGTCTGAAAAGGGTAGGGCAAGAAAGACATGGGTAGGTTCCAGAGGCAAGTGAAATAGCCTTCAAATGCTCCAGGTTAGCCGACTGACAGCATAGAACCAGATTTTTTAGTCTAACTAAAACCAACAGCCATAATCCTGATCCAAGCAAGACTCTTTCCTCCCCATTTTTATTCAGACAAATATCAAAGAGGTTATGCTCACTTCTGTCTGCACCAGGGTCATGGGGAAAGTGACAGATGCACTGTATTAGCTCATCACCTAAAATCTGAAATTGCAGCCCTGAAAACTCTTCTCGCCTGTTGCTTAATAGTACTCGAAATGCTTAAAACTCCAGAGCACCACCAAGCATCTCATACAACGTAGGACATCTACATTATATGACAGTAGAGACATCCGCATCTGAGCTAGGCATTGGCTGTGTGTACATTAGTAAGTAGTATGGCTCATTCAGAGCATCTCTGTAGAGTGAAAGCACTTCGTGCTGAGGATAAAATGTCCATGTTATACATGATTCAGAGATTATTTCAGACTAGCACTAGTCTGGTCCTGTGGACTGAATGTCCATTTGTCATTGAAGTGCATCAGACATGCTCCTGCAGCTCAGTTTTGCATTTATTTATTTTTAATCCCAAGGGAATATAGTTCTCAGACTCAGTGTAAACCAAAGCACAATCGTGAAGCTGATCAAGAGGGTCACTTGAAAAGCACAATTCCAATCTCAAGTAAAATGATGATGTAAAAATATCCACCGCAGGGTCCTCTAATATACTGTCAGTGGAGTCAGTAGGTATGGTTCATTTAACCTCAGGCATCAATGTTCAGGGGGAGACAAATGGTTGAAATTCTTCAGTCTGTGCTAAAGGAAAGTCAAGATAGATTATCTGATGATCCTTTCTTGCCTTACACTCTATGATTCTGGGATATGGTGACTTACTTAAGGAAGCCAATGTTCCTTACAGGGTTTGCAAAAGTAAATATTATTATGTGTTCCTCATAGTGAAGAATCAGGTGCAGCAGGTACAAAAGTGACCAAAAAGGTCAACTCACAACAAAAAGCATAATGCAACAATCATCACAGTAAAACTTCAATAAACATGCAATCAATGCACCACAGAAGATCATTATTTTTTCATTCTGTTGAGCCTCTATGAGCCAAAATGAAATGTGGAATACGTGGTTCAGTTTCTTTAGCTGCCAGATGGCCTTTCTGCAGTCCACTCAAGTTTCACTTCCTCACAGTAGAGTTCTGTTTTCATACATCATTATCACTGTCTTGTAAGCTTCTAGCTTAGTAAAGCATTTGACTCACCTCCCTGCCCAATTTTATACTCCAAATGCCTTTGCCTCCTAAGAAAAGCAAGCATGTCAGTCAGGACACTCGTGCAACAAGCAAATTCATAAACAATTGGCAGTTCTTTTCTGCCTGTGGTTTTGGAAGGTTTGACATAGTTCTTTCAAGAACAGCTGAAAAATCATGCAGCTGGGCTAATGTCAGCTTTCTTTAAGCTTACAGTTTGTAAAAGCTGGCTATAGATTGCCAGCAACTAAAAGCCATGTGAACAGCTACCTTGTTTATGGAAGAGCTGAAGAACAAAGCTTATATAGAATGACCTTTCCTCTGGAATAGTTTCTGTCAATCAATCAGAGGTGCTGTCAAACCGGAGGTTGCACTCAGGTGATTGTGATAAATATCCAGAGAGGGACATATCCTCAGTGAATTTATTTAAATCCATGCTCAACGTATTCATTGTTTTAGCCTCAGAGATATGCTGCAACAGTCCTATTTCAGTATTTAAATGGGCATTATGTGAAAAATGACTTTTATTTCTTTTAAACATGTTGACCAGTTGACCACAGTCAACTGTTGTGGTAGTAGAAATGTTGTCAAGAAAGGATCTTAGATTTGCTCCCAGTTGTCTGCGAGCCTCTGCAAAGCAATACAGATCATATCTATTGACCTTGAGCTGACACACTAAGGCTCCAGGATTTTCTAGTTCACCTGGTGCAAAAGAAAATGGTCAACAAGAATGTAGGTTTGAATCTGGCACCAGGGTCAGAGGGGGACCTTCCAGTAGGTATTATGTTCAGACTTTCCACCTTCAGCCTTATGGATGGTTTCGTCCACAAGTCCAAAGTGAATCTAGCTGATAAAAATACTCAGTTAGGTCCCATACCTTCCTTTAGATCCTATTCAATATGTCATTAGTGCCATAACAGTTTCACTTCTTCCAAAGCTGACAATGTATCTAAGATACCAGTATATCCCTCTTGTGGAACAGAAACACCACACGTCCTCATCAACATTCAGCTCACTGTGGAGTGACGACATCCTGTAGTTGTGGGACAGCCAACAGAGACCAGACAGGAGATGTTGTCCAGGGACATGGCTTCTTAGGTGGCAGCTTCCTACGCCTGTTCAGTTGACAGCAAAGCAATAATCCTATATTGCAATGAGCTCTGTCAAAGCTTGGTCACTACAAGCCCAAAGCACGGTATATAATCATGGCAAATGCATTGCCGTAGTATGTGGCTAGGCCCAGACTGGCCCTGACAGGCCTAGTACAGTGCTAGTATATTCCCATATGGATTAAATGATGTGGTAATGTTTTATTACTACATGATCACACGCAGTAATAAAACAAACCTCATCTCTCTCATGCAGTCTTGGAGTCAACAACAACAACGAGCAGACCCAAAGTTAGTTGGGCTTAGTACTGCCCTAGGGCTGCATTAGTCACCCTTTGTCTCCCCACTCCGTGATTCTTTCAGCCTCCTTCCCTTCCCAGTCCAGCCCTGCTTCAGTGTGCCTCGTACATTTTCCTCAGTTCAAGCAGCATCCACCAGGCAATATAGACAAAGCCGCTGTCTTACATTATTTCATTTATTGTTAGTGCTTCCCAAGCTTCACTCTTAGCTGGCACATCACAAGCTCATTTTGTACAAAAATGACACACATGACTCCTTTTGACATATCAAAGTGGATCTTTTGCCTTGGATTCCACCAGTGATACTGCCTCTGTAGAAACTCATCCTGCACTCACTAGTGGAAGAGGCAAAAGCACTATGTTGGCTGCAGATTTTTTAAATGTATGTCTACAAAGCAGAGTGCATGTCTTGCAGAAACATTCAGATGAATTTGGGATTACTATCTTGGGTGCTAGAAGCATTTTAGCCTTATTTGCAAAGTGTTCCAGCCAATTAGCTCTAATTACAGGAACAGTTATGTTACACTAGGAGGAGACTGTATCCTATCACAGATATATTACTTTGCTACTTATCTCCTGTGTCTCTGCATGGACTTCACTGTGCCATTTATTAAGAAAAAAAGTAAATATTCCAGGTCAGAAATTCAGCTGAGAGTCACCTATGCTTTTTCCAGGGTAAAGCTAAGAACAGATGGCTAAGTGCATTTCCCAGCACGAATATGAGACTGCCTATAATCAGTTTCTTAGCCGAGTGGACAATGTATCAAAGCTTATTAGAATCAGTAGGTTTGATGAAAAACATTCTCCTCATCTAAAGAAAAATATTTCAGAAACATTATTGCACACAGGTAAATATTGACTGTGGTGTAGAAAGAATACAAAGAAAAGTGAGTTTCCGGAATCAACCACCTTCTAGCCCTTGAAAATCCTCTAAATGTATCTGGACTTAGTTTCTTCCAAAGAAGCATTAGGGAGAAAGTGTCTCACTTCAAGAATAAGAAAGAAAATTAATAAAAGAATACTTTTTAAGAAATATATATTGAAGATATTTCAATATGTTTCAAGCTTCAACTAAATACCCAGAATAGAAAAGAGTTGTTGAAAACCCTTATGCCTCCTGAATATACTGTCAATAGTAGCTCACTATTCCTTGCAATGTCAGTAAGGAATATGAGTTATTTTTGTTCTCTTAATGATGAAGGGGAAATAAAAGCAGAGAAGTTTGGTGATTTGCCCAAGTCTTGCGGCGGGGAGAGCCTTTGTTCAGCTCGGAAATCCCAATTTGGTGGCTCCATTTTGTATCCTGCCATTCCTTGCCCTAAGCATAAAAAGACAATATATTACAGCTTCTTCAGTGACCAGTTCAGTAGCACAGCTCTCAGACAAGGAGGTTGTCACAAACTAACCCTCTGGAGATTAAAAATAAGCCATTGTTACAGGGAAATGTGCAAGGTGTCCCTCCATTTGGAAAGCCTCTTCTCTGCTGCATGCAGTCAGTGCCTCTTGCACGCTCCATCCCGGAAGGGGAAGTGGGCACTGAACCATGCAGCAGCAGCACTTTTCTAGGCAAGGAGGCAGCCTGGTGGGCATAATTCAGTGCAGATCTGAGCTCCTGTGAGATGCCACCAAATGTGCAGTGAAGCAAACCATACTCAGAGTGCAGACACAGGGGATCTGCGGAGAAGGGAGGGACACCCAGGAGGGCCATGGGAGGACTGGGAAGCAGAGGTGGCCATGCACACATCGGCAGGAAACCCAGGTGAGTGCAAGCATCAGCCAGGAGGCAGCAAGCAGGAAAAGCACCTCCGGGGAGAAGCATCTCTGGGGGGCTGAGGGTGCCATGGGCCCAGGCACATCCCCATGCCAAAAGCAATGTATAGGGCTGGAGTGGCAAGTGCTGGGGGAAGCAGCAAGGAGGCGTTTACAACCCTCCATCTCCCCCTCTGCCCCCAGGGATCTCTGGCACTGTTGACAGGAATCCAAGGCCCGTTTGGAGTTTAATCTGGCAAGGGATGTCAAGGACAGCAAGAAGGGCTTCTTCAAACACATCAGTAGCAAAAGGAAGACTAGGGAAAATGTGGGTCAGCTACTGAATGGGAAAAGGGTCCTGTTGACAAATGATACAGAGAAGGCAAAGATACTAAATGCCTTTTTGCTGCAGTCTCTACTGGCCTCAGGAATCCCACACCCTGGAGGCAGGAGAGAAAGTCTGGAGAAAGGAAGACGTTCCCTTGGTCGAGGAGGATCAGGTCAGAGATCATTTAGGCAAACTTGACATCCACACATCCATGGGTCCCGATGGGATGCACTAACGGGTGCTGAGGGAGCTGGCGGATGTCATTGCTAGGCCACTCTCCATCATCTTTGAAAGGGCATGGAGATCAGGAGAGGTGCTTGAGGACTGGAAGAAAGCCAGTGTCACTCCAGTCTTCAAAAAGGGCAAGAAGGAGGACCCAGGGAACTACAGGCCACTCAGCCTCACCCCCATCTCTGGAAAAGTGATGAAGCAGCTCATCCTGGAGGCCATCTCCAAGCATGTGGAGGAAAAGAAGGTGATCAGGAGTAGTCAGCATGGCTTCACCAAGGGGAAATCATGCTTAACCAATCTGATAGCCTTCTATGGTGGGACAACTGTCTGGGTAGATGAGGGGAGAGCAGTGGATGGTGTCTCCCTTGACTTCAGCAAGGCTTTTGACACTGTCTCCCATAACATCCTCATAGACAAGCTCAGGAAGTGTGGGCTAGATGAGTGGACAGTGAGGTGGCTTGAGGACTGGCTGAATGGCAGAGCTCAGAGGGTTGTGATCAGTGGCGCAGAGTCTAGTTGAAGGCCTGTAGCTAGCGGTGTCCCCCAGGGGTCAGTACTGGGCCCAGTCTTGTTCAACTTATTCATCAGTGACCTGGATGAAGGGACAGAGTGCACCCTCAGCAAGTTTGCTGATGATACAAAACTGGGAGGAGTGGCTGATACACCAGAAGGCTGTGCTGCCATTCAGAGTGTTCTCAACAGGCAGGGTATAGAGGACGGGGCAGATTCTTTTCAGTGGTGCCCAGCAACAGGACAAGAGGCAATGGGCACAAACTGAAACAGGAAGTTCCATGTGAACATGAGGAAAAACCTCCTGTGAGAGTAACAGAGCACTGGAACAGGTTGCCCAGGGAGGTTGTGGAGTCTCCATCCTTCGAGATATTCAAAAGCCATCTGGACAGGGTCCTGTGCAACGTGCTCTAGGCGACCCTGCTTAAGCAGGGGGGGTTGGACTAGCTGATCTCCAGAGGGCCCTTCCAACCTCAACCATTCTGTGATTCTTTGATTTCCAGGGGCTAGAGGGCTCTGACTCTGTTGGGTAAGGAGTAAGAGGCAGCTGGCAGGAGAGGACACGGGTTAGCCAGATAAAGAGTGCCTCTCGCAGAGCAAGCCAGCCCCCTCCCCACCCCAGATCCCTGCTCAGAACAGGTCAGACACACTGGTAGCTCATGCACGCGGGGACCAATACCACTTCTAATAGCAGCCAGGACCAGGCTTCCACTGCAGGAAATGCAGCCTCACGTTGGGCTGAGCAAGGGCCGGGGTGGGGGGGGGATGGATTTCTTCACACCCATCTCCAAGCATAGGCAGAGAAAACCACCACCAGTAGCCATGTAATTAGACGTTATTCCAAATACCATCACCTGAGGTACAAAACTCTGGCCTGTCAAGAGCAGCAGCACATCTCTGGAGTGCAGTGAAGGGGCTGCATCACCTCCCTGCCACCCTTGGCACATGCCTCCTCCTGGGGATCCCATGCACTCGGCCTGGCTCTGACAGCGTGCCCCTGAGTGGGGCTGGCGGGCGAGGGGTGCTGCTCTCCCGCCTCTCCGGAGGGACCAGGCTGTACCGAGGAACCTGTGGCCCTGGCAGGTGTCCCCCCTCAGGAGAGGGGCCGTGGGGGTCCCGCCATCCATGGGCAGGTGTCTCCAGTGGATGTCTCCTCTCGGGAGAGGGGCTGTGGGGGCCTTGCCATCTGTGGGTGCCCCCGGTGGGCGTCCCCCCTCKGGCTATGGGGCCCCACCACCACGGCCACCCGCGGGAGGCCGCTGGCCAAGTTGTGCTCGCGGGGACGGCGTGTGCGGCAGGGCTGTGAGGGAAGCAGTCCTGCGGGCTGAAACACGCGGCAGAGAGCGAGGGAGAGGGAGAATCAGAGTTTGCGGAGCTGTCGCCGTCTCCGCGCCGCGCTGGTGCGCGGGGGCAGGAGGCAGCGCGAGAAAACACCCTCCGGCACATCGGACGCCTTCGCGCCGTCCCCGCTCGGGCGGGGAGCGGCG
>NW_020447919.1:1668777-1742652 GCF_003343035.1 Apteryx rowi
GGGCGGCGGTGGCGGCGGCCGGAGGCCGTGTGTCACGGCTGGTTCGCGGGCGGCAGCCGCAGCCCGGGTGAAGGGGAGCGGGAGGTGGAAACACCGCGGAGACAAAGGAGCAGCCCTGCGCGCCCCGGCGGGGAGGTGCGCGAGAGAGGGGAAAGCGGAGAAAGGAAGGGAAGAAAAGGAAGAAGGGGGAGAAAGAAAGGAAGGAAAGAGAAAGAGAGAGAGACAGAGAGACAGAAAAAAAGAAAGAAAGAAAGAAAAAAAGAAAGAAAGAAAGAAGGAAAGAAAGAAAGGGAAAGAAAGGAAGCAAGAAGGAAAGAGTCAATAGCTGAACATGCAGTAGATTTGCCCATTCTGCTGATTTTTTCTGTTTGATTGCATCCTAGATTTCTATTCACTATGTCCCTTTGGAAGGAGCTCACTATGACAGGGCAGAGTCTGAAGGCTTTATCTGAAGCTAATTTTGAAGACAATGAGATCAGCATCAACGTTGGAGGCTTTAAGAAAAAGATGAGATCCAACACATTATTAAGATTCCCCGAGACCAGACTGGGCAAACTGCTGAGCTGCCATTCAAAGGAGTCGATACTGGAGCTCTGTGATGACTACGACGACACCAAGAATGAATTTTATTTTGACAGGAACCCTGAGCTCTTCCCTTACGTGTTACATTTTTATAACACTGGCAAGCTCCATGTGATGGGTGAACTCTGTGTGTTTTCTTTCAGCCAGGAGATTGAATACTGGGGAATCAATGAATTCTTTATAGACTCGTGCTGCAGTTACAGCTACCATGGAAGGAAAATGGAGCCAGACCAGGAGAAATGGGAAGAACAAAGTGACCAGGAAAGTACCACATCGTCTTTTGATGAGATTTTGGCTTTCTACAATGATGCCTCTAAATTTGACAAACAACCCTTCGGAAATGTCAGGAGGCAGCTCTGGCTTGCTTTGGATAACCCTGGTTACTCAGTCTTAAGCCGAATCTTCAGTGTCCTTTCAATAGTGGTGGTGCTGGGCTCCATCGTGACCATGTGCCTGAACAGCCTCCCAGACTTTCAGATTGTGGACAGCAATGGGAACCCTGAGGAAGACCCTCGGTTTGAAATCGTGGAACATTTTGGTATTGCATGGTTCACTTTTGAACTGGTGGCAAGATTTGCAGTAGCTCCTGACTTTTTAAAATTTTTCAAGCATGCCCTGAATCTGATTGACCTCATGTCTATCCTCCCATTTTATATTACCTTAATTGTCAACTTGGTGGTGGAAAGTAGTCCAACTTTAGCAAATTTAGGTAGGGTGGCACAAGTCCTGAGACTCATGAGGATCTTTCGCATCTTAAAGCTTGCTAGACACTCAACAGGTCTCAGGTCACTTGGAGCCACCTTGAAGTATAGCTACAGAGAGGTAGGGCTTCTTTTGCTTTACCTCTCTGTTGGCATCTCCATTTTTTCAGTAGTGGCTTACACCATTGAAAAAGAAGATAACGAGGGGTTAGCCACCATCCCTGCTTGCTGGTGGTGGGCTACAGTTAGCATGACCACAGTTGGCTATGGAGATGTGGTGCCAGGGAGCACTGCTGGCAAGTTGACGGCGTCTGCATGCATCCTAGCTGGTATCCTAGTGGTAGTACTTCCTATTACACTGATCTTCAATAAATTCTCTCACTTTTATAGGCGTCAGAAGCAGTTAGAGAGTGCCATGAGAAGCTGTGATTTTGGTGATGGCATGAAAGAGGTTCCATCAGTCAACTTAAGGGACTACTATGCCTATAAAGTTAAATCCCTTATGGCCAGTCTTACCAATATGAGCAGGAGTACCCCCAGCGAACTGAGCCTGAATGATTCACTGCATTAGCGTACAAGTTTGACAGCAGTTTGCATGAGAGCTTTCAAGAGCTATGTTTATAAATGTTTTCCTATTTGTCATTTTCTTTTTTTCCTAGAAGATAGTGTTGCTGACACTGCACTAACTTTGCACTTGAAAACCTAATGAAATTTGTATTACAAGTTGAGAATTTGCACATTTTCATCCTGTTGCATATGTACTAAATGCTAACTTTTTCATACAGCTGTTACCATGTCCCTAACATTAGTGCTAGCGGTATGATGATAATTAGTTACTTTGTGCATTTGCCATAGAAATCCTCATTTGAACAGGGAAAGGAACTTACCCAAGCAGAATAAAAGTTCTCAGCTGTGAAACTAATAATGGACAAACCCCCTATCACCTATACTGGTATCTGTAGTAGCTCAAGACCATCTCAAGACAGATGTAGCACTTCCAATGTATTTTAAAACTTGACACTGCTGCAGTTTTAGAAAACACCTGTGAATCACTAATGTGGGAACATATTTCCCCACCTTTCTGACTGGTAATTCTTATCATCACACGTCTGTAAACACCTCTGAGCTTCCCGTTTCATGGAAACTTGCTTACTCTTGAGCAAATGTCTTAGAAATGGGACGTTCTTCTTTTGAAATGGTACAGAGTGTAATATTTTTCAGAAGCTCTTAAGCATAGACCTACCTCTGTTTCCAAGATTAGGTCCATACTGAGCATTTTGGAGAAGACTGCTGCTCATTTCTAGATAGCTACATATTCAAAGACTACATTTCCACAAGTGGTTTTAGTTATGGAGGCCCATGAAAACATCTCAGGCTTCCATTTTCAGAGGTTATGAGCACATAGCTTGGTTCCAATGAAGCTAAAGATACTCAGTATCAGTCCATCAAAATGGGTCTGAGATTAGACACACAAATATGTAGGTTTTCAACAATTAGAAGTGCCATTGGAAAACCTGGATTGGTTTAATGAAGAGAAATATTCCCATATGAACAGTACAGGCAGCATTTTAGGAACTGACATTCATATACTGCAAAAAGACTAATTATAAAGATGCCATATGTGATCCTGAGATATAAAAGCTAATTTTATCAGGAAAGCTTGAAAACAGGTGCTGAGGGCAGACAATTCCATTAAGCTTTCTGCCAAGGAAACTCTAAGAGGAAAAAAAAACCCTGTAAGTCGTATTTTTACTCAGAAAAGAACTCACAACTTCCAACTAACAAAAAGCACCAGGGCCTAAGAAAAAAATAGATAAAGCGCTTAATACTTCACTCACTGTGGGCAGATTCTCCTCCTAGCTAGTTCAATGACTTAGTCTATTTAAACCCTCTCAAAGGCTGGCCTGTACATTTTCAAGTCCTTTAAAAAAATGAGAGAGCAGATCACCTGGGTTCTCAAGAATAATCTGAATCTGCATAAGCTTATCTTTTCAATCATCAGCCTTTTCCATTATGTAATTGTGCAGACATCAAACACTCACAGCCAACAGGCAGAACCCACTGCTGTCCTTTCTTTGTATTTCTAGTGATTTGTGTTATAAAACAAACTAGTGACACTCAGTGAACATAATGGCTTTTTTTTCATTTTTTTTCCAGCCAATTTATTACATATAGTGTTCCAATTTTCTTTGTTACTTGTGAAGACTAGAAAGGTTCAGAAAATAGATTTAAACTAGTAGGAACAAAAATTAAAACAATAAAGCTAAAATTGTCATGTTTGGAAGCCTGTGCTTGCATCCCACAACTAAGAGTGGTAACTGAATACATGTAGCCCAAATAGCAGAATAAAGCAAATTTAGTACAAATAAGTAATTTCCCTTATTAGACTACTAGAGGTTGTTGTCCAGTCTGGATTTTTTGATGTTGTTTTATCAACTCCACTTGGAAACAGAAAATTGAGCACCCAGGATCAGATTCCTATATGTCCAGTGACCTATCACAGAATGCATAATGTGAAATAACTTACTCACACTTAAAATTTCCTTTGAACACCCTTCCCCCACATCAATTAGTAGTTGATTTAGGGCATAAGTTGCAAGGGAAACAGGTCCCTTCCAACATTACCAAAATAAAACTCTTAGAGATTTCAACATAACTTGCCAGACCTATAAAGTCAATAGGCAAGAAGGGTGCTTAGAATCCCTGAAAACCAGTGAGCTATATACCTGTTCCTGAAGGCAGGCTCAGATAACCTGGATTAGGCATCCAAACTTGAAATGTTTTGTTAAGGCTTCACTTCTGGAGAGCTGGTTCAAATTCTCTGCTGGATCACAGGCATAAGTTAATAGTCTTGTCCCTGCCTCTCACTGCACGCGTGTAAGTTATCATATGCTTAGGAATATCCACCAAAATGCAGCATAGCACTAGGCTGGCTGTCAGATTGAAATACCATGAAAGAAATAAGAGAGGGAAGAGATGGGCTTGCAAAGCACATACACCCCTGTTGGGCGAAAGTCTGCAAGAGCGGCAAAAATCTCCCACTGATGTCAAGGACACTGCAATCCTCACTAGGTCTGTTGGTTCGGGCCTACAGAGAATCTAGCCCTAAGCAGGGGTTTTATTTCAGTTTCATGAGCTGTAGATTCACAGAGTTTAAAAACGATGCCTTTCAGGGCAGTTATTTGAAGAGACCTGTAAACCGGTCAAAGAGTCGCAAATTCCCTCAGCTGTTGCTCGTTCAGCAATGCAAAGGCTGGATCCAAACTTTGCAACACATCATTTCAATAACCTATAATTTATCTTACGTTGTAGATTTATTATTCATAAGGCTGGTGCTCTGTCATTTCTGCAAATATTGAATGGAACATGTCCAAATTGCATTTTGCTAAAGAAAATGAAATACCCCAAGGAATCATGACTTTTATTGTACTGGTTGAAAGGAATTTTCATTACTGCTTTTTTATATAAGTGCTTTGGATCAAAGACACTAAATAAATAAAGTACTGAAATTTAATATGTTCTCATTATCATGACAATGACTTTATGCAGTACATAGGAATTCCCTTCATAAACTTAACTAATTCAATGTTAAAAGTAGTCAGATTTTTGCTCCCACTACTTTGGAAGAGTATTCCAGAACTGCACTGCCCTCCAAAATTTGTGTAATTTTTAGCATAATTTTATTAATGACTGCTTTATATGAAGTTCTTCTCATGCCAACATTGTTCTTTAGTTTAAATAATTCCTCTTCTTCCTTGATGTTTGCCTGTGTGGTGTATTTATAGACAGCAACCATATGCCCTAACAGGCTTATTGTCATGGGGCTACCTGCCAAGCTCCTTTAGTTTTCTTTTTGCAAGTCTTGTTCCCTGATCATCCTTGCAGCTTTTTTTTTCTGAATTTGTTCTGCTTAGATTTAATCTTTCTGAACCAGCATTGTACAGCATTGTAGCCTGTATGAGTTCTTACTACAGCTTTGTACAGTGGTATTAATACTTGCTTACTACAGAAATTTTCACTGAGGGGGATGACAAATATTCTGATTTAAGTGATGTTGCTGTTTTAAATCACTGAAAATATCCAGGTAAGTAAGACTGAGACACACCCTTCCTGCCATTTTATGAAGTAACCTCTATTCTAGGGCTCAGTCAAGTAAGTGCTGAGAATCCTCACCTCTCATTAAATAAAAGCTAAAGAAAAAATTTTACATTTAGAAGGAAAAATTAAATATGTAAAAGTCTTAATGAGGAGAAGAGGCAGTGTACTTTTTGAATAGTCAGTATTTCTGCTGGACTTTTTAAAATCACTGGTTTATAAGAGCAAGGCATCTTCAGTTCTATAAAATAGTAGGTCAGAATTTAAGGATTAGACGACTAATTGGCAACTTTCTCTGGTATTTGGAACTTGAAAATTGTCATTGTCAGAAATCTGCTTCCTCTAGACACGCAGTTTAATGAAGAACATTGCACGTGGTACATGATGCTCCTGCCTGGTGGCCGTTACCTTTCTGGCATCACTGAAAATGTGGGAACATGCTGCTACTACTCTCTTTAGGCTGAAAGCTTTGAAGTGCTTAAATAAGGATTATGATAACACTTGAAATGAGGGGACTTACTTTATTGCCAGAAACAAACTGATAGAGAATCTTGAATTCTAGTACACATCTAGGCTATTATGGAGATTCAGAGATGTCCTTGAGAAGGAATATGCTATATTACCTTCTTGAGATGTAAAATCCATATATAGATTGTGATTAAGCATTTTACATATGTTTAGATTTTGTATTATTGCCCATTTTATTATTCACATACTTTTCATGAATTGCTAATTCTCTTTCCCTGCAGAATATCTTACCCGTTTTGAATGCAGACAAGTTTTTCTTCACATAGTATAGCATGATCTATTTCACACTGTAGGCTTAAAAACAAAGAAATTTGCATTTAGTTTTCAATTTTAATACCTTCAATATTTGTATCTTTTTGTACAGGACTTTATGAGATTGCAGGGAACTACTGTATGTGATGTTCTTTGAACCTCATATCTTGTCCCAGTAGTGTGCAACACACTCAAGAATTCAGCCTTGTGCCATGAAATTCAAATTAAATGCAAAAAAAACCCCAAAAAAACAACATTTCCACAGCATTGATTTAAATTTCAGGATATTCTCAGTATACATTATAATCAATGAAAAGCCTGGATCTCATTGTGAAGACAGATTTCTTTTAAAAGCATACATCAGGCTACATTTTTATAAATACCCTTAATTGGTGGGGGAGACCCACATTTTTCAGCTGAGCAAATGGCACAAGCTTCTTGTTCTCTACTTCATAGATTAGGGACTGAGCAACATACCAATAGCACTTCTAGGTGCTAAATGAATTTGACATGACCTTTCATCTCTTCCAAAACAAACACCTTCCAGCTGTGCACATTTAAGCAGCAGAGCACCTCTGGAGTAACTGCTCTTGTTGTGCTAGTTATCCATTTCCTCTCACAGTATTCCTGGCTTTAATCTACCTTTGATGGTACTTTCAAACGACATTCAACTTGCAATCACCACTCATATACTTCAGTGAGGTGTGTGCCAGAACTATTCTTTTTTCATCATGTTATTCTTCATTCTTTCCCAATTAATCCACCTGGTTTTACATTAACTTACACCAGAAATTTGTTTGGTCTCTCCTTTCTTACTTTCAAGCTGCCCACTATTTAGGCAGAGATAGGACAATATTCCCATTCAGTTTCTGAAGCATCTTTCACTAATTCTGCCTTTTTCCTTAAAAAAAGAAAAAAAGAAAAAAAAGACAATGCTTTTCACCTAAGAATAATTTACTGGGTTATCAAGGCAACAAGAGGCAATACATTATCTAAAGAAACAGTTCTTTACTTAGCTGATTAAGAGACAGCCTTAATGTTGCATCTGCCTTCAGAGCAATTGTTGAGTTAAGAAACATCACTCTCATCAAGGATTGCTGATCTCCACCTCTCTTACACAAAATTACGGGTCATCAGCTGAAAGAAGCACCCTCCAAACAGCCTAGGAAGTGATTCCCAAGATAGCATAACACTCATGGTGAAGGCCTGGCTCTTGCATGTATTTCTCTTGCTAGTACAGAGGATGGAGAATTGCCTCACAGGTGCTGAGATTCAAACTGACCTCCCACTGGACACAGCAGAAAGGTGTTTGCCTTATATCTGCTCACCCTTTACACACAACCCTAAATCATGTAAGTCTTCACTTTAATAAATGCATCCATCTGGCTATAGGAGGCAATGACACAGATTCAACACTTCAAACTCACAAAAGTAGAAAAGCCATCAGCACCTCCTACTCTTTTTCCTTTCAAACTACTAATGGGTTTTGGCCTCTTGCTGAACCCTATTCAGAAATAATCAGGGCTATGTTTCTTGGGGATTGGACAAAGACAGCTATAAATCTGCAAATTTCTTCTGTGCATCTAAACCTGGCACCACAAGAGAATTGTCCACTTTGAGATGCCCGATGCAGTGCCTGCTTGTGGTCACCATGTGCCCGGGATCTCTGCGTGGTGCGTGAGCCTGTGCAGTTCTGACCAGACTAGTTCAATGATCACGCTGTTGACCTTCAAAGATAATTTTAATCACATTTGGAAGATTAGTGATGACTCAAATGTCACAGTCTGCTTACCAGCATCCACTGTTCTCCCCATTTTAAGTCCTGCCCCTCTTGACTGACCCTCTCGAGCTGTTTGCTGTATTCTGGTATGTGGTATTCCTGCCACCCCCATTACATATGATGAATGGGTGACGTGGGTCACAACACAGAAAAATGAGGGGTTGGAGTTTGAAAAATAATCATCTGACTTAGGAATGTAAGTCCCACCACCTTTCAGAGGAAGTTATCCTCCTAAATTACTAGAGTATTCTTGAAATTCACGTTCTATTTTAAGCAATGTTCTGAACATATACACCCTAGCATAGCTTCATTAAATACCAGCCTTTTAATTACCAAATAAACTCTTATTTATTTCTGTTGTACCAGTGCTTAGGCACTCCAGATCTTGGGCCAGCACTTTCATATGTTAGGCTTTAAAGCATGGAAAAATATAATACATCAAAAATGTGGTTTATTTTGGAGAAAAAAATCCTTTCTTCTATGTTGTCTCATTCTTTCTTCTCTCTATAGCAAGGCACAGCTTCCTACTGCCTCGTTAGTATGAGTGTTTTTGAACTTTTTGATCCCTATCCTGAAAACATGAAGGAGCCCTGAATGTATTTTTCTCTGGTGAAGTGGCACTTGGCATTCCCTGGGGGAGCATGCTTTAAAAAAGACAAATCCAAAATGAAGCCGGTGGCACTTGCAAGTACCTGCCAGAACAGCAGGTCCTTGCTGTTTAATTCCCTCGTTTGCCTCTCCCTCTCTCTTGCATTTTCAGCAGAGTGGCAGCAGGCCACCACGAGAGGAACATCTCAAACTGCCCAAGTCAAGAAGCAGCTTCTTTTTGATCCTGCTATGTTCAATCTGGCAGGTGAGCTAGCAGGTTTGACAACTGGTTTTTGCATGGTACTTCTCAGCTGCGATACAGGAAATGCTTTATAAATACAGGGCAATTTTGCTCACGCTTGAAGTGGCAGGCATGGGCAAAGATGCTCAGAGCCCAGAGCCTTCCTTATTCCTTTGTGGCTAGCCAGGGCAGCCCACTCCTGGCTCCTACCCCAGCTGTCGTGGCAACACCTCCAGTCCCTGCAGCCATTTCCTCTGGGCTGCAGGCCAGCACCCTTCGCTGCCTCCCAGCCCAACCTGCCCGAGCTGGCCAACAGAGCCGTCTCGTCGGAGCAAAGCCCTGGGAACAGCACTGAAATCACTACCATGCCAGGAGGCACTTACAAAGCACATGGGACAGGCCCACCTTGCATGGCTGAATTTAGAGGACTGGACCAAATATCTGAGGCTGGCTCCCCAAAGTGTAGATTCCCCAATTTTTAAGTAAAGAGTGGTTATCAGAAGTGCAAAGCATAGCCCTTTCTCACTGATGTCAGCAGTAGGAATGGGAGCTCTAAATATGAATTTGTCAGCCTCCATATTTGGGGGGCAAGCAGGGAGAGGCGAAGCAAATGCTGCCCAAGTCCGGCCGTGTTTCTGTCGCTTGCTGTGGTGCATGAACACCAGAGCTGTTCCGGCACAGTCAAGACTGAGCAGGCTCATTTCCATTGATCGGGACATAAGCTGGCACATGGCTCAGAAACACCAGAATGATCTCTTCTTAAATATAACTTAATCATTGTTCCTTGTTCCTGAGCGAAGAGCTGAGCTAAACACTTTAGTTCAGCATCTGTCTACAAAATAAATTATTAGTCAAACACTTTGCTAATAAGACTTCCTCCTACTTGAGCTGCAAGATAGAACCCAACTATTGTGCTTTTTGTGGAGGCAGTAACTGAAGATAAGTGCTATGAGATGTATAAAAATTGTGTCAGTTGATGAGCTGAATAAATGAATGTTAACCACATTTAAAAGGCTTCAAACTTATACCCACTCTTGGAATAAATTTGCATTAATTGTTGGGATGTGGGGCTACCACATTGCCCATCCTACGATCAGAAAAATTCTGAATTCTTTATCCCAATAATTACATATTTTGGGGCTGTTTAAACACCTGTGTGTCAACAAAACACACTTATAATTACGCTTTAAATAGAAGGAACAGGTTTATCAAATCTAATACAACACTACCGCCAGCAATTTCAGGCAGATTACATTGTGGAATACAAACAAACCTGAAAGCTACTGGATTTCTATGAAAGCTGAGCAGTCACTGCTGGATATTTGTGCTTAGTACAATACGTTGCTAAGAAAACACTCCAGGGGTATAGTCCATCAATATTTGCTAGTATGTACCCATAGCTGGTTACTAAATTACTTTTGGTAGTTTTAGAGTTTCTAACAGGATTACAGAGATTCTTGGAATGAATAAGAGCAACATTTCAGAAGCACCATTGTTTTTATTAAAAACCTGAACCATTACTTCTTGCATTATAGACTTCTGTTCATTTTTCAGATGTAAATTGGATTTGGATTAAGCAATTATATATGTATACATATAGACACATACGTGCATATAAGATAAATCAGTACATTATTGAATATCAATATAGTCACCATATTATTTTCTGTATGATCTCAGAAATTTCATTCTGTAAAGATCAACTAACAGAAAAAGAAATCTTCCTGGATTTTAAGAAACTCAAAAAAGATATTTTATTAACTGCATTTCTAAGTACAGATTTTGATTTGTTTCTGCATTTTTAATATTAAACACTTTAAAAAATCTAGTCTTCTTCCACAGTTTCAGGGGGGAAAGACTATACGACAAATACTTCAGACTGAAAATAAGGCCTGAATTTGAAAAAGAATCTCATACATTTGGATACGGTTGCTAAGAAAAATGGTAATGCTACTTAATCCTTCTTCAAATAATTTCTGACCTACATAATCTCTGGACTATGACACCTGTTTTCATGTGCTATGAGAGATCAAAAGGACACCTCTTGCTGTTAAGTCTGTATATCCCATAGTACTGTAATAAAAATGAAATATCAATTGATGCATCACACTAAAGGCTTAGTGTCAGATAAATCAAATCAAAAGCTTTTGGTCTTCCTCTTTGATGTATTCGCCGTGAGTTTTTCCTTAACAGTAACCAGGAAAGCTTTGGAAGTACATGAGGAGTGCAAAGCAGCAGAAAGAGCTTAGGAGGGAAGAGTAGTGCTGCAAACATCTGAGTGCCACATCCATGAATCAGTTCTCTCAGAGACAAAACTGACCAAAGAATGAATGAGAGTTGGGGGGGGGGGGTGCGTATATACACACACCTGTGTACAGAAAAATTGTACCAAAGGGGCCAGTTTCAAACCCTGTCCTTGAGGGGAGAAACATGATTAGGAGGGCTATATTTCTCTCTTGAAATTGGATAGGGAAAGATTTTGCAATATATAATCTCTCTCTTTAGAAGAAACATCCACATGGAGTAGAGTCCAGATCTTTAGTAAAGAATCTCTGATTCCATTCTCTTGACAAAGAAAAACATATATACAGATACATTATCGTGCATATTTACAAAATCAATTTCTACAGTCCTGACACTTAAGTAAGAAAACTTTGAAAGTCCTTGGGACTTGCAGTACCTGGGTAAGCACCATTATTTAACGTTTCGCCCACTGTAAGGTGACAGAACAGTCAATGTTTGAGCCCAGATTCAGGTGACCTTAATTCCTGCCAATTCTCTCCTGTTGACTGGCTCCAGGCAGCTTCCTGCTTACTGCCCAATTTATGCCCTCTCAAATCATCTGTAGCTTTTAGAAAGGCCTATTTGCACTGAACAAGTCCTGATACCAAGCTAGAACTTAAAGTGTTTGCCTACAGCACATGCAGACTTCCCACCCTCACCGTTACTTGCAGCAAAGCTAAGCCCACCACCCACAGTGAGAACTTGAGAGGCCTAGGGAGAGCGTGACCGGACTGAGAAACAGCATTGTGCAGCGCATGGAGCAATCATTAGCTGATGCATTTACAAAGACCCTTCCACTGTGTTGAGATTATTTTTAAGGGTCACTAAACATTCTCTTGTACCTCTGTATAAAAATAGACACAAGGAACCTTTTCCTTTCCAAGGGCTCAATACAATTTTCAAATGCCTTCACTTGGCCCTGCCTACGTCTGCACCAGTAGCTATGGCCATGGTGAATTCCTGCCATCCGAGCAGAGCTGGATCAAAAGCCATTTGCCCCATCACTGCAGTCTGGTCCCTGAAATAGTGAGCTGGCTCCTGCAAGGCTTCCCAGACCAGAGTCATTGGTTTGATGCTGATCAAGTATCCACATTCCTGCTACCTCCCTTGGTGGCGAGGTGAGCACTGGGCGGTTTGCTCCCCTTTGCCGACGTACCACTTCGCACCCCTTCCTCGCACCTCCCAGGAGCCTGGAAGTCCCTGCTGCAACAGGGGAGGGACTGAAGAAGCAGAGGAAGGTGACAACAGTTTCCAGTGGGGCACAGTGTTTATAAGATAACCTGACTACAGGATCCAGCTCATTTGGCCCTCTTGATAGAACCAGCTGTGTCCATATCTGCCCGGGGTTGGGGCATGGAAAGTCTCTGCCTAAATAGCCATCACCTGCAGTCAAATCCCTCCATGACCCCAGACGGGAGTGGGGCAGAAAGGAGGAGGAAACATGTAAATGGGAGTCCCTTTCCACAATGAATACACTAACCAGAGAAAAGAAACACATTCTGTGAAGAGAAGATATTTTAAAACAAACTTAATGGATCATATCCCCAGCACAACTTAATGACTTTACAAAGAACCATCAAAGTAATTTTGCCTTCTCCAAAAAGGAATTAGCTATTATGTCACCTGGCACAAAGATATGGTAAGAAACTTCATGCACTGCCAAAGACTTGTCTTCTCCGAGGCTTTCATTGGCAAGAGTGGACATAATACTGTTGCAATGCATCCTAGTATAGAAAATTCCCCAAGCCACTTTCCTGACCAACTATATGACATTACAGAACATCCATCATTGTTTTCTGAAGTACAGAAAAAAAAATGCGACAGTAAGGTGAAGCTCTTATTATTTATGAATGAAAGAAATAAAGGCTTTCCTCATGTTATAAGGTCTTTTTAATTATAGTTTTATAACCAAGTATATACTTAGAAAATTTAACCCTCATCATGTCACATTCTGATAAAGCAGTGTGCATACAGAGTGTTCGACAGAAGTTTTACAGTATACATTCTATTTAGAAGCACCAGTGCCTAGGAATGGTCACTAACATTATCTCATGTATTCATCCATCGAGCCATTCTTAACCAGCCATTTTTATACTAGGAAGTTCAACATACGGTACAGATGAATGGAGAAGCAGTCTGAGCCATTGTACATTATGTTCTCTCATCTGAATACATCTTGGCAAATATAGACAAGCTATTATTTATTGTGGATAAACAGTAAACAATTATAATATCCAATAACTGTCAGATTAATTCATATTAGCAGTAGAATTTTGTCACTTCAAACATAATGTGTTTCACTGAGGAGTTTTGCTCATGAGTCCCTTTCACTAAAGAGTCTTTACGGACAGATTCTTAGAACAGAATGAATAATTTTAAAAAAATCAGAAAAGATATGGGCTATGGCACCAAATTTAAGTAATTATATGCAGCAGCTTTCCCCAGCAAAGACTCTCCATTAACTACTGTTCTCATTACACTAGGCAATCAAAGGTGCACCTAAAGCTGCTAATGTCTGCTAGTACCTCCAGGTAAAGGATGTCTATGAATACCTCCAGCCTTCACCATGTTGGGGTACTGCTCAGCTCTCTCGAGATTAGGCCTTGAGCAAGCTTAGACTGCAGAGAGGGACTTCTGCAAAGTATTGAGAATTTCTGTCCTTAGACTGGCCTGTTATTCTTTTCCATGATGATCCCCAGAGTTCTGGAGCTTGCATCAATGTCTTCAGGTGGAAAAAACCTTTCCATACCTGACTTTTAGAGACACGGTTTTCTGGGCTCACGGTATTATAGAAAGGAAATTTAAGCATGAGAGGCTATGTAAATGAACTTTAATGGTTATTATTAACATAATTTAGCTTCAGTTAGAATGAACAACAAGACGACGATTATACCTAAGAAATTAGTTTTTATTACAAATGTTTGGTAATTAATTTTCTCAAAATTTTTTTTTTTTACTGATTAACCTAAACATACAAAATCAGAAGCAAACAAGAAAATGCTGGGTTAAAACCTTATTGAAAGTTAACTTGTCAGTAGTTCTATTAGATTTGCTGCAAGTCTTGCTTTCAAAATATCTTATTTATTGCACTATCTGCTTTCCTTTACAGGGATGCTCATCCACCAGTGGAGATGTGTAGTCATTAACAGGGACGATTTGATTCACTTACATAAACAGAAGAAAAAATAAATTGTATCCATCTCTTAATACAAAACCCAGTTCTGTATGTTATTCTTGCATCTAATTTAGAGCCCGATAAGCTGGCTTTTGAAGCCAAAGACAGCTTTATACTGACTATAGTGTGCACCATATCAGATGGCAACATTACTAATTTTGTATTAATTGGTGGAAGTATTCTTTGGTCACAAACTTCCTGCATCTATCCAAGCTACTCAGAAGCTAATTTTCAGCCATTTTAAGTGGACTGTTAAGAGTTTTGATTACTCCACTCTTTCAGATTTTTCTCCTGTGTGTATAATCCATAGCTGTATGTATGTATGCATGTGCACAAAATTTAGTCAAATTGCTTCTATGCAGACAGATCAGGAATAAAGAAAGGATGTCCCTCATCTTCTGATACCTTTCAGATGTCAGACTGCAACAGCTCTAGTCTAAAATGGCCATTTACTGGAGTCCCTCTGGGTAGCTATTTAATATTTAGTGCACTACCTTGCAAAAATTTCCATAACATAAAATATGAAAATTGTGATCATTATACTACACTGCATATTATGCTGCAAAGCTGCATTATTCAAAATTAGTGTCTTATTTTTGGTGGGAAAAGTTTAAGAGAATAAAGGAAAAGAAAGCTACTAATGATGCAAATAAGAATGCTGGACAGTGACATTTTGCTTAAAAGGCATACCAACATAAGACAAGTTAGCTTTCTCTCCTGATGGTTTAAATCTTTCTATATTTCATCTGTTTGTTTTTGTATATAAACAACAGAGAGTTTTTGAGAACAGAAAGTTCAGGAATTGGAAATAAATTTTAAATAAATAATGTAACTGTACTAATTGGGAGGGTTGCTGCTGTTTTTTGTTGCATTATGATTATAATCAAATGATACAGTGATATGATTATACTATTTTTTACTTGACATATTTCATTGTATAAACGTGAGGCGTAAGACTACAAGGCGTATTTATCTTGCTTAAAGTAATTTTTATGGATCTTCTGTGTTCTTATTTCCTTGTAAGGGATGATCATTATTTTAAGAAGCACAAGAGAGTTGAGGATGAGGATGTTTTAATAATCACAATTAAAATTTATTTGACTTTACATGTTAGAGCGTGGTGTGCACACAAACACACGCACAGAACGACAATGACAACAACGGCTGTAGACAGCTCAAAAGCAAACTCTGGTCCCAGCATGGCTGTAATAAGTTGAACTGTTTAAATTTTTTTTTCCCTTTTGCTTAAACTCTATAATACAATGCACCATCTCCAAAATCTGCACTGTTCCATCTGAATGGTCCATATATGATGACAGTAAATGTTAAGAGGTATGAGATGATTACTAACTTCCAGAAAATATTTAACAGAAGATGCCCATACAGTAGTCACCATTAAAAAATGAACAGCTGAAGGTTGCATGTAAAGATCTTTTCAGCTGTATTGTTTAAAGAAGTATGACTATCACAGTAAAGTTAATTACATAAAAGGCAACAATTGTAAAGATATCAATAGAGAACACACTAGATTGTTCAGAAAGTGGATCACATTTTCTGCTAAGTCTGAACTATTTCTTGCAATGTGATAAATTCTACCTACTAGATATAACACAACATGAACCAGAGAGAAAACCTGTAAAAAGATACTAAGAGCTTGATCCTGCATTTCTGATTCCCCAAAATTTACCACAGAAGACTTCAGGAATTTTGAATGTTCAGTGATTGCAGGACAGAACCCTCAGAGTACTGCAAAACACTGCTTTTCAGTACTTAAGTATACAGTTGATTTTCTTTGGCTTTTAAATTACTATCCCTTAATGTTTATAATGTGAAACCAAACCAAACCACCAATAACTCCCTCTCCCCCCAAGACAGTGATAGAAAATTAAACGAACCAAAAAAAAATATCCCAAAAGTGTTGCTGTTACTTCATCATAAAACTACGGTGCAAAATAGGGGTTTCCACTGGTCAGAATTGCAATAGCAATTGGAAATTTACACTGTAGGAGCGACTGCAATTATTGCTTCTCCTGAATTATAGAAAATCAAAACTGACTAGGCACTTGTTTTCTTATTTAATAAGAGATCATTCAGTGTGCGTAAAGATGACAGAAATACTCTCTAAAAGAGCACTCTCTAGTGCAACAACTGTATTGCTCAACCACAGCCACAGTCCTTGATTCAGGACAGCAGTAAGGCATATGTCTATCATTTCGTTTATGCTTAAATCTTACTGATCTGAATGGACTGGATACATGTTCAAGTGCTGTCCTGAATTAGGATGCTTGCTGAAATGGGAGTTTTAGAAGACAATATAGTAGTGAGCTTTTGTATCATACTACAATACCAGTTTTATCTAATCTGGCTCTTCTCTCCACTATATTATCCTAATGCTTCCTAATAAAAAAAGTAAACAGGCATAAAATAAATAGGATAGCCAAAGATTACATAATAAATATGCTACTAAATGGGAGGAAAATATATTGCAACATAAGGCTCTGTAGTGTTGCACAATCAAGAAATAGTTCCAGGTGCTCCAAAACACAACTCCTAACATACAACACAAAATTACCACTATACAGCTGAAAAAAGATTAGGAAGTAATAGACTGAACTTCTATTACATTAAACATTTGAAAATATAACAAGTGGTAATGTGTTTTACTGCCTTTGCAGAATACCATACGTATGCTCTTTCACTGCTCCAATTGTCATCATTTGTGAAGGAAAATTTGAAAGGCTGCATTTTTTTTTTTAACTCTCAGAACTCCTTCAGACTTACAGTTACCAGTGTCCACACTGACTCATGACATTATCTCTGAACGAAAGCAAAACAAACTCAGAAATTTTGTTGTCTCCGTTTCTTTGCGTCCATCGCATCTAGGATAGGCTGCCTCTTTGCAGTGTATCTCTGACGAAGCTCTTCAATTTCTCGTTCCATCATAGGGTCCAAAGCCTTTAATCTCATCTGTAATTCTTCTAAACTTAGATTCTTTAACTGTAAATCAACCAACCAAAAAAAAAAAAAAAGATTAAAAAGTATTTACAACAACAATGAAACTCACCACCTTTCATAAGCATTTAATTTACATTTGAAAAGTTTTACAGTTTTTTGTGTATGCATATATAACTATTTATATAACAAAAAGCACTAGTATGCACTATAGTAAGTTTAATAGCATAAGAACACACACATACTTACTGTACATTTAAAAAAAATCACTTTGCATACCTTGTAAATAGATGGTAAATAAATAATAGATCTGGAGTTAAATTCATTATTCTGAAAAAAACACGCCATAGTAGAGACATAATGATATTCACATATAAAAATTAAACTGCCTAATCAAATACTTTTTACAGAACTTTAGTCTCCCACAAGTAATATACTGACAAATATTTAGAAGTACTTTCTGGTAAGAATGACAAGGCACCTGTATTCCTCAATGGATTGCTGCCATAACTACTCAAAGAAATTGCCAGAGTGTATAAATAATACATGAAATAATTTCCTGAACTCATGGGAAGGACTTAGCTTTGACCAAGCTCTTTTATTTCTAAAGATATTTTCTTACAGTGTTAAATGGTTCATTACTTGCTCAGAACTTGTACAAAAATTAAAGACCAATGGGTCATTTAAAAATAAATAGTCTCGCTGCCTTGCTGGCCACTGCAGATAACAACAGCTGGAATCTGGCCACATAATGGGGCACTTCAGGCACTGCTGCCCCATCTGGTCTTCCATGGAAATACCTACATTTGAAATTTGGTCCTTTGATTGGCCTATGTATTTTTTCATGGGGAAGTTTAGTGCTTCTCTGCCTTTCTATTTCTTGCCAGGGATGCACCAATTACTCAGTGTAAAAATGACTGTGGAAAAAGTGTGAAATACATCAATATATTTCAAATAGCACAAGTAATTTCATCCTAGGAAAGGGACAATCTATATTTTGTTTGCCAATATTCTGACATTGCAAACAAGCACACCACCTAACTCAGAAAAAAAAATGAAAACATTTTCTGAATCAACCTACTAATGAGTCAATACTTAGTTCATGAATCTAGGGCAATTTTCCATCAACACAGTCTGATCTGTTTTCCCTGAGGAATGCAATACTACTTTTGATCTATATTTTTATTAGCATCTGAGGCATATAAGTTAGCAACACGTATTGCTACATACAGTCCAAACACGAGTGTTATGGCTGCTACTAATATATTACATTGTACATAGTAAACGATTAACAAAGCCAGAACACAGAGGGAGTGGAGATCAGAAATTCATAGAAGAGCATATGGAAAAAGATGAAAATTTTCATGCAAAGTGATTTTAATAATGAAATTCCCATGAAGATGCGAATTTATGGGAAAATATCTAATTAAGGCAAAATCTGCTCGTAATTAATTCTACAAGGCCTCCCCACAGCAGAAAACATGCATCATTCTGCGATTCCTTCAGAAGGAACCACGTGAGGATGTTTATGGTCCCACAGCCAAGAGCAATCCCCCTTGCACTTGGCAATCAAACCCAGAAGTCAAAACACCTTCCAGGACCAAAGATCCTCACACTAGTATTAGCTTCAGAGCAACCTCACACGTGCTTAGTAGCTCAGAAGCTCATTGAGTAATATTTGTTTCTCCAAGGACAAATGACAACTTTGGCTTCTTAGGAGGGAAGGAGTTGCCTCCTAAATAATTAAATATCCTCTAGTTTGGTACGTTTCTCACATTTGATAAACACGAGAAGGAACTGGCAAAAGGAATCATAATTCCTTCGTCACCAAGACTCTTACAGAAAAACATCTTTCTATTTTCAGAGAAAGAAAGGAAAAAATCCATTCTCTTTCATTTTTAGCCAATTGCTAAATATAACTGGCACATTAAAGACACTTTTCACTGAAGATATTCTTTAGAGGAGTGTCAGAGAGATTTGCAGTATCACAGGAAGAGATCACAGTGCTGATTCCCCTGTTTAACCAATTCCAAAGCAACACAGATGAGAGGAGCAATAAAACCATGTTTTCTAGCATGTGTAAGAGGAGGAATGCATTTGGGGCACCATGGACTAGCAAATGGACTAAGAAAGGCACCATGAATAATTGTGTATGCACGTGCTGCGTGAGGACCATTATTAAAGTCTGCTATCTGGCCTGGGCCAGACCAGCTACCAGCTTGAGTAGCCAGGTATCCCCTCTGAATCACTGCTATAGACATCAGGCTTAAACTATATATAGTAGACTCAAACTCATGTGATCACATAATTATTCTGTGTTGAAAAACATTTTGTATAAATTGTTAGAGAGAAATGCCATGGGTGAGTTTTTATTTAAATTTCAATCAAGAAATAGAGACAGCAAATAGAATTAAGTATTTTTTAAAGACCACAGGCAGCTGGGCTGGAAATTAAAGAGACTGAATTTTCAAATCCAGAAAATAAGAATCTTTCAGAATGATCTCAGTCACGTCACCCAGGGGACCTAAGCAACTGCAGTACTCATTTGTATAAATGCATGATGCTTGGGTCATCCAAAGGAAGTAAATGACAGAAAACAGGGAAATTAAGAAACTGAAAACAGAGTTATGAATGTCTCATCTATCTGACATCAGATGCAGGATTAAACAGGAATGGTCACAGTGCTCTATGTACTACAGAAAACCAGTTTATCACATCTAAAAGCTGCAGATCATTCTGGGATGTGCATGTGTGCGCACCTCCTTGGCAAATTTCAAAGTATTTTTTTCTTGACTTCTATCCATGCTATTGACATTTCCCAGTGAGAGGCGGCAAAATAATTCAAGCAGGAAATTTAATTATTCCTATGCAATTTATTCCCCTGAATGATAAGTAACTTTTTATTTAGTTCTTAATTCTAACAGAAATAATTTTCAATTTTGCAGGGTACCAATTTGATTTAGCTAATCAGTAAATATTTCGATTCCAATTCTTAAAATGAGAGAGGTAGACACTCATTTATTTCCAATTGCAAACAGGTCACACACTGCCATAAATAATTTCCCATGTAGTTTGCTGTTGTAACTATTAGGGCTACCAATGTTAATGGGTAGAGTATTCAGCTGTGAAGGCTAGAGGAAATCAGAAAGGCTTTATATGATATTTTGATTGCTTTTTAAAAGCTGTAAGCTGTAGCCATCCAGTAATCAGGATAGAATTACCCTGAGGATGGTTCAATTCCTGCCACTCCAAGTAACAGAAACAGTCTTCTCCTTTCTGAGATCAAATAGCCACAATCAAACACATAACAATTAGTACCAGGACGAGCCACTCTAAGACAGAGGCAGTTTTCAGTGAATGAAGTTTCTGCTAACAGCATTTGCCTTCACTGGGACCCTTCATATCACCGTGTAATCACATGGTTTTGGGAAAGCAACAGGCCAAATTAGAACCTATAACACCATGTATGTATCAAGTACATACAGCAATATATAATATCTGGAAACAGATGTGTATACCTATTTTACACACACAAATAGTCTTCTAGAGTGGGTACGCATACTCAGTTTTCCAGTACAAGAAATTAAGTGTGTAGAAGAAAAAAATATATATATATTTGCTCCTGAAAGGTATGCTTGTTAATCTAATAACTGAAGAGAGAGCCACACTGCTAAGGGAAGAGGGAGAAAACAAAGCACAGCAATCTCCAGAGCCAGATAACATTGAATAATGTCTTCTACATGTTGAAGGATTCTCAGACCATGGTTTCATCCAAAACAAGTCAGAATGAAATTATCTACTCTGCTTTGCTGTACCAAAGGAAATGGATTTTGCCTATAAAGAGGCCAGTTGAGAGCTGCTCTCTCAGAGGAAGCTCGTAGCAACACAAGCTGAGTGCTATCAGCTCCCTTCTCCTCTTGCTGCTTTAAGTGGAAATCCTGGCAGAAGAAAGGTGCCCAAGCAGAAAGGAGCTCTGTCACCCCAAGCTTCCTCTGGCTGAAGATCCTTTAAGCAACACCAACTTGAACTGAAGACAACCAGCACAAAATACAACCATAACTGAATTTGTTACTGTACTATACTCAATTTTCAGTAACAATCACAGAATCACAGAATGGTTGAGGTTGGAAGGGACTGCTGGAGATCAGCTAGTCCAACTTCCCTGCTCAAGAAGGGTCACCTAGAGCACATTGCACAGGATCGTGTCCAGACAGCTTTTGAATATCTTGAAGGATGGAGACTCCACAACCTCTCTGGGCAACCTGTTCCAGTGCTCTGTCACCCTCACAGTAAAGAAGTTTTTCCTCATGTTCAGATGGAACTGTCTGTGTTTCAGTTTGTGCCCGTTGCCTCACGTCCTGTCGCTGGGCACCACTGAAAAGGGTCTGGTCCCATCCTCTTGACACTCTCCCTTTAGATATTTGTACACATTAATAAGATCCCCTCTCAGTCTTTTCCTCTCCAGGCTGAACAGGCCCAGCTCTCTCAGCCTTTCCTCATAAGAGAGATGCACCAGTCCCCTAATCATCTTTGTAGCCCTTCGCTGGACTTGCTCCAGTAGTGCCACATCCCTCTTGTACTGGGGAGCCCAGCACTGGACACAGCACTCCAGATGTGGCCTCMCCAGGGCTGAGGAGAGGGCAAGGATCACCTCCCTTGACCTGCTGGCACCACTCTTCCTAATGCACCCCAGGATACCATTGGCCTTCTTGGCCACAAGGGCACATTGCTGCCTCATGCTTAACTTGGTGTCCACCAGCACTCCCAGGTCCTTCTCTGCAGAGCTGCTTTCCAGCAGGTCAGCCCCCAACCTGTACTGGTGCCAGGGGTTATTCCTCCCTAGGTGCAGGACTCTGACCTTCCCTTTGTTAACTTCATGAGGTTCCTCTCCTCTTTAGAGGAGATCTTTAGAAAAGGCAACCCAGCCACACTGTTTAGGCTCCCCTTAGGAGACAGGTAAGTGTGGAAACCTGGTATAACTTATCTCGGACTTTTTGGAAATGGGAGGCCAATTATTTGCCTCCTCCTGACCCACTTTTCAACTTACTCATAATAGGGTTAGAGATATTTCCAAGAAAGGCTACATACAGAAGTCAAAAAGCAGCAGAACAGATTAAGAATTGTGAGCAAACTTTTCTTAATGCGACCATCTTCACTATTGAGATCTTAACCTGGGATAGGTTAAAAATCTGAAAGTTGGGACAGTTAGCCTGCAAGTTATTAGGCAAACTGAAGTTCCTACAGGACTTTGATAACCAACCACAAAGTGATCAAGTTGTGATCAGAGCACATATCACAGCTATTAGCTCTCCAAAGATAGGTGCACTTTCCTTGCATGAAGGTGGCAGAAACCATTGCTCATCACTATTATCTGTAATTTTAGAAGCAGAGATGAGTTTTGTAGCTGAAAAAAAATAATGCAGTACTATTATGCAAGGTATGTGGACTGTAGTGCACTTTCACATTTCATCAAATTATTTTCTATTTTTTTAACATGTCTTCATCAAATAATGACAGAGAAGGAATTCTTTCCTCACATACTCACGTGGTTGTCTCTCAGAACTAAACTCCAGCAAGTCAAATGAAACAACTTTTACTTTTTGGTATTTCAACCTAACGTCTTGCATCCCAGATGGACTAGCTTCATTTGGATCGGTATTTTCAGCAAATCCCAGAATAACTATTTGCAGTCAGTAATTCTTCTACCTGTAGGAGGACACATACCATACCCTATATATTTTGCTTGCAACCATGGTCAAGTCATACTGAAGGAAATTCAGGCCAAAATGGGCAACTGGAAAATCTATATGCGTGCCTGCTACAGGCTGGAATTATGCAGCAATAGCTAGGAAGGAAAGAGATGGTGTACAACCAAAAATGGCCTCTCAGAAGTCATCAAGTCAAGCGGTGCAATGCAAATACTGACTACTGGCTTTCACCTGTTTCCAGCACAGGAGTCAGGAAGGAGGCAATGCATCTGAGGTACTTGGGGGCGCTTGCAGTCCATGAATTTAGGTGAAGGGGTCTGGACGACAGAGGCTGGAACTCGTTAGCTGCACTTGGCCAGCACATATCCGTAGCCATCCAAACTTTTCAGGGGGTGAAAGCCAAGGTTTTGGTGGATGTAGAGCACTATAATCTTAATTCACCCTTGACAGCTAATGGAGATAAATAAAAGCTCTAGGCCTGTGATGTTTTCAATATGATAAAATTAGATTTCATTAGTAATTCCATAATGCATGAGTTACCATTGCAAACCTCCAGTCCATCAAACTAAATTATGGGATACTGCCATTAAGCTGGTGCAACAAAAACAAGCAAATGTATTTTCAGGGTTTAAATTGTTAAGAAAATAGATATTCAATCAAAAAATGATCTGTATTAAGTTTGTTGTGTTTACCTGAAAAAACAAATTCTTCCTAGCAACTGCTTAAATGAATCTTACAGATGCTACATGCCTTATTAGAGGCCTTTGATTAAAAAAATATGGATTGCTAATACTGTATTCTGAGTCATCTATTTTCCCATCTGCTAGTAATTCTTGCAATATGAACTATCAACAGAATGGCTAACAATAATAATTTTCTATGGCAATTGCAAAAGTGGGTTGCCTATAGCACTTTAAGATTTAACCAGTGCATGCCTTGGATTGTTTTGTGTTGTTAGTGGCCTCAGGTAAGAGGAACTTACTTTCTCTCCATTCTAGCTGTTCCTTTACCTCTCCTGAGCAAAGTTTTCTTTTCTCTTATGGAATGAGGTCCACTGATGATTTCAAACTCCTTTTAAATAATATAAAAAAGTTGGACTTGAGCCCACACAAAGGTAAAAGGTGAGCCTTTTTAACCTAATTTTCCAGTCTACAAGCTCACAGCCAAACCCTGTGAATCTCACTTATGTAGTAGTTCTCTCGGGCCTGTGTGCAAAAGGATTTTTTCCCTGAAATATTCCTCAGTTACTGTCATCTGTTCAGCTGCCCCAGCATAGCAATGAAGCAAGAACTGCTGTATGTCCTATGCTTATATGTCAAATTATACTGAGCCAGGATGGGCAATGTCAGGCAGCGAGCTGTCTGAGGCACCCCGCAGCCACCAGTTGGAGCTGTCTCGCTGGCACTCCTGCCCTGTTGGCACCACGGCGGGTAAATCAGCCACAAGAAAGCAAACTCAGACAGGGGATAGAAGGGGAACATTTATTTCAATAGGTCTGAACAGCAAGTCTCCTTGTGGCCAAATGGGAAACATGGGGTTATACAGATATAAAAAGGACCTCATTTACTGTCATTGTTTTTGAGAATTTATGAGAGAAAAGAATTAAAAACATGACTTTTAAAACCCAAAGTTCAGTCAACAAGTCAGACAATACTGACAGTTATCTTAAACATTTTGGGGGGTAAAATAAGCACATAGCATTAAGAAAAAAAATTAAACAGGGACAACTCAATGTAATTTTATAAAGTCTTTTGCAATAAATTTGTACATGAATGTTCCATGATGAAGTCCTACATTCACTAGTAGAACCATCTCTGCTCATACATTAAAGCTACATTGTTTTAACAAAACAGAGGTAAATCTCAGATACTAACAACAATCATCACTTTCAGTTTTAGAAAGCTTTTTTTAGCTCTATGCAAAGTTAGATTTTAACAGCAAACCACCACAGGGGAAAAAAGGAGTTTTCTGTAGCATTAGTGCATACTATCGTTTGTGTACTATTGTTGCATACTACCCAGGGCATTTTCTTTGAGCACATAAAGTACTGCCAACCTAACATGAAGTACTGCCAATTCAAAAATCATGAGCCAGGTCTTTCACAATCATTAAATTACCTTAAAAGACATTAGATCTCCAAAATGAGAGTTTTTAGGGGGAGGAAGTTGTCTTTTTATTTCCCTTCTTATTTCTGAGTCATGAGGATGCACCTAGAATCTAAGTATTTCTGCACAATTAAAAGGACTAAAAAGTTCAGGAACAAAAATTCTCCGAGTCTAAAACTTTAATGAGCAATCTTGACCAGGGAAATTGAACCCTAAGGAAAAAGCAGAAATCATCATGAAAAGCAGTATAAAATTAGTAATATTGGTACTTCTTGCATGTTGTAATTTTATGCAATTCCTGACAAAACTAGTCTTTGAGTGTGTTAATGCTTCATTGCGTACTAAACAGTTCAAACATCATTGACATTGCTTTCACTACTGTAATGGCTGATGTTCATGTAGTTGGACAGTTTGTGATTTTCACTAAGAAAGATAAAACAACCTAGAAGAATCTGAGCACAGGGAAATAACCTGCAAGCGATGTACCTCAAAAACCTGGTAGCTAATAAATGTCCATTAATAAGAGGCTTTGAGATCAACTGTTTAGTAGCTGAAATAGTTTCCTGTTAATAAAAAATAAAAACAACAAAAAAAAGAAAACCTGTACAGAAGGGAAAAAAAAAGCCTACCATACTCTCTCTCACTCTCTCCGCTCTTTGCTCTGTCATTTAGAGAGTGTGTTGGTACATTACATGCTTACAAGTGAGTCTACTGAAGCATGACACTTCAATGTGCTTTCACCTTCTCTTTAAAATTACATCATCTATCACAGAGATTTTTCAAAACGACTTTTTAGGTATCTCTGGCAAAAATTCACTGTTTGAAATGCCTTAGAGAACGACAGTTCCATACAGATCTTGGTGTATTTTTAATACTGTGATTTTCTATATCAGGCATCTCAAGCTTTTGGGCACAGCCATGAAAAATACTCTAAATGTTTACCAAAGCTCCCAACAGAGTAAATAATCTAAAGATTAGGAAAAACACTCCATCTGGATATTCATATCATGCTTTTTAAACTCAGTTGCAAATATACCCACACAGTGCTGACAGCAAAGCAGCTACAACACCTGATCTAAAAATATACAGAACTCCCCCCCCCCCCTTTTGGAGAAGAAAAAAAAACACATGAAAAAAAAATTTGCAAACACAACCCAACAAAGGCATAAACCTTTAAAACAGAAAGGAATTCTTTAGCTAGAGTTCTTAGTGTGCTAAATAAGTAGTATCAAAAAGTCAGTATTTTATCTCTATTAAGATGTGTATCTCCAGGGCAAGCATTTTTGGTTACTCTTCATATTCTTCAGCATTGGCTCAGTTACCAGCAGGTACATTACAGTGCACTTGAGTTTAATAGTTATAAAAATATTGTATCACATTTCCAGCAAATTGCAGGTATCATTCATTCAGCTACATAGATCCAAAAGTTACTTTCATATTCAAAAGATGTTTTCTAAGCTAAGGTATTGCCTCCTTGACATTTCATTCTTCAGATGAGATGATCATTATTTAAATGTTCAGAAAATAACAGTTTTGTATCTTTTTAAGGTTCCACTAAACTATGTGTAAATGCAAGTTGTATTAACTATTGAGACTATGAATTTTTTAGGATTAGAATCATTTTAATAAAACCATTCAATTAAGGCTCCCAAAAATCCCAAAGACAAAATTAAAAATTTTCCCAATTTTGCTACAATATTTTGTAAATGTAAATCTCTATTAAGAAGTAAAACTAAAGACATAACTAACATGAAAAAGAAAACTATAAACCTACAAATTCATGAAATACATAATGATATCATTTAAAGATACTTTACTTTTAAAATTTCCATTTAAGATTCTTTTAAAAATAAAATTGACAATGGAAATGTACTGAATAATCAGGATTCCTTTATATCACACAACAACATACATGTATACATAGAGATAATCCTGAAGTTAAACCGAGACCCAGAAAAGCATCTAACCTGGAGAACATTGGCAAAGACTAAAAGAATTTTAAATCTTAAACCTCCATGTCATAGTGAAGGGCAATACAAGTTAATCTCATATTTCTTAGAAATGCAAAATGTTGATACTCAAAACTAAAACAAAAATGGATACAGCAAAACTAAATTTTCCTAACCAGAAAAGTCTGTTGGGAGGACAACCTCAGAAAATAACCCCCAAACACACACACACACACACACACACACACATTTATATCTAGTTGTTGAAGAATCTTGACTGATTTATATTCTTTGTAAGGAAGATGATTCAATCCCGTTTAAAATAGCCAATTTAGAAGGGATCTAGGAAAATAACACATCATCTTTAATAAATGGAAAGATGATAGACATACTGTTTGTTGGTTTATATTTCATGCAGAAAGCACTCTGGTAGTCACATACAGGAGAGTATTGGTTTCAACCGCTTTCAGTACAAGCTGGACAGGAAAAATCGTATAGAAACCCAGGGAAATTTATAGGCAACAAATGCCATGTTTCTTAATCACTATGGGACGGAAGAGATTACAGCAAAGACAGCGAGAAAACAGCAAAACTGAGATACCAGTTGATAAAGAGGCCTGCAAAGCAACAGAAAGAGGAGGATCTGAACACAACAAATTAGCAAAGCCAGTCAAAAACAGATGATAGAGACAGAAAAGGAAAAACAGAGTAATGAAACTGAACGGTGAGTCACAGCAGAGTGAGAGAGAGATGTCTACCTGCTAAAAGCCATGTCTATTTAATGCCCGGGGAGAAAGGACCAGGGAGAAGACGACAGTTGAACCTACCTGACCTTAAACAACAACGCACAGCATATTGATGTCACTTTTGGAGGCCTGTAGTGATCTGGGAGGGGAGAAATGATCCCTCGGTCCAAGGCTACCGTCATCTTTGCAAGAGAGCAGCAAGTTTCATTTTCTGTTTAACTTTAAGGATTCAGCAGAAGCACTGTTGGCTTCTAAAGAATTAGCCTCAGTCCATAAGTTCCTCAAACCTTCTTTATCCTCGTCTCAGCCATTTTTTAGATTTCTTTTTTCCCAGGGAACTGCTCAACTACCTATTTAGTTTGATGTGGTTCACAATTTTCCTAAGCACCAGAAGAATTAAGCTAGCAAAATATTTGGGTTTCCAACAGCAGCAGCCCAGGTTGCTGAGTCTCCAGACAACAGAATTGTATTGTCTCACTCTTGTATCATATTTGGAAGCTCGCTGACCATAAGGGATGGAGATTTCATTTTCTTTTATAAAAAGAGCTTTGATGATACAAGAACTGATGAAACTCATTTAGAAAACTTTCTTACTCTGTTCAAGAACCGAAGAGCATTTTCAAAAATCTCATTACGTTTTAAGAAACACTTTAATTCTTAACAGCATTGCTTTTTATTGGAGTTATATCTACAAATCATACAAATCAGACAGATACTGCAGAGTTGCAGCAGGTTCATTAATGTAGAAGATTTAGTTTTACTTCTGACAAAATGCACCAGCTCCACAGTCATTAAAAACAGCATAAATAAAAAACTGATTATCAAATAATCTTTAATCAACCTGATGAAATACACATTAGAATGGTCTAACTGTAGCACAGACAGATACTGTCATGCTTCAAGTTCAGACCAAATTAAATCTAAGATAAGTTAACAAATACAGAAATTGGTAACCTACCAGATAGTACCACTTATCTAGCAGCTTTTATATATACAGTATCTTCTCCTTTAAAGACATGTAGTACTTTACTCTCGCTACAAGTAATATACTAAGAAATATCCTGAAAAATGAAAATACAGAAAAAGATAATCATTATGTTAAAACACATGAAGTAAGAAGCTCATGTATCAACACACTACTAAGAGCAATACTAAATAAAACAAGTGCCATCAGCTCAATGAACAGGAACTCCACACTATCTCGACACTGAACAGAAACTTAACCACCAACTAATTCTATTCTCTAAAATGGAGTCCACTCAGTGAAAGCTGTGTATTAGGTTAGAAATGCTGTACACTATTTATTCATTAAACAAGATTCAATGATTCAGTGGCACATTCACTTACTGAGTCCAGAACTGCCAAAATCATTTGCCAAAAAAATTTTGTTATCAAATATTTTGTCCATGACTTAAACATTAATCTGATCAAGCCAAAAATTAGCATAGTTCATTTTTACCTTCACAGTATGAACCCCCAGGAAGGTCTATACCACATGTGATCTATTCACTTTGTCACAGTTTAAAGAATATTACTTTGTTTAATTAGGTTTTTCAGATTATACTTTGCAGATATATCTGTGGTTTATTAAGATGAGGAAAAAACATTAGCGCTAAGCATAATGCAAACAGGTATTGCGCAAGCTTTTGCAACAGCACCGCCAATCAATCACAGTCCCAATTTACAGCACTTAGTGTTCCACTTCTGGATTGCTTGACTAAATTACACAATTACCTAGACCACAACTAGGGACTGATACTAGCTCTGCGAACTCTCCAGATGTATGATGTGTTCCGAGTCTCAGCAGAACCCTACTGGCCTATCTACCCACTGCTAGTTTTCCCATTCATCATTTCTAGAGTGATTATCTACATTTTGATTAAGTTTCACTTTTCTACACTTAAAAACATTAAAGAAATGGAAATAATTCTAAAATCTTAGTCAATGCATAGTGTATTAACAATGAAAATGCTACACATACCACACTTAAGGTAGAGATGGCTATACCTTCAAATGGAAATCCTTGTCCTGAAAAACACTGTTGGGGCTCAAACATAGGTTTTAAAATTGATTTAGCATTCATGATTTGGAAACTGAAGGAGAACCAAGGCCTCACCCGTATTATTTCCAAATCTAACTACCATGGCAGGAAATAATGAGCGCCCCTATCAAGCTCTAACTCATTCCAAACAATCCATTCAGCACATTCCCAGACCATATAAAAAGGATGAGGAAAATGTGAGCCAGACATACATACACCTGAAATGCAGAGTGTTAGTACTCAAATAAAATCTGTGCTCAATTCAGTCAACTGCTATACAGCTCACAGGCTAATTTTTAAATAGAACTGTAATGTGTTTCACAACTGCACTTTCAGAAATAATTAAAAGCCAAAGAAACATTGATTTCAATTTAGAGTATCTTGCCAAAACAGTTCAATTGTTAATATCATCTTTAGAATAGTGCTTTTCTAAAGTAAAGATAAAAGCATAAAAGCTGAGGTTATTAAATGCTCTCATAATTCATTTAAAACACCATCACTGGGTTTTGTTTTTACAGAAGATCTATTCCTCTGTTTGAATGGTATGCTACATTCAATGGTCTCTCACTGAAGAGAGAAAATACAAATGAATGGGACTGGTAACATACTTAGTATCATTAGCTTCTTCAGAGCTTTGTGAGACTAGAGAGGGCATGAACATCTCTCTCCACCAACAGATCTGATGTGCATATGCACAAGAACAAACAAATGCAGGGATACACAGGGTTAGTGTCAAAAAGATCACATCTGTCCTGGACTTTCTGTATTAAATATGAGTTCAGCAAAGCATGTGAATTACTTCTTGATCTAACTGTCGCACATATCAGAATCTGGACATTAGGACTTATGGTTAAAGAAAATTCTCTCAGACAGACATATAAATACACTCCACACATTCCTGAATTGGTGTTAATGAAATTCACCTTATGTGGCAGAATTATGCCACATTCAAAAAAACAGTGTGCATCTTTACAATGTTAGTGTCTTGTCACAAGTAGAAAACAACACAGTATCAAGGAGTTTAACAACTTTTATAATATACAGCAACAAATATTAAGAACCTTAGAAATGTAATAATTTAAAAGTATCCCCAACACTGCTCTCCTCTTCCCTTTTCACCCCAAACCAAGAGGGATATTTTCATTTGAAAATTAATATGATCTTCTGGACAGAATCTCCTAAGGACAGATGAGTGAGTTTTAGCTTTAAGCCACGATCCTCCGAAAAGCTGTTACAGTTTTGAATACAAGCTGCCTTGCTGAACCACCAAATGTACTGAACAGTGGACCAACAAGTCAATTCTTTTCTCTGAAAAGGTGTGAGCTGCCCGAACAGGTTTGGATGGAGAAAAAATTACACCTCTTTTTCTGCTTATTTCCTTTGAGATTTGTAGTGCTGCTGACACAGCTGAAGACCTTGCGTTCTTATGCTCTGAAATTACAGCGTAATCAGAGACTAGATGTCCTAACATCCTATCATCACAGAAGTTACACTAACAATTTAAGAACGCAAGAGACAAAAATAAAGCTTTTTTTTTTTCTTGACAACACTGCAGAGGTATGGTTTTCATTAAAATATTCCTACTTAATCTCACACACGCACACAGGCACACATAGTTGAAATTACAAATACTCAACACTTTTCAAGAATTCACTATGCTGTAAAATCAAATATATTAGAGACAATGAAAAATAATTTATTTTAGCACATTATTCTGCTACAGGCAAACATCAAATTCATCAAACACTCAGCTAAAAAGTCACAAAAAAAGTAAGCGATGACTTCAGAACATTTTAAAAAAACCAACATATTAAAAGATATTTTAAGGTAGTAACATAATCATATTGTACATAAAAGCTTGTGGACTTGGGCCATTAGATCAATTTTAATAAATAACTAATTTTGATTGCTTTCATTTTCATTAATGATCTGGAGGGTACAAATCAACGGAGGTATTGGCTTTTTGCCTTTCTCGCCCATTTCAGTCTCAAACTACATTTCTTTCTCCTCTGTCACTATCTCCCCTTCCTTTAAACACAGTCTTACAGAAATAGCTCATTCTGTTATTTTTGCCATTAGTGTCTCCAAACATCTTCCATTCTGGGAGCTTGTACTTATGCCACCTGATGACCTGTAGCACACAGGGAACCCTAGTAATTATAAGCTAAACATCCACTAGCCTGGTTGATGACGATGTTGCTAGAATGCCAGCAACGTTTACCAGAACTTGGCTATTAGAATAACAAGAGGAAATGGGGAGTTTCAGAATTTAATGACTGTTTTCTCTCACTTTCACCACTGAATTCTATTTACACTCTCCCAGGCAGCATCACAGTGCACAGCTTTAACTAGAAGCAGTAACATTGTAAAGCCACCGGGTAATTTAAATTAATTATATTAAATATGTTCGGCATAGTTTAATAAATTCACATCTTGCTCAGCAGTTTAATATCACGCAATATTTTAAAAGTAGCAATATCACTTGAAAATTGACAAATTTGCTATTTATTGTTGCTATAGCAACCACAGAAATCCGCAAAAGAAAATACCAAGCAATAAAGGATGAAATGTCATAGAAACAGAATAAGAATAGAATGAGTTGTGTCAGCACTAGCTTTAAGCAAAAATTCAGGCACAAACAAATTCATGGATAGAATTATAAAAAGGTGAGGAAACAGAAATAGGCAGTTATATGGAATATTACCCATGTTCTCCAACAGAGATTTCATGCAGATTAGTTTAAACCTCTGAGAAAACTAAAACACATTAGATAAAAATTCAGAGAAAACATTCAGCAGAGATGACGATACAAACTCATTGCTTCACGAAACGTGCAAGAAGATGAGGTGAACTGACCTAACAGCTTCCTACTGTCCAAAGGGATCATCTTGCCCCAGCCCCCTCCTCACAGCGGTGTTCACTTAACGCTGTGATGAACGGATTCAGCTCACTAAATTAGCTGAGAGCTATTGACTGCTGCTTCTGATTAGCGAGCTGCATCCGAAGCAGCGAGCGGGCACAATACTACCCCTTTCAGCAGAAGCGAGCTGTTAGAGCTCCTTGACCAACATCCTAACAGTGTAAAACAATTTTGAATCTTTCATTTAATACTAAGAATATCAGACTATAACACACTATAAAAGATTTGGACTTTCTTAGACTACTACTAAAATAAATCCCAAAGGCTTAGTAATGAGAAGCAAGAAGTGAAATCCTACAGTAGGAGCCATTCCTTAAAATATAAAAATTACAGGTCTTATTCTTGATTTCATCTCATGAAGACAGGTCCACAACTAATGAAAAGAAGATCAAAGCCCTCTAGATTTCAGTTTTCCTATATACCCATCTCTTACTTATAATAATACTGCTGCACTGTCACACTATAGAAATAGTTAAAAGCCTTCAAAACCAGAATAGAGTAATAGCTAAATTGCTGCCAGTTCCACTTGGTTTTCTAAAATTCCCTCAAGCAGAAGGAACTAACAATTGACTTAGGAAGTTATGAAGGAATTCAAATGTAGGGATTTATATTCCTGCAGGTCAACCCACCACTGCACTGTATAATAAATGTAAACATGAAATGATATCATTTCATCTTTGCTCCTCACCTTTCCAACGACCTTTAAGAGAAAACATCCTGGAGCCTGAATTTTGTTTGACATGGAAGTCACACAGGCAGGATAATATGACATTCCTACCTACAAGCAAAACACCTTTAACACATTAATTTCTCCTAAAATAAAAATAAATGTTGTACAGATATCTCTATATCAAAGCTAGAATTAACACATGGACTAGTCAGAATCAAAGTTTTGTGTACAGTAGAAGAAATAATACATTTACAGTTCTTTGTTTTAAGAATTAACAAAGCCCAAACTGAACCTCTGTCCAGTAACACTCCATTTTGGATGTTATCCATGGACTTCTATTGAGAGCATAACCAAGAAAAAACACTTTCTTTTCCTATCTCTCTTCTGTTTCAAAGCAGGGCAAAAAAACAGATGGGATTAAAATGGAGCTCAAACCAAAGATGGGAAGTTTAGATTTGATTCAGCAGACGTAAGGAAACCATTATATAAAGAAGGGAATTCTTGGATAAGAAAGTTAGTTCAGGTGAGATACAACTAAATCACAGACAAGAATCTTAACAGGAAGAACAGTCTTGATTTGTTGCTAATAAAACAGCAGTAGGATTTGGAAGCAGTCTGAAAACAGATAAAGATTAAGGGAGCAGCTTCATTTTACACTTAATCAGCTCTAATGACAGGAGGTAGCCAAAACGGTCACTCCTACCGTACGGTACCCTTGGGCTCCTGCGGAAGATCTACCACTTCTGCACCCGCAGGGCAAGCTGGGGAGAGGGGACAGGAGGACATCACGACTGCTACAGTCACCACAGAGGAAGTACCAGAAAAAGAGCAGGTGTCCCCTTCTCCAATGCCCCTCTCCCCTCAACCCCCATCTCCAAAGTAAGGCTGTGTAAGATGCCACCAGTCTACCCCGGTTCAAGCCAGGTGAGTGAGAGTTGGCCCACCAGCAAGCCCCAGGCAATGGCTAACTGCTGACCTCAAACCACAGCCCATACTTCAGCAGAGGCACTAATCTGGATCCCTTCTCTCAGCTGCAATGTTTATTTTAAATAAACTTGTAGCAAACTAGCTTATTTGGAGACTTCTACCTTTGCGAAATTTGGACAATGTGGCTCAAAAGTTATCAGGACAACCAGCCCAATCACAGAAGTGTCATTTCCTCAGAAAACAGACCAAAAATAATATATAGCTAAATTGCATAAAATTCTTCTTCAGACAAGGTAATTAAAAATTAGAAACACTGATATGATTAAATGTTAGCAGAAAACATAGAGTAAAACTGAATATCTCATTTTGGAGACAATGGGCGGGGGGGGGTCATAAAAACCCTATGAAAGATGGACATGCTTTCATGACAGAGTGAATAAAATTGATTTTATGCACTACAACTACTAAAGAATTAATCGTATAAAATATTTTCCCCAAAGCTCTGGCAACAAGATTGCTAGTTTCCTCAAATTCAATCTGCAAGCAGAACTGTAAACAAGTAATCAAAATACAACAGTATCAAACTGCAGGGGGGAAAATCTATACAGAGGCTTTCCTCCTTCTGATATTCATATCTTTTTAGAAGAAACACAGAGACCCCGTACCCTCAGTACATTTTAAGATTCATGTTATATTAAATAGTAGAATAATATGATTGCCCTAGCCATACCAAAAATAGCAGGGGATCTCAGAAGCAATCAAGCTGTAAGTGAAAAATCTAATTAAGGCAAGCAAAGTTTTTGTACCAATTATTTCTTGTGGGTTTGGGATTATCAGGCTTAGAAAATTCAGTTGTTAACTTTTTGATTTTAATTCACAAAGTTTCTTTTAAATCTAAAATACACACCATAAATGCTGTGGTATGATCATCAGACATGATCAAAGGGCTATACAATACATGATTTTTGAAACTGTTTTTTGAAACATCATCTTACAAAATAAACTATCGCAATAATTTCTTAAGTGTTTATATCCCTTCATAATAAAAAACAAAAAATATCATGAGAAAAATGAAGAGAATTAAAGCAACAGAACAAAAATCTAGTATCATGGATTGTTTTAATTACTATATAAATTTGATCTTCTTACATTAGGAAATGAATTTAAATTATGCCCTAATTGTGGATGTAAACATGGATCCACTCAAACACTGTCGTCGTCATACCAAGGTGAACTCTGAAACACAACCTAACTCACAAAATGCATTTCTAAAAAGCCTTTGTACCTTTGAAGATGAAGAAGTACTATCTTTGGAGAAGTTCAAGGTGTCACTGACAGGTCACTGATGTATCCTTGGTCGTCTCAGCATTATTGCTGAGGTCCTGACCTGCTTTCAATTAGCTGCTCAGGCAGCCCATGGTTTAATTTGTAACTTCTCTGTTAGAAAAGCCTTCAGTGACTTGGCATCACATCTTCCCACCGCTGTGCAAAAGCACAACTTTGTCAAAACATCACATAAATTTAAAACCAGTATAAGAATAGCAGAATCCACAATTCTTGTGATAGTTCTAATGAAAATGCAAAGAGAATCATAATAATTTAGCAAAAAATTTTTTATATTAAATTATTTATTTCAGTGAGGAAATTGCTATTTCACTTTTTACATATATTTTGCTTGCTCATTAAAAACAATTCAACCAATTACAATAGAAAGTTTAAGTCATTATCATGGACTTATTAGGAAACATGTCTCCAGCAAGTGATTGTTTATTAGGAAATTCTCTGGCCTATAAAGTAAAAGGCATCTGCTGACATACTGGATATAAAAACCAGGATAAAATTTTCTGCAAGTATTACAGAATAAGCTACTGCACAGCCTACTAAAACTCTTCAAATACTGAAAATTTACAACACTGCAAGAAAAATGTATCTTATTCCTACAGTAACTACACTTTTTACTGATAAGGACTACAGTACTTCATACTGTTGCTACACGCTATGCAACATCTAACACTGAGGTCACATGTGTTACCTACTAAAATGATATGCTAAGATCATTCCCAGCCTAAACTGGCAGACCAAAGTCAGGGGGGAAAGGGAGGTTTTTACTTGCTGCTGCCCAGGATAGCATGTGCTCCAGAATCACGTGATGAGCTATAGTAATACCCATCCCATAAGGCAGACAGCTGTTAAAGAAGCAAAGTTTGAAGTGCAGTCAAACTGTATTTAGATTCCCTGTATCACATCGTCATGGCATGCGTGCTAATTAAATGGATTCAATTAATTTCAGGTGACTGCTTTGAAAACTTCAAAAGCAGAGCAAGTCTGAGATGGCTGCTATCAATCACAAAGCACTGACTGAACGTCTTTCAATTTAACCCTTAAATATGTTTAATGTAAAAGTAACATATCATTTCTTAACAAAAGCCTCCCACTGATAAAAACTAAAAGCCCCTCTTATATTCAGAATGTAAAGTCACCTAGTGTTTCTTACTCAAGAGGGATGAAATATAAAGGAAATTTTGGCAAGCAACAAAAACAGGAAGTTCCCTATTAATGATTCCTATGATTGTCCATCTAGATATAAGCTTCCTAAGGCACCAATGTCAGCATGAGATTTCTTTCTCGTAACACCAACACATGCATTATAGATCGCAGGTAAAGCAGAAGCGACAGGAAGAGTCCTCTCTGTAACTGCCCTGAGTTCTCAAACAACATTAACTGAATACAAAACCACTATTATTTTCTGGTTTTCAGAATATCTTCCCCAAATATAAAACTGGCCAGATGCATTCTGGTATCATCACTAAGAAAATACTAACAAAACATGAGCAGCAACAAAAATTATTTCACGAATATTCATGTAAAATAAAATGTAATGGCTAAATGTGATCTGAAAGTTACCAAAAGGAATGGAAGACACATTTACCAATCTCCTGAGATTCTTATAAAGTCCAGTTGTATTTAGAGCAAACTTCTACCTCTATTACCTGCTTCACAATTAGACATGCCTGTTATTAACAGAGGTAATAAAAAGCAGCATTTTTACTATGTACTTTTTTCCATAAGTCAACATATGCTTTTTTAAAGTATAAATATACCAAAGATTAAACAGCATCTGCAGCGGCTAGCAGAAAAAGTAAGACATATTACTCAAAAAGTATATTCCATGTTCATGAATGTATCTTGTACAACCTTTTATGAAATTTAACTAAAATTGCTAGTTGTGAGCATGGACTCTTGGCACTAAGTACTGTGTAGTAGATGAGTACAAGGTGAAACAAAGCACGAAGTTTGCTGGCAGAGTCAGCCAAAAACAATATTAAAAAAAAAGTGAATAAGTCAGCCAGCTTTCACTTTAATACCTGACACTTACTCAACCGATAACCACCTGCATGCTAAGTCCTTGGCAGCTTTAAAACGTGTGGGGTTTTTGTGGTTTTTTTTGTTTTTTAAGAATAAAATACTCAAAACTATTTCCCATCATATCAAGCACAAACATGCTTTCATTTAGCTTCAGGAATGTGTCTTATTTTAATCTTTCACCTTTGTTTAGTTGAAGAAACATGTATTGCTGATGATAGGAGGAAAGCTAGATCTTACTTAAAATATGTTTTATGCTATGTGTTTGTACACTCTCAGGGACACTGCATTCCAAATTGATAATTACTTGTCTTGATTTTTTTTTTTTTTTTAATGCAGCCAGTCCTGCAATAACAGCTGGCAAGATCAGCAACCTTCTGAGTCAGTAGTTTCATATATCAGGCACTCATTTTAATTTTTAGCTGAAAAACTCTACTATGCATCCCATAAATCACCTCCTCATGATTCTGGCACCAACACTCACCCTTACAAAGTGGACTGCATATTCCCAGACAGGATATTCCTGATACAGGAGCTGTAGTTACAGGCCCTGCACTTACAGCTGTAGGTGTTGCACGCACATATACCCACTTGGCCCCAGTGCCCTGTTACATCCTGGCGCAAAAGTGCATATGTATAAAGACTGACACACCGTGGGAGTACGCCAGCTTTATTTTCCATGCAATATAGCCTCAGGGCTGCAGAGGACTTCTGGCAACTGAAGTAGGTTGCAGTCAATTACAACAGTCCTCACATACACTGCGTGCAGACTGCGCCAGCGCCACACAACCCAGGTGCAGATGACCACCTTTGCTCTCTGCTTGAAATGGACTTCACAACATACAGCTTTGACTCGACCTGCTTTGCCTTTACAAACGAAGAGTAGGATGATAATGCAAGAAGAGACCAGTGCAATTGTTTGGTTGCAGGTTCCAAGAAACAAATGCTTTTGTGGATCCAAGGTTGTTAGTACAAACTGCAAAAAATAACAAACTCATTTTACAGTAGAAAATAATATTAGGGAAAAAGACACAGACAATAGGAAAACAGGATTAAGTTATGTAACAGTAAACACGGAGATGGCAAAACAATGAAGGGAAATGAGTATATCTTCAGAAAAACGTGCAGTTGTCTGACATGCAAATAACTCCAAGTTACCACATTCCTATAATTGCAACTAAAACAGCCCAGGAATACCATGGTACTCCCTCTTCCTCATCTGGGAATCTGTAAAGACTGAGTTCTAAAACAGACAAAGAGATATAGACAGAAGATTTAAGAATTGTCTTCTCAGGCTGACCCATATTCTTGACAATTCCCAGGCTTGTTGAAATTCAGGTACAGAAATACATATGACAAAAAGAATTTTCCAGCTATTCTGTACGAGCACTCTGAAATTGGTCTTTCAGAAAATATGGCACAAGTATAAAGTTCAGCAACTTGTTTCTCTTTGTTGATTGAATTTACAGGACTGAAAGGAACAACTGTGCTACTTCTGATGGTCCTTCTGAGGCAACTCTCTTCAATCACTTGTCACTTGTAAATGGATGGAAGATGATGATACAAACTGTGAAGAACAAGTGCCTCTCACTGAAAAGATTTTCCAAGTACATTAGAGTCCTGAATAAAATGTGTAACACTAAAAAAAATCTCATTTTTTCATCTCAACTGCATACAAATATACAAAATACAAAAGCCCATGAAAGCTCAACATAAGCATTTCTGGTTTTGCCTGAATTCAGTGAGGCCAGTCTAACACATCTCAAAGGGACTGGTTTTAGAGTGTACACCTCATTTTCTAAACAATTCTCAAAAGTATCTCCACAGTGAAATATTCAAAGATCACTTGTCACTTGTAAATACTAGCTTAAACTTTATATATTGCTGTATATCTGGACTCTTCTAACTTCTGAAGACAAATCTAAGGGATTGCACTTGGCTATATCTGATCTAAGAAGTACACGTATTACTGTGTAGGATATATGTCTCCTAATTAGCTTTTCTCAAAATACACATGGGAAGCAAAAAAAGGATTAACATTGTATTTCCTAAGCTTGAGAGACCACCAAGAACCTCCCCGGTTACAGGAGTTCCCACTGGCCCTACCCTGGGCTGGTCAGAGCTGCAGTTTCGCTCCCACTGCAGCTCCACATGTGGGGAGGGCAGAGCCCTTCGGGAAGGCGATGTGGGTCGGTGGTGTAGAGGCAACAGGCACCATCACCAACAGGTCAATTCTGTTTCCATTAGACCTCGGTTTACGTGTAATATAGTGGTGGAAACTTGCCACGTTTACAGAGCAACAAATTAAACCCACTAACACAAGAGTACTCCGTTCCCTTTCAGGTATTATTTCTACCGCTTTGAATCAGTCGTTTGGTACCGTGGCAATCTCTGGAAAGTGAATCTTAATAATATTTTGCAGAGTGCCTCATATATTCTCTTACTGCCTTTTTTTTTTTTTTAATCTGGGCCATAAAATTGTGCATCGTATATGTTTTATTTCCATTCAAATTCAGCACTAGGCATGAGAACATATTTCTATGCTACAGGTACTTTTGTAAAAATCTGTGAGTAGTTTAATTTAAAAGCCATGGACAGCAACCTAAAGCAATTTTTGACCATGCAAAATGTTTTATAAATAGTTCCATGTGCACTGTTCATCTGGAGTCTCACTAGAGACGAATAATGACCTTGTATTTCATTCTCATTTACTCTGAATTAGCCAAACCTTCTGTTTTTAATTACATACTTAATACACCTGGCATGGTCTAATTACAGAAAACAAAACATCATTTAAACAAAAGGTGACCTTGAACTCAGTCCATCAAAATACCAGTTAACTTTAAGTTTTCAGTTTTTAACGAACTGCCAAGACATGCAATAGCAATTTTCCAAATGTGATCATACGCCTTTAGAGCAACAGACTTACTACATTAGGAAACATCTGTATACACTCTTTATGGCTTTCTTCGTTATTAATGAAAATCCCTCTTAGATTTCAATAGCGCTATAAACAGTTCTATAGGTAAACACCAAGTTCACATGACTGATATTTTTAATGTGTTAGACTATATTAAAGCTAGATTTGACAAGCAACAGCCTGCTGGAACTGAAGCAACTTTTTTCAGAAACTAGTTAGTCTCGTATAAGTATTGCAACTATGAATGAAGGGAACATGTAGCTGTAGCAATGAACATAGCTGCAGAAGAGACAACAAAGGGCCCTGACACAAGAAACTATTTAAATAGCCATGTCAGTTTTAAACACGAGTTATCCTACTGTTAAACTGTAGTTACTCACAGGCTTGAACTTGAGAATGTGCTTAAATTACATTTTGAATTGTGTTGAAGAGTTTCAGTGACAATTTATTTTTATAAGAAGGCTTCAATAAATTAGTGAATGGTCTTTACATATTTGATACGAGGTTTTTCCTCCTATTTGTGACCAAGTAGCACTAAGAAATTAGGCACAGCATACTTAATAAAGCATTTGGGATTTAAAATCAACAGAATGTAATGCCTACATAAAATCCAATGAGGCCTAAAATTTCTGTAATGTAAGCACACCGTGTATCATTTTACACTATGTACTTTCTTGACATTGCAAATTCATTTTAGTACAGCAATAATTTAAGTATACTTTCTACTCAGAAGACTTCTAGTTGTTTCCTTGTATTTCTGACTTTGGTCATCATTACAGACCAAATCCTTCTCTCCTCGACATGTCAGAAGAGCCAAAGTACAGCGCTTGTGAGGTTAATGTTATCAACAGCTGTAGTAAGGAAAGACAGGAATTGAAATTTAAATACACTCAGGAAAGATCTACCAAACTACAGGATAATTCATAAATAGTTGGCTTTACAAACATATATTCTCAGAATTTTTCTTCTATGTTCTGTATCACTGATAATTGTATATTCTAAAACAGAATACTCCAGCACACAAGCAGGAGAGAAGCTGGCTATTATAAATTTTGACAATGTTTCAGCAGTTTACTATCACCGCTGACACATCCAACGTTTTAAATGTAGATGACAAGAAAGTTAGAAATATTGTTTTGCCTACACAGCAGGTCAGAATGGCTAGATGTTTGCTGAGAAACAAATTCTTACTGCACTAGTAGGTTATGCAAATTCGTATGAAAGTAGCCCATACAGGTAAGCATATATATTCAAGGTTATTGTGAATCTTGACAAACACCCATCATTCCATTTATTTGGCTGGCAAAATAAGGAAAATACTGCTTGTCTAAAGGAGAAGAGAACCCAACCTTTTAATAGCCAACAGATGGAATTTTATATGTGTGTGTGTGTGTGTGTGTGTGTGTGTGTGTGTGTGTATTTATTTATTTATTTATAAATAAAGGAAGTAGCAGGAAAAGATCTACAACCATATATGTAAACCATATATGTAATTTACTAATAGATCTGATTAAATAATGCCATACATATCACTTATTATCTGAACTGCAACAGCATCTGAACCAAGACCTCATTGCCTGGCGCTTTCCAAACTGCCCAGAAGGAGACACAACCTAAGTAAGGTAAGTTAGTTACAAAGCAACAGGTCATTTGAAAGGGAAGATGAGATATATGGGAGCGAGGAGAGTTTAAGCTTTACAGGAGACCAGAAGGCAGGATGCCTGCATCTTATCCCAGCTCTGCTATGAACTGAACATAGTATCTGGGAAACACCACTTTCTGTTTCTGTGCCACTGTCTTCCTGATGATCACAACATTTATTCATTTTTGCTTTATACAGGGCTACGATTAAAAAAGTACTCGAATAAATACCCAGATCTGGATCCTTTTCACTGCTCTCTCTCAACCGAGAGGTTACTACTATTGGAATTACATCACTTCAGCTATAGCAGAAAAGTCTTTCCTTACAGTCTAGGTTAGCCCATATACATAAATACTGCATTCACTGAAGCATATAAGCAACTGGAGCTAGCAGCTTTCCCCTTACAAGAAGAATTTTCCCTTCTTTTGCCTTCATCCCTGCTTATTCATCATTCTCAACAATCTCCTGCTCTACCAACCCCCTGAAACCAACTGGTTAGAAAGCACAACAGGTTTTCAGACGGGTGACAGCCTCAAGGCATTTCTGTTTAATTTATGAAATTGTTTTGCTCATTTAACACATTGAGAAACTCCTATCTGAATTTATTATGTAGTATTTTGCTAAACTAAAGAAGAAAACTCCCCCTAAAAGCCACAATATTTGAATCTCATAACTGTTGTCTGTTTTACAAAAACTCCATGTAATTTATATACCATGAAAATCATTTGTCATAGGTTCAAACAGTGCTTCATTCCCTTAAGATCTGGCATAGCTATGCTGATTTGAAAAGAATCCTGTCTGTCGGACAATGCTAGTGACATAAAAATAACCTGGAGCAAATAGGTGTGTTACATTAGCACAGAGGAAAAACACCAGAAATAGGGATAAAAAAGGTAATCTAGAGAAAAAGCCTTGCGACGATGCAGGACAAACCAGCCCTAATATATGTAAATTCTCATGAATTCTGAAATGAATGGCACAAAGAGTTAAAATGCAGTTTATCTGCAAATTATAAACAATGCTAATTTTTACTGAAGAATCTCTCTAACAAAAGAGGGGAAAAATCACCATTTCAAAAGTACAACACAGGTAATATAATCTTGTGTAACCCAAATAAACTGAAGTTAGTCTTCTGAACTGTTTAAAACATGGCTAATCATTTCTGTAGCTAGCATTAGAGTACAATAAACATGTCTCAAAAACATTGCATCTGTGGTGAAAATCAGAACACAATCCTAAAGAATCAGTACATAATCTTTAAAAAAAATGTAAAAACCAATCAAGATGCGATCTTAAAAATTTCAAAGACTGTTTTCTTATATTGGCATTTATATTTCTAGTACTAAACTGCATTAACCTTTGTTAATATACTGTATGGCATAAAATATTTTCCTCTTTCAAGCCATTAATACCAGCCAGAAAACACACCACAATATAGTCTGAGCAGATCATGCACTCTAAAAAAATCATTCCTACAAACTGCTGGATTACATGAATGAAATACTGAGCTTGAAGACAATGGCTGCTTCTACACTTTCTACACTGTACAACTATTATAACAAACCTGGCAGCATCCTTGAGCATAAATTCCTTCACGTCTACCAATTCGTCTCCCTTCTGTGGAGCCAATAATTTATTTACACATCTTGAAAATAGTTCACACGTGAAACAACAGAGTATTTTTTAACATGACAGTGTTTTGTCTCAGAGTCCAAAAGTAAAGACTTTGCTCTCTAATACCTTTTCTCTGACTGTCTAGAACATACAGGCAAAGCAAGTAGCTTCTTAGGGGAGACAGTACACTGACTGACTGACTCACCTCTTTCCTCTGCTTACACTGCCTTTGCTGGTGCCAAGGAGTTGCAAGGCAGTTATTGTATTGCTTTCTGTGCTGCTGCTCCAGAACCAAAGATGGCATTTCACAAGCTAAAATTAGTGGCCTGCTGACAGATGTCCTATTCCTGGAAGACAAGCTATTCCCACCTGTGGATACTCATGCTGCAAGTACAGAACCGATGAGACACAGGGTAACCGATCACATTCTTGGCAGCTACTCTCAACTTGGTTATGCTCCAGGGACCTTCAAAGGAGAAATGAACACAGTGCTCCAAATCTTCATAATGATTTGAGGGGGGGTATTTATACCCTCATGCATATATAGTTTTATTTGTATAATATTCTCTCTAAGATAGATATGTAAGGGAAGATTTAATAACCTATATAACTTGAGTAAGTTATTTTTCCTTGGAGGAATAAGAACTGTTAAAGATTGTTCAAAGAGCTATAACTAGGCATAACATCATAAATTTTAAACTGAACATAAAAAAAATATTTTTTAGCAGTCAGATCTATAAAACTGTGAGACAGTCCCCCAAGGAAAGTGACAGAAGTAACTTCAATTCTGTCATGTTAAACTAGTCTGGAAAAAGCATTCAGTAGCAGATTGTTGGAATAATATATCTGAGTAAGGATACAGAAAAGATCATTTAGTAAGTCATTTTCATCTATCATTTTTCAGATTAGGAGTGGTTCGGAAGAAGAACTACCTTTCTAAATAAAAATAATATAGTAGTACACATAAAAAGAAAATGTTGGAATCATTCTTTAATTGCTAACCTACTTTAAGATGACCTCCACATGTACTCACATTTGAATTATGCTGTTAACGCATCCCAAGTATAAGAGGCTCAGAAATCATCAGAAGAATAAATTGATGTTCTGCTCCTTTTGAGTTCTAACAGATATTACCAGTGGATTTGTTTGGTTTTGTGACTCAATGTTTTCTTTAAGCTGGGGATTCATTTAAACATAAAGGAAAAGCAGAACTCAAGTTTATCTGAAACAGAAATGTTGAAAGGCCAGGAAAATTTTGTGACAGTCTATAAAAGTCACCTTTTACACCCTTTGCGAAAAAACATTTATTTACAATGATTTTGAACCTTTCTGCTTTTGATTTGAAGGAGACCAATAATTTATACAATACTCTCTCCCAAAAACTTAGAGAGTCAATATTATCCAGATTGTTTTAGGGAAAAAAAAAAGTGCTAAGGTCAGAAAGTGGTGTTCCTCAAGTAGCAGTATATTCAGGTATGACAAGTCTGCAGAGAAATCCAGTCTGCCCCTAATCTAGTAGCAGAAGCAAGTTTTCTTCAAACAAGGTGTATTCAAAGTAATTCTGTCTGCCCACAATTTAGTAGTGGATACAAACTACTACTGAGACCCTCCAGATTTTCCTCACATAATTGCTTCAATTATTGGTTTATAGCACCTGTCAAACTACTAGACACTGCAGGAAACATGCAGAAGACAGATTCCTGAGACTAAAGGGCTGACTTTATAAACATAAGTTGTAAACAATAGCTTGAATAACACAGGTAAGTTAATACTATACTGAATACAGGTAGAGTTAGGAATATACACGTGAGCGTAGCTTCCTGAAGAGCTTCCATTACAAGCTGAAACTGAATCTTATGAAGGAACATAAGGTCTTAAGGAAAACAATGCCTGAAGAACCACTGAAGAGCTGTATCATACACAGAAGCCTCCCCAAAGGCAATGTGCTTAGCAAAAAGCATGTCTGGATTCCTTGGGACAGCTCTGCAAGTCTCAGGGATGGAAACGTTCCTCAGATGTCAAACCATGCTTGTGTTCTTGTATCACATTCCTGGCACTCTTGCAGTAGATCCTAACACAGCATGCTATTTTCACTGCACTACTTTCTTGTGAGGAAATCATCACACACATAGACCTTTCTGCCATACAACTGAAAAGCTGAACAATTTTCCTAAATCTTCTCGTCAAAAAAAAAAAAAAAAAGAGAGAACAAATTTGATGTCTCAGTTCTGGACATGTAAGATTTAGATAAGAATACAGACAGGTTGATTTCCTAGCTTGAATTAAACTCTGCAGGATGCATATGAAGTGCAACCTTGTACAGTTCTTTCTAATATAAAGAAAGCCAATAATGACTCAAGATATATTTTTCCTAAGTATGTGGTAATGAATAGAAAAATACTACTTTCACTAAAAGGATTACAACAATGAAGGAGTGAGTATGTAGCCGTAAGCTCACAGAGATGATCCACAAGGGGACATAAAGACCACATTAAAGTCTCAATTAAAAAAAATGGTTCATTAAACCAGCCAGAAAGCTCCCATTAAGCTCTTGGGAAGTTTCCCTCAAGAAGATCATGAAAACCTTTCCAAGAGATAGGTGCACTCCTGCCTAAAGAACAACTCCTGTTTTTGTTTTGAAACAGTGATCCTGAATTAAAGGAAAGGAGACTTCCCCCCTACTCATCAACAAAGGATGAGAACAAAGCTGACCATCGCCCACAGAAACCAGACCACATGGCTATATATGTACGTATGGCGAACTCCCTAACATTTTTTGATAAGGATGTTCTCAGAGGATCAGCACAGAAGTATTTTAACTCAAGGAGACATTCAACAGCCTGGCTTAACACTCCAAGAGTCAGGCAATGCAAATCCTACAACAGTAAGCCTGAATCCCAAAACTCATTGTCATCACTGAGAGGTAGAAGAGATTCTGGAATAAAAACTGCCTCCAAGAAACTAGGGGAACCTTACTTCTTCTGATTACTGATGATCCTCAGACAGTTAAGATAAAGATAAGATGCAAGAAAATGATGAGTAGAAGGACCCTGACTGGTGGATTGAAGAAACATCTAAAAGGAATCATAGGGATAATCCAAGCCAAGACCAAAAACATTAATCAGTTTAATCAAAAATATTTCTTAGTTGTCAGGAAAAATAGGCCCACTGTTGCATACCCCAAGGACCAAAAAATTGGCTTTGAACATCATCTTGAGGCCTACCCACTGACAATTCTCCAGCCTGAATAGGGTAATGTAATCAACTTTCTTGTTATCCAACATAATTAGTGCTCTCAAGAAATAGATGGCCAATATATGAGTTAGATACTAGATATGTCTCTTCCAAATGTCATCTGCTTTCCTGCAGAAGATCAAGACCTCATGCCTCCCTGTTTGTTTATATAAATTACCTTGCTGGTGTATTTTGGTGCTCTTGAGACAAGGAGACTTAGATTCTTCCTAATACTCTATTGTCATCATTGCCACAAGGGAGTACCAAGTGGAGTGCTGAAAAATATCAATTTCTTCAACTACAACTGCCCTTTGGGTTGTATCTGTATGAAGCATGAGCCTTTCTGATAACTTCACCAGCTGTAAGACTTAAATATTCATCAATATAGCAATCAGCTAGCTGTTCCAAAATATCAAGACGACTGTGAGCCAGCTCTGACTCAACCACTATGCTGAGGAGAGAGAGTCACTTTTCCAGAGAAAGGTCAAGAAATGTTCTCAGGCACCGCTGCAGTGCTCAGTCTGCAGAGGAGACCTTCTTCTGAGAAGTTCCAGAGAAAGTTGCTGACTTGAACGAGGAGGAATTTGGAAACAGTACTTCTGTATGTGTGATATGGGGCAGTTTGAGGACAATTCTGTAAAAAGAAGTTAAAAAGCAGCTGGGTAGATTCTCTGTCTCTGGCAAGTGTGAGTGGCTATGTAGAAACTCACTGAAGTGTTCTTAACTGTAGAACAGATGGTGTTTGTTCTTTAGATCACTGAGGGGGAATTAGACCTGGCATTCTTTCCAGTAAAGCAAGCATCTGCAGTGGTGCTTCTTCGTTACCGAGCTATGACTACATGATAGAAGTGCCATGTCAGGAAAAGATAAAGAACTGATACAGACAATGAAACTGCTGCTTCATCTTAATGTCAAGGACATGTGAAATTCTAGCTAAGGAAAAGAGACTGCTGAAATAAGTCTTGTTGGGAAGCAAAGAGCTTTGTTATCTTTAAAGGCTAGGACAGATCACTTTCCATTTCACAAGGCAAGAATTTGCCCCAGATGGAATATAGATAGAACTTAAAATGTATAAACCTCAAAAGAACTTTACAATATCAAACCCTGTTCTAGGGAAAGCACTCAAATCTATATATAATTGATGCCTTACAGCAATTTTATATGGCAATGCTAAGAAGTAGAGCCAATTAACTCTCCCTTCTCTTCTGGACAAGCCTAAATCCCAAGATGTGGAAGCCGGGCTGGCTCATAAACAACTCTCCAGACTTTCAGAGGCCATAAGTGTTTGGAGAAGGCAGGCAAGATGAGGGCAGTAGAAAGCAAATGGGTTGCTAAAGCACCTCTTCCGAGACATTGTGCTCATCCAAGAGAACCTCTTAACTTTCCTCTGGGATAAATCAAAATGAGTGAGATTTCAAACAAAACCTGGAGCAAACCTACTCCATAAGCCCAAACAAATAAAACTTCATTCAAAAGGATATATCTGAAACTATTCTTGATGCTTTTATGGTTCTGGGCCTAAATTCTTTACAACTGAAGTACTTCCCAAGCATACTGTTTACCCCTAATCAAAAGAAATCCAGGAATGACCATTCCATCCAAAACAATATATAATTACACATACAAGACACAGCTTAAAGTCAGAGGGCTTAAGCAATCCTAGGCCAAAATGTCAAAAGAAAAAAGGTAAATAAAATTAAAGTAAGTAAAAAATAACTCTCTAAAGAAAGATAATGCTATGGCTCCAAAGGGGACTAGAGCAAAAAGGAAAATAAATTCAAACAGAGAAAATGAAGACCAAAAGAAATACATTTCAAAAAGTAATCAACAAACTAGAAATAGCTTAGCTGACAGGAACAGAAGACCAGTGTCATTCAGCCCAATATGTATTCTACACCCGCAGAGTGTTTGAAATATGCACAACCACATGTGAATGCGCCTATGGGCATATCACTAGAATTTCTAAATAAGTCATAGTCACATGGCCAGAAGGCATCCATGAAACATTCCAAAGCACATTTTCCAAACCTCCTTAGGGCCATACCCCTTACACACCACCATTCATTCAGAATTGAACCTAGAATTATGCTCTAGCCTTTAACACAATGCTTAATTTTTACAATATATTATCCCTCTCCAAAGATACAGAGGCATATATAAGTGCACACACACACAAGGAGTGTTTGTATGTTTGCATACATGCACTGGTAAACTTCTGCACAACTGAGATTTCAGTGCAATTTTATTTAATAAAATTATTTCAGACTGTTATGTATGTATTGCTAGACAATGAAATTATTACCAGAACAGAGGATGGTGAGTACTTTAAAAGTACTTCAAATATTATGAATATTTAATATGTTCACAAGTCTTCTTTGCTCTTTTGGGGATTATTCCCATCTGGATTAGACATGGCTCAGAAGACCTGCTTTCTGAGAACAATCTGATGCAAATTCAGATGGATGATCAAAATCTACTGATAGCACCAATTTTCTGACACCTCGGATGGACAAGAGCAGGTGCAAAATTTTCAGGTATAAAAGGTCTCCTTCAGTTTCCTTCTGTTGGAAGCTGTGACCCTATTCTGCAGCCAAAAGCATATTCCTGAGGAACCTCATTCAAGTACCCGAAGGGTCACCATTGCCTTCTAGAACTTGGCCCATCTTTCAGTGAGCTGCTTTGGCATAAGGATGCTTCATCTGTAAGATCTTAATAGGAATACGCAAAACCACCAGGCACATCATCTATTCCTGCTTGGCAACAATCACAAATATCCCTAACATCGCTGAGGAAAGTTCACTTAACACTACTTCCCAAGCTACACCTTCTACAAATGCCACTCATATTCCTACACACTATCCTCTTTGCTGCTGGAATCCAGCACGTCTTCTGCCATTGCAGTACTACTTATAGAAGCCTCAAATAGGCACCCAAAAGGGACCATCATTCTCAGCAGCGACTGGAAGATGTATGCATTACTGCGATGAAACCATGCATTCAGTCTGCTAGATAAAAGAGGCTGTTTCATGGATGCCTCCCAGACATATGACTATGGCCTATTTAAAAATTCTAACATTACAGTGTTGGTCTGATCAGAATTCTCCTCCCAGGCACAAACCCTTCAGCGGCACAGAAGTAACATGTTTGATACCATATATTCCTTGTAGGTTTGAGTCATGAGCCCTTATCTGGATTGTAACAGTCCCCATCGGTCACTTATAACTAGTTTCTGGATTTCTACTGTGTTAACTGTGGAGTACTCATTCAGACAACATACTGCAAGACAGCATGCAGACCAAAAAAACACCCACAAACTTCAGATATTTTAAATTATTCAGTCATGTTGTCTAAGTCTTAGGTAGATACTCCTTAAAAATAGTTTCTGAGTTTCAAAACTTGATTTTAAAAGCACGTTTATAAATAAATTTGGGTTAGTCACCCTTTGCTCCCTTTACTTTGATTCCAGACATCTACATTGATTTTAGACATATAGAACTGAGTAACTTCAAACACATGAAGTTTCCAGAAGTGCCAAAGGGTTAGGGGAAAAAAAAGCTATGGACAACAAAAGGTATGGATTTATATTACTATTACCCCCCCTCACCAAACATAACAAGACCTTTCTCCCTAAATATTAAAAGGAAAATGCAAACTGCTTAGTATATTGCCCTACTCGTATATAAAGGAGCACTCCTGAACAGATGTAGCAACAGACAACTGAACAAGAAATTCTCTTGAAGAAATCTCTGCTTAAACAAAAACCACCCCACCAGACTCAATCTGTATGGCTCACAACTTTATCCAAGAAACATTAAATTTTATTTTAAAAAACTGTGTGAAAAGACACAGTAAAGGGTAAAAAGTACATTCCTTGAACATATATAGCAAAAGGAAAACATATAGTTTCCCTATTATAGTTTTTCACAAAGGCAAACATCATGAAAAAGATTGTACAAGTTATCATCAGTGGAGCATGAGGATGTTCATATACCAGAACAGATTGCCTGGAAGTTGTGGAGATTCTGTCCTTGAACATGTTCAGAATTCAGCTATGAGCTGGTAGCAACCTCTGTATTTCCTTTTTAATAAACTTAACACTTTTTTAATAAAATTTTATGGTCAAAAGAGATMATTAAGATAATTTAGACATGCCAGAAAAACTCAGTTAGTAATTTCATTATTAAGCATGAAATTATGAATGATTTGAGATAAAGCATAACATTTAGAAAGTTATCTAACCTTAGTATTTGCAATGCCTTCTCAGTTTCCTTCAGGAGACATTAAGTACTGGACAACTTGTAAGTGCCTGGGGTTTATGAATGCAACAACTGCTTAGTTGCATGAAACTCTACTCAGCTTTTACTAGGATATAAAATATTTTTAATTGCTATATCCTTTCTAGCACTTACACTTCACAAGAACATACTGATAGCAGGTTAGAAACAAAAAAACCTAAGATCTATTCCACTTCTCCAGGAAGCATAAATAAGTGACACTTGAACTCTCAAGTCTTACTCATCTAATCAGCCCGTACCTCATCTCACAGTACGCATCTTTACACCTTCACAAGGCAATTCTGTTACACACGCATTGTTACAAGAAGGAACTGTGTTGGGCTGACTCCCCGCCACAATGACTGGTGCTCAAAGTCACTTGTGTCTCATTCAGAGAAATAACTCTGCTGGACCAGCTCACACAAATCCTATCCCAAGAGCAGGAGAAAGAGTACGTTGATTTTCCTTGTTCATTCCCTTCCTGGTCCCCTTCATCCAGGCTCCCAATGAGTAGTCTATTCTTCCTTTTGATTTCTTTCCTCTACCAGTCAATACACTTACTCTAACTACTCAAGACATTGATCTGAGTGCTGTGGTTAACAATTCAGCCTTCAAACCTCACTGACATTGTGCAATGGAGGACTATCATGTTTGCATGGAACAAACTTCATTTTTCTTCACCTTTTTCCTTTGTAAATGGATATCAAATTATATGCATACAACTCTTCGAAAGACTGTTAAATCAAATACTTGAAACACATTAGGGAAGACAATGCTTATAAACTCCTTACACAACTTTAATTTTGTCCTTTTCCAGTTATATTACACATTAACTTTATTATAAAGTCTTTAATTACATGACTACAGGTTATGACTCAGCCAAAGAGTTGGTACATAAGGGTCAAACAATCATAAATACAGCATTCCCTAACTTTTGAGCATTTGATTTCAGGACATAAGCATGTTTTTAACACTTTCTAGTGTTTAATATGAGATTACATTAGTTGAGAATCATTTACAACACTCGCATTATTATTTTTCTGAGACAGCCAATAAATAAACATCACAGACTGATATACTCCTTCATATTTGGGCTTATAGATCTCTTTGTTAGAGGATGCAACACGGAGGATGATTTTCAATCCATGGCTCAACCTGGGAAATCTGAAACAATGCTAGTACATTTGAAAAAAGCAACTGGAGTGTCCTTTCCTCTCTCAGCTCCCCTTTGGTAAGGTAGCAGCCTCAGTATTACTACAATTAAGATGTTTCGCTAGACTCCTAACTGCTCCTGGGTATGCAAGTTGCAGTTATGACTAGGACTCCTCTTGAAATTTCTGCTTGGCAAGAATGTACTTTCCCCTTTCAGATATGGATCACATTACAGTAGCTTTTCTCATTCCATAAAAATACTACTGCAGTAAACTGAATATTAGAAGACACCTCTGCTAACCAGACATTTCTGTTCACATACTGTATTTTTGTCCACTTACTAAGTGACAGCTTTCACAGCAGGCATAGTACACTCTAGATGCCAGGTGAAGCTCACTGTACTGATTTTCAATTTAAAGCTGTGAAATAGTTTACTGAATTGGCCATCTGCAAAATCCTCTCTTCCCCATATGTTACAATGGCAACTGCCAGCAGCAGAGGCACTTCAGATAATAATTAACTGATTAAAAATGTTGGGTTATTTTTCAGTGAAGGTATCTCAGCTCTGGAATTAATTTTTTCCTAACGCATGGTCAAACAGAGCTTATGTTTGTTGACTGCCATAACAGGAGATGTGGAACATCATCATCATGGTGTTTGATGAGAGAAGAGTCTGAAGACTGTAGGATATGGCAAGTACTGGTCTTCAGAGGTGTTTTGGTTTAGGAAGGGGGGGCAAAAAGAGAGAGAAGAAGGAAAAGAACAATAGAAGAATGAGTTGAAATCCAGCTACATTAGTAAATTGCTCACTTAGAATTACTGCAAACACATTAGAAAACTATGCTACCTAGATCCTAGGTTAGTGTAGGTATCTTCAAAGAAGATGGGGGCAGGGAATACAGGTTGGTGTTGGAAGTGATACGCCCCCTCCGCACACACAACTGCCAAATCTCTGAAACTTAGCAGCGCTCTGTCCTCTGTGAGCTGCTGTTGCTGTAGCAACAGCTCTTTAAAACATGGAAAACAGGTCAGGTAGTTTCAAACCACTGTTTCCAATGTCACTATTTTCCCCTGTAGTTTTGAATCAGCCAGCCTCCAAGATGATCAGTGGGCTGTTGCCATAGTGTCATCAGCCAGCAGAGAGGGGAAAACAAGGCTCTGGAGTGTCGTAGGCCATGGAGATGCTTAAGTAAGGCCGAGATCGGCCCCCTCCACCTACCACTCCCCTTCCCCAAATCCCTCAGCAACCCTCTGCAGAATCGCCACCTCCTTCAGTCTCCCTCTCTCTCTGCAAACGTAACCTACTCTTGCAAACACTTGCTCTTCTATAAAAGGGCACTGCACTATTTGGGGGTTAAATCCTGTTAACCACTGAGCATGGGTGAAAGGAGCATGATTTGCCCACAGTCTCCTCACTTCAACAGGCTTTGCGTCGCAGTAGTGCTCAAAACATGCTAGGTGCTGTCCAAGCACTCGGCATAGGAAAAGCCAATCACTGTAACACAGGCTCTGTGAAACCCATCACAAGGAAGCTAACCTGTGCAAGAGTCACCAAGTCAAATGGGAGAGCACACCCAAATAAAGCGGTACCAGGATGAACGCACTCGTGTGGAGCCCACTTCGCTTTCTCTGCAGGTGTGCCGAGGGCAGGCTGCGCAGAGGGGCTCACCCGTCAAGGAATAATTAGACACCACGAACAAAGTCACAACAGACCAGTGTCGGTTTTCTTTTTTAATTAATGTCTTTATTTTAACTGAACCTGTCTAAATGAAGGTTTGCTTACAAAGGGTCTCCTTCTCTATCTTGATCTACAGTGGCATTTTATTAGTTAATGGAAACACTTTAAAAAAATAGAAATGGCAACAAAATTTACAAAAGCAAAATAAAAAGCTCATTCCAGCAAAAGGGTATACATATACATCACAGACACATCATGGAACTAAAATGTGTTTCTATCACTAAGACCGCTATCAGGACGCTATTTCTCATTTTTATCTTTAGATGATCCTCTATCTGAAGAATGTATGCTATACTCATGTGTTGATGGCATCTAACCTGCGGGTATATGTAATGGCAAGTATGGCAATCTTTAAGTAGCAATTAATTTTAACTAAAATAAATCATCATTCTAGGCAAGTAATAATTCAACTGCAATTATTGTGGCAATAAGAGTCCTATGTTCTATTCTTAATGTTAAGCTGTGCATTTCATATAGATCAAAGTTACAGAATTTACTGTTTGATTAAAAAATAATTTCTTCAGACTTTTATAACAGCACAGTATGAGCTTAAACTTATTCTAAAATAAATCCTGAGCGCTAAGACTTTTGACATTGCTTTGCTTTGTCCCAAAAAATTTTAATGAAGGTTTGTTCAGTACAAATCCAGTGCTGTTCACAGGCTACATCTAATTTTTTTTTCTTGAAAAAGTACTTATTTTGGCTGTTATTCTTCATCAGTTTTCCTTCCCAGACTGGAGAAGAAAATTGTTTGCATGAGAAGCCTATGAAGAACTGCCTTCAAAAAATAGAAGCACCTTCTCCAGGTCTGCAGGGGGAGTGCTGCCCCTGGAGCCCTTGGCAAGGTAGTCTCCTCTTCCGTGCACACACTCTCCAGGTAATGCCCTATGCCAAAAAGGGCAATCTTCAAAGGACACAATAAAAGAGGTATAGTCATTTTGGGACAGCTCATTTTTTCTTAGAGAACTTTTTGGATATAGAAAACTTTTTGGGGTGAGGGGGAAATATCTTCTGTAAATTTTTTTGCCAAATATTTGTTCCTCTCATCTTGGTTGAAAGAAGAACATTCAATTACAAAAAACAACTAAATATATTGGCCTGTAGTGACACCACGAGGGAAAAAATTTCAAACGGTTTTAAAAACGGTGCCATCTAATTCAACAATCACTACACCATGTTCATACACTTCAAGCAGTCAAGTTTGCACAATTTACCACGTTCCTGCTTCTCTCAGCTGAAAAGATGACCTGACCTTGTCCATGACCCTAGTCTGAAGCACTGCAAAGTAAAACAGGTTAAATTCTTCAAAACAGATTAAGCTAACTTGTTTTACTTCTCACTATGGCAGACTAAAAGCATAAACGCTGTCAGGATTCTTGTCTCAGCTGAGCATCAAGCAGCCTTTTGAAAAAGCTGTAACAATGTTGTTATACCTTTAGAGCTTTCCTACAGAGCAATTTTGTCCTGGTATCTCTATTTAGGTTAACAAACTTTTTTTTTTTAAACACTAATTTTCTCATATTAGTACAACTCCTAGTGTCAAAACAAGCATTAACATATCAGTAAGTACACGACTAAAGTCTTTAAGTACCTGCTAATTAAACCTTAATTCTTCAGTTTTTTTTTTTTCTAGGAACAGCACATTTTAYATATTTTAAAAGTTACAGGCATACTTGCCCTAGACTAAGGGATACCAAGAGAAACATTCTAAACTCTGAAATTTCTAACCCTAAACTTAAATGCAGGAGTCTCAAGTTCACATCTAGACACATAAATGACAATGGTTTGTTCTTCTAATAAGCTGAGCAGCTAAAGTCAACATTGCTGTCAGTGGGATTTTTGCCACTGACTTTAGCAAGAAGCATGGGATTAACCTTCATATGCAGAGTTTGTCAGTAGCTACAGCTACAGATTTACATATTGGGATTGCATGTCTTTATTTTTATATTGTTATCCATATAACACTGTAAAATAAGTACCAAAACTTGCCAAATTCATTTTCCCCCCCTCTCACTGGGTGATTTTACTGAACAATGTTTTTCATCTTTTTAAGTAGAGGTGTTGTCCAAAAAGCACACTTTTATCGAGACCCAAATAATAAGAATAAAGGCAAAAAATTAAGCCCCTAAAGAATTAGCTTGAAGCCTTAGACAGTACCACATCTCTATTAAAAGAATCACCTTTTTCCCAAAAAATAAAGTGACTAGCATATGGCAATGCTACTACTCCCAATAAAAAAAAGTAAATGTGGTTTATAAGGCATCTATAGGCAGAGAATCAGTGTAAAGGAATGACATTTAGAATATTCTATATTTACACAGTTCACACATTACTATAACACAAACAAATAATATGTATCCTTATAGAAACAGAGGCTTGATTTTCAAGTTTCTTAGGAGTTGCCTTTTTTCTCTCTGACTTATGACAATTATAAGAAAAGAAAAAAAACCACATGTAAAACACTATGTATTCTGGGCAATCCCTGTTTTTTGTCATGTGTGTGTGCTAAGTCCAGCCTAATCAGATATCTGGAGACATTAATTCCAAATAACAAAGAACACTGATAAGTATTAACAGCCTTCTACTATCTGAAGTAAATGCCTTAATACACAAGTCTTATTTCAAATTCTAGAAGGTATTCACAAACCAAAAACTACATGGAAAAGTTCAATTCTTTCTTCATAAACTTCAATAGTATTAAATATCAACCATTTAATTCCTAATATTTTGTTTATGAGATATTGTTAACATCTATGTCTTAATATACAGTCTACACACAGTATTTATTGGCCGCAGACCAAAACACAGGGCACAGAAATTTAATACAAGACCTTTTGAATATTGAGAATTAGCCACATGGAAAACCAAACTAATCCAAATTTTTTCAGTTAAATTCCAAATTGCTAGAATTCTATTTGACAAGTTCTCGTGCTCCTATTTGAACCCAGTAAAAAAAACAAAACAAAACAAAAAACCCTAACATTAAACTGACAAAAACATAATTTTTAACAAACCACATAAAGAGGAAATCCTCTTTAAAACCAAGAGGTTATAAAAATTAAAACATACTGCAAAATTCCACTCGCCCACTCTCCTTAGGCAAGTTTTACTTTTACTTCTTTTCATTATCATTAATCATCATGGCAAAGAGCAGGAAAGCAGATTTTGTTCCCCAGTGGTAAACTTGCACAATAATTTCACAGAGATGATTTCAAAGGACTTTCTGCTGAAAATGGCAACACAAAGTAAAACAGGCAGCTCTTATCGTCAGCGTGCAGTTTGGGGCTCAGGCATTACACACAAAGGTGTGGTACGCTTTCCTGACATTAGCAGTGATTCATGTAACATGGAAACAATTTGGATTAAATAGCCCTTCTTTTAAGAGAAAACAGAATAGAGAGATCTGACAGTGAATTGTTTTGATGGACAAAAAAGTATCATCTAAAACTTGTCCAGCCAAAACTGTGGGTTTTTTTTTCCCCAAGTATTTCAAAGCTCTTTTCTAGCCTATAAACATTACTTAGCTATTACACAATGATCTCAAAGAAGCATATTAATACAGACCGTCAGTTACCACGGTAACAAGATGTTACTTTAAACTAGCAGTGCTGCCTCAGCTCATCAGTTTCACTGGTTTCTTTCATTTGTTCTCTTTAAACTATGCATAAATTACAGGCGTATTGTATAACTAAATATATACACATGAGCTACACTTCACTCCAGCTAGTGCGGAAAAAAGAGTTTTTAGATGATGCAGGCATTTAAGCTCCCTGGAGTAGAGTAGTTTTGTTTTTCACTTCATACAAAAATTTGAAAATTGGCTGAAAAGTAAGTTTTAAAATGTCTTCTCACTAGAAACTATTTTGTAACTAAAATGCAAGTATACCGTCTTTTCCTATTGAAAATATTTGACATGATACAATAAGATGATGGCAGGTACGCCTGACTGAACCTTGGCCAAAATTTTCCAGAGACAGATTCATGTTTGGAAATAATAGGTGACTGTTAATTGTGAAAATTGTCAAGGTTACTCGAAGAGCAGATCCTCCAAAATACTGAGGCTCCTACACAAATTTGGCACATTACTATTTTTGAAAGCTTGGGCTTGTAAAAAAGAAGGTCTTCTCAAAATCTTTCATGGTATTTGCGATATTAAAAGTATCGTTCTAGTTAACAACTAACACAGCAACAGCTTAAAAAGTCATAGAAAACAGGGCAAGCAGGGCTGTCAGCAACTTTTAGAGGTCACCTAGAACATTTTGCTGCTCCAAGGCACGATTAACTCCACCAAAACTATTCCTGACAGATGTTTATCTAACCAGGTTTTTAACACTTAAAATAACGGCACTTCCACAACCCCCTGAGGCAATCTACTCCAGTGCTTTGCTATCATATTAGAAAATTTTCCTATTATCTAACTTAAAATATATTGCTACAATTTTAGCCTGCTAGTTGCCTTATCCTCAGAGGACATGAGAGTGATAACTAAAAATCTCTTACTCCATTATTCACACATAAGAAAGCAAAAAAGCTTTTTGGCCTAGTAGGGCGTCTTTTGGGCTCTTGCAGGATACAAAATACATACGGTCTTTGTTAGAAGGCAAGATTCACCTTCCAAAATTGCAGAAATATAGCACTGGCACTTGGACATTAATGACTTAGTGATTGGCCAACAGCTTTACAGTAATCCTATCCTACAGCCTAGAACAAACAGGAAGGATTGATCCTGTTTACAGTTTAAACAATTTAGTTATATACAAGACCAAAATTATTGGGCTTGACTTTCAATTATTTACTTCTATACCAATTGGGGAAGGGATGTATTCGAAGAGAAAGGATCATATATTCTATCAGTTGGAGAATCACCCTGCTCAGATAGTTTATTCCCCACTCTCTATAAGAAAAATAACACTCCTTATACAGTCCTTAGCTCCTTAGCTAAGTTGGAGTCAGTATCTGACTTGCAGAATTGAAAACAAGCAAACAAACAAACAAAAAATTTTAATAGGTTGGTCAGTTCTCTTTCCCTACAGGAAAACAACAGTAACAGATTTTTAACTTACATGACAGGCTGGCACAGCTTCCCATACTGACTGCATAAACAACTATATGACAAGCCTAAGAAACTACCACAGTAACTTGCAAGTCATGCACAGCAGACTGCCAATACTGACACCCTCCCACTGAATCACCTGCCCGGCCGCCCCGCTTTTCCTTAAATAACCACTCACTGCACAAGAGGCTGTACAGCCCTCTATTGTAAGGGGCGCAAAACTCTCTGCTGCTGCGGTTCGCACTGTCCTCACAAAACGAGCTAGATAAAGCAGCAAGCACACACATTTATTCAACAGCCTCTGCTGTGTTAGCTGCCTCCGGACTGAAATCGATGAAATTCCACATGCAGGTTAATTGTCGACATCAATAACACTCTGATCAGCTGTATGACGTGGTACGGACTCTCCTGTTTATCGCGTATGCACAGACACAGTCACAGTCCAAACCTAAGTTTCGTATTTGCTCAATTACAAAAACGCAATGCTGCTATTTCTTATACTTTAATGTTCTTCTTGTCAGCATCTGGAAATGCTTCATGATATTTATGCAACTAACTAAAAACAAAGCAAAATGAATATATGTTAATACTTTATTTAAAAAATGCATATGACTTAGAGGAGGGTATGAAATAGCTGAAAAAAGAACCAACTACATGAAATACACTCCCATTAGAAAGATACTTTCCCATTAGAAAGAAGGCTATACAAAAAAAAAAAAAGTTGTATGCTGCTCAAATAAAATCAGAGTAAATCCAGACAAATGGAGGTATTTCTAATGAAGCTAACTCAGCCTAGTTTTGTTATTGAAGTTTTAATTAAATTGTGAACAATCTTCACCCTTTTTATGGTGTTTAATTCCTACCAAATAAACTGTCACATTATACATTTGAAAATATGTTAACGAAAGTACTCCCTATCTGCAATACTGTTATTTCACAATGATTATATTCTAATATATTTGTTCTAGTTGAAACCCAGTGAAATATTCTGCCTAGAGTAACAGATGGCTTTTTAAATTTTTGTTACTATTCCAGAATCTAAGTAACCCAAAATGCATCTACTTCAACATGATACTGTAGTTGCTGCAAAACATGATCTACAGTTCACTGTTTAATATTTAACAATCTGGATATCATTCCTGTTTGGAAATAATTCTACTAAAGACAGAAATCATTACCCAGCATTGCTATAATAAATGGATTTGCCTTTTTACATTTTTCTATTGACATCTTACAACAAAAAGTAAATGATTTTCCATTTAAAGTGAAGTAATATATTCAATCAGTGCAAATGATGTTTAGCAACTCATTCTGAGTAATGTCATCTCACAGGTTATCATCAATTACATATCACTTCACTGTAACTCGTGTAAATCCTTTAACATTGTGTCTCATGCTAATACACATTACTAAGCAGAAGGAGATTTTACAGAGCAACATTATACCTTAATGAAATGTAAAATGTCATGATACAGTAAAAATTTAAAGAGCAGGCTAATTAAGAAGACATGCACACAGTGTATTAGTCTAATAAGCTAAGATTTACCTGTTTTTCCCCCCATGATGAAAGTTTCACGCACTTCTTGCTCAGTAAAAGTTCACTTTATTTTTTCTAGAAACTATCTTCTCTATTGCTCACATAAGAATCTAACAAAAGCTATATATAATACCCACAATACCTTAAATTGTGAAAGACAAAGATAAATTTGAACAAGCTGCTTCAATGACACCTTGCAGTTTTATTGCTCATTCAATATAGTTCTCTGCAGCACGTACATGTCCAAGAGAAAATATTGCTCATGGAAAGAACAGAGCTATTATAAAAGTAAAACAGTCTTATGAATACACAGTAACTATAAAATAACTGTTCTTAAAAGGACCGGTCACTTCAACAGTCAAAACAGACACCCCATCATTTGCTTAATTTGGCACACTGTTCCAAGCTACTGACCTGTGAACTCTGAGACAGAAGGACATAAGTCAGCCCAGTAAATGGTTAAGCCTCATTACGAAAAGCCGCTTATGTTGTATATCAATGTTCATACGAATATCATATCCATACACTGTATAGTTTTACTGCATCTTTACTTATTCAAAGACATTATACCGCTTTTCCTCAGAATGAGCAAAACCTTGTCAGTTAGTTCTACTAGCATCAAGGTCTACTGTGAAATAAAGCAACACTTAACCCCAAGTAAAACTAATAGAATTAGGGTTTAAAATACTTCTTTCATTTTGCCATTAGTTGCATGCCATTTAAAAATAATAAAAGAATGCAAAGGAATTGCTTGTAGTCAGAAGTAATCATCGAAAAAGAAAACCCACAGTGACACTCAAGTGTAAAATATATATTCAAAGTCTAATACAAAGGCTAAAGTTTGTTCCAACTCTAGTTTACTGTTTATAAGATTTATATCCAATCACAGCTTGAACGCTGTACTTTTGAAAAGGGTGAAGTGAATAAAATGGTTAGAAGTACTTCAACACTAATTCATTTCTCTGGGATTCACTGATATAGAAGACTCATATTTCTGGTTTTCAGAATCTACCATGAGATTTAGAAATAGACAACAAAATAACTGAAAAAGATAAGATTTTTTTTAAATAACTATGCAAATTCCTAGAAAATACAAAATTCAAAAATGTTTGTTTTTTACTACTTTTCTATTTGCTTTTTAAAAACTCCTGTTCATGGAAAATAGCACCTTAGTCCTAAAGCATACACAACAGGGTAACGTATAGAATAAGGTAAGGTTAAAGGTGAGCACGCAGTATCAGAATTAAGTCTAGTTAAAAGTTATTTATAATATTCCTAATTGAATACAGTGCAAACTTAAAAGGTCTGCAAAGGGAACTTTTGCTTATCAATTCATGGAGCTTTACACCAATGAGCACAGATTGATCAAGAAACTGAGGGGCAGCAGGACCAACAGTCAAGAGGAAGGGGATGGATCTCAAATTCCCATATAACATTTAGTGACAAAGAAATCAGATCAGCTTTTGACTTTCGAATCAGATGGACTTCAACAGTGAAAAACAAAGCATAAACATCTACTTTCAGAAGAAAAATCATTGCTAAAATAACTTTTCTTAAACCTCTGATTAGTAACCAAAGCATCTTATTTTCTTCAAAAGTCTTATATTATTTGATAACTGTTTTTAAACCATATACAACAGGGCAGAAAATTATGCCCACACATAGAACTTTCAAGCTAGACTTAGTGGTACGTTTGTTCTGCATTATTTTATACTTTCATTTATCCAACTTTAGATAAAAGTTTCATGTATCATTTATTTACAGTATCTAAAAGAAGTTAGGAAGTGTGTAAAACTGGCTGCATTACATGTACATTTAAACAAACTAAATAACAGTGTATTGCTTTACCCAGTCAAACAGCAAAATATATGGGGAATAGGATACTGTATCACCACAACATAAAGCAAATATACACTCTGGCCAAAAGAATTAGCTCTTAATTCTGCAGGTCTCACTTTATACATAAAAATTAAGCAAACTGATTATTTGCAGGGATTTATGAGGATTTCTTCTTCTTCCTGTTCCCTCCTCCCTCCTGACCAGTTTGACTGGCATTTTCCCTTTTCCATTTTACGCTGTAAGAGATGCATGCACCAATAAACTTGTTATAATTCTTTCCACTTGATACACTTGAATACCTCTTCTGAGCATGGCGCTGTGATTCTGTCCCAGCTCCCAAGTAAAGCGCTTGCTGACTGCCAGCACTGACATGCTCTGTATGGCTTATGGGGGTATATGGTTAAGTAAGCTTTCTGAGAATTAAGGTATCGTTCGCCAAATGAGTTTGGTGACCTCCATCTTACAGAACATACTTTCTTTTCTACATGATGGAGTACTATTAAAGCATCAAATTAGATTTTGATCATTTATGCTTTAGGTTTATTAATTTCTTCTTCCTTAAATAAAATGATGATTGTTGGCATTTACTGTTAGGATTCCTTTCTAGATCCCATTAAGACTAATTCCAACCAAAATAAAATAGAATTATTTAGTACGACATGTTTCCATTATTTATCACTCTCATGAATCATTTAAAGACTTCACATCAACCACTGAAAACATTCATACTGATCTTATAAAAAGTAGACAATATATTATGCATGCCACCCACTGATTTATCCCTCCAGAAAGTCTCTTACAGACCATTTACTAATACTGTCACTCACTTGTTACAAAACATTTTTTAAAACATCCATGACTGTCTAAAAGATAAATAGAAGTGTTTATAAAATACATAAACAAACAATAATTGTCTATGGTTCAAACTGTTAAAACCAATATCTTGCGAGATATCAGCTCACAGCAGATGTTTCAGAAAAAGGTATTATAGTGTACTAGTCTGAAACAGTACAACCATTATCGATGATTCTTCCTAACCTCTTTCTTAGACTGGCTTTTCTGTGGAAGTATTTGGCTTTTGCTATCCGTAAAATAAAATCACAAAGAAACCTACATACATCACCCATACAAATAGCTAATCATTTTTTTTGAATACTATTCCATCAGAATCATTTTGTAGCAACAAGTCTTGCAACACTATATTTTTAGAAAGTCAAGGACAAACAACACATCATGTAGCTTCTGAAGTGTTTCACTTGCCACTCATTCTAAACCACTAACAAGGTTCACCCACAACACAGCGTAATTGCTTTCTGAAGATTCAGACTTCCTCAGGGTTTGATCCTAGGACAAATTCTTATTTCAGGAAGGCAACTTCACACATACAAGCAATCCCAGCAAGATCCACAGGATTATTCGTGTCAAAATTATTCATGGATAAGCACTTACAGAATCGGGATCCTAGCATTTACAAGAGGTACCATTTTTGTTTGCATTTCTTAGCAAGTGATGTAAAAGAATGAATTTGAATTGTTCTATGAGCAATTTTGTTGCCACTATAATAATCCCACTTAAACACAGCCAGTTATTTTCCAATGAATAATTCAATTAGCTGTTTTATTAGTCTATTATGAGGATGCTGGCTATTGCATTTTAAGGTCCAAAAAAGTATCAGCTTAATCAAAACTCTGTTCTCCAGCAGCAACAGCTTGTACTGTGCTGTTTAGCTGGATACACTCCAGCAGCTTAAATTTAAGAGTCAGCTTTATTTAGAAATGCAGTAAGTGAAAAACTGGAAAAAAAAAACCCCACACCTACAGCTGTCACCTAAAATTAAACACAATGTTTTTCTCCAAAACCCAAGTGTACTTTCAAAGGTGTCATGTGATCATATTTAGCTACTGCACTGCAGCGAAGAACATGTTAAAGCTGTAACAGATAAACTAAGTTCTTTCATTCAAAAATGTTAAATTTTTAACAAAGGGGAAACCAGGTATAATTATATGCAAGTCTTCAAACAAAGTAATTATTTATTGCACTTTATTAATAACATCTTAAAATTACTATATACATATAAATAGCTTAGGAACATTCTCTTTTTGCCTCTATTATTATTTACAATGCAGGTGAAAAAAAAAAAAACTATACACACTAYGCAGGGGACAAAAGAAACACACTGAAATAGATTGACCAGTGTCAGATATAATAATTCCATGTAGAAAGATGTGTGCTATTGGAACAGTATGAACAAACTGGCTCATGCAAAACAGTAAGTGATCTTAATCTCGCAAGGAGACGAGTAAATGTCTCTATCCAGTTTAAAATGAGCATTATTTCAATGAGATACTCCCCCAACATAACAGTATTTCAGGTCTATAACAATATTTTTAAAACCTTTAATAGAACTAGATCAAATCCTGAAGTCATAACACCACACAAATTATAAAGAACTAAGAATACTTTATACCTAAAAATTGTAGTAACAAAGAAATATATTTTTAATGTCACATACTCATCTATGAGGTCTTGCGTCAAGCAAATGCACTTTGCTGCCAGTACATGACCTTAAGATGAAAAAACTGGACTGTATTCTTGAAAGACTACTTATTTTATTTGTATGAAGAGAATTATAGAAAAGAATGAACTATTTTTGGCACATATAAAATAAACTGCATGCATCAAAAACATTAAGAATGTACTTACAAAATCAAAGTCTCCATCTTGAGGGACTTTCCAGTTATCAGGGAAAACATTTTTGGATATGTGGTAAGGTTCATGCATGTTCTGATTACAGTTTTCAGGGCTTTTATTCTTGGAATCTTGTTTATCAAAGTAGTCCATGAAAGAAGGTCTTTGTACTTGCGGTGAAGTAGCATTTCCTTAGTTGAAAGAAAAAAAAGAAGAAGTTAAAACTCTTTAAAAATGAAAGATTTACTATGCTATAAAATAAACTCCATTTATTAATTCAATAAACTCCATTTATTAATTCATTGCCTTAATTTTCTTGGATTTTACAGAAACTCTGTTTGTCCCCTGAGGATCTCTGGCATAAAAGCTCATAGCCCAAGAATGATATTTTTGTAGCAAGATATAATGTGGGGAAATGTTCAAGACCTTTCAGAGTTGCATACACAAATAACATTAGAAGTTACTTCATGTGATATCTATTTGTTGTTATAAAAACTGAATAACACAAGGTGCTAAGCATCCCTTTGGGTGCTGAATGCCCTTAACTTTAAGGCCTGGTCCACAGGCACTAATAGGAAAGCAACCAAGTTGCATCAGTTTCATCAAAGGTGTGATTTAAAAACTATCTAGAAAAAAAAATTGCAGAAAAACAACTGTACAAATTGCATCTAGACGCTGCTTAATCGAATTCATTGCCAACTGAGGATTCTCAGCATATTATAGGATCACGCTCCACAGATGGTTGCAAAGTGCCCTATCTCTATGGTGTAGAAACCCTATGGGATTTTTTGTCATCATCTACACAGCTGCAAGAGCATTATGAAACGCAGACCAAGACCATAGTGTGAACTCCCATTCTATTATCCTTTTCATGAAACTAAATAAAAATAATAATAAATCCACAATCCTAAATAACTGAAATTTGTTTTCATTTGTCAGATTTCCAAGTGAATTAATTATTAAATAGAGCAATAAATAAAATCTAAAAAATACTTTAGTAGTTCTATGTAACTGTTATCTCAGAGATTATTTCTGCACAGCTTTATGACTCATGAAACATGTACTTGCTCACAATGTAAAACATTTTTCGTAGAGAGATCTGAAACACATTTCTACCAGTAAAATATGGAACAGGATGAGAAATGTAAATAACCAAGCTGAAAAAACTACAGGTAGAACTATACTTAATTATAAACATTACAAAAGAATTAAGAAATTTTGTTTGAGCTATTTGTTTTTAAAAAGAGAAAAAGGGAAGACACTAGAAATACTTTCTGAGCTTGTGCTTAACATGTGATCATTAGGACTTGCTGATCTTCACATCTGACTTTACATTTGTTTTTACTAATTCAGTGACACTTTTTCCTTCATCTCTTATTTCATCATCTTTTCCCGTAGTATCTCATTCCATCCATCCTTCTGGATTTTTTTATTCATTCCAATTTTGCTGCATAATTAATAGTGGCCTATTTTCATTCACAAATCCTAATTTCTGCACTGCCACCTTTTGTAACATGTTGATTTATTTATTCTTTTCTTTCTACCTTCTCTATATCATTCTGTTCTAGTAAGATTTCTTTGGGGATTTTTTTAAATGTATTCTACTGTTTTGCTTATGTTCTAGGCCTTACGGCACTTGACTATTTGCTCCTCCTCAATTCCATGATGATTCCTTTGTTCAAACTGCCATGTTTTCATACACACCTCCTCCTCCCAAATTGTTTACCCCTTTTTCCCCTTAGTTATTGCCATATTCTTTCATAATCCTAGACTGCAGTTAACTCTATTCACTATCTTTTAATTGACAACTATCTACCATACAAAAGCATCCAGTGAGCTAAACTTAAGTTTGAAGTAAGGGGACCACATGGTAGATGCCTCCTCTCCAGAATCTCCTGAGTCTGCCCCCACTGAACTCAGGATTACTTGAATGAGTTTCCTGAACCTCTGGAGTCTAGAGCAGAGGAGGGGATAGGAGGAAAATGGCAGAGATGACAAAAAGCTAGAGAAATAAGCACTAAAAGAGTGAAAACTGAAGAATACATACTTCAGCAAAGCATAATTTAAAAAGCATCCAAAAGAAAGTGGTAGTATGGAGAGAGGGGAATGAAAAACCAGGATACAATGCATTTTCTTAACAACAGTTTTTTATTACTTGCTAGACTATGTGCTGACTGCTTCCCAAAAAAAAAATGAAACTACTTGTTCCAAGAGGTAGGACACCACACTGCTGGTCTTTCACTATCAATTATTCTCTTCCTGCTGAGATTACTGTACTTACTGTTATTCTTCCTGTTTATGTCTCAAGGATGAAATGTATCTCCATTAGAAACACTGAAGTACCATAACATTGGCCCATCACAGGTAAGATAGTCTCCTTCCTCTCATGCAGGTGTACACACACACACACACACACACACACCCCTGAAAAATGAGAGGACCTGAGCTGTTAGGAGGGTTTGTTCTTCCAAAGTAAAATAAAAAAAATAAAAATCCTTATCCTTACAGATAATTAAATACAAAAAGAAATTCCTTTTGATCTCTAGCTAACTTAACACAAACAAATTTAGTTAATACTTCATGGAAAACAAGGGCATAAGTTGACACCTACTAATTTAGAAGCGCAAAGCATAGGCTTCCCACTGCCCCTTTGAAGGCTCCTACCTCTTTTTCATGGACTTTACAGAGGACTTAGGCTCCTCACACCACAGTAAACTAAATGTTAGTTTGGACTTCTTTGCAAAATGTAAGGTTCCTGGAAGATCATTTTGATCTGAAAGCTTTGTATATCTTACTTTACAATAGAGTAATAGTATCTTGTGGACTGCCTTTCAAGAACAAATAAAGTTAAAAGCACGATACATAAAGATTCTTCTAAGGATAACCAACTCATTCAAATATATCCAGTAAGTTACTTTTCATTTGTTCTATGTGAGCTATGCTACAGTTTTCTGTGACAGTTAAACATAATCAGTTTCCCAGACTCTTTTCTGCCTTTTTTTGAAAATGGATGCAATACTCATCTTTCAAAGAAAGTCCGTAAGAACAGAAAATCTCCATGACTTTTCAAAGATTATAAGAGATGACATCAGTAATCTCTCAGTGCCCTCAAATGCAGCCCATCCAGACTCGTGAACTTCAATGGGTCATGTGTAACCCCTAACTCGATCATTATCTTGAACCCTGTTTCTAAGCACAGAAGCCTGTGAGACCTTGTCAGTGAAGACAGAAGCAAAGCAGCCATCAAGTAGCTCAGCCTTATCTGTGTCCCACCGTCACTGTTATCCACCCATTCAGCAACAGGCCCATATTTTCCTTGTCCAGCCTTTTATTACTACTAGCGTAGTGATAGACACTCCTCTTGTTGCTCTTGACGTTCCTTGCAAGTCTCAACTCTAGGTGAGCTTTGGCTTTCCTAACATCAATGCAATGCACCTAGGTAACATTTCTAAATTCCCCCTCTGTAGCCTCTCCCTGCTCCCACCTCCTATATACTGGGAGTATAGGAGCTCAGTCACAAATTCTCTGCTTAGCCAAGCCAATCTCCTGATACATTTTTTGTTTTCCTCAGTATTGGGCTGAACCATTCCTGAGCTTGAAGGATGCTATCTTTAAAGACCTACCAGCCTTCCTGAGCTCTTTTGCCCTTTGGAGCTGCCTTCCAAGCAATTTCATCCACCAGCGAGTACCATCTATAAGCCAAAACCTGCATCCCTAAAGTCTGAAATCTGTATCTAGTTACCATTCTCACTCCCCTCAGGATCTTCAACTCCTCTGTTTTGTGGTCACTAGAGTTAAGGCTGTCACTGATTATCACACCTCCAGCCTTTCTTCCTTGCTTGTGAATAGCAGATCCAGCTGTATGTTGCCCCTCTTTGGCCCATCCAGTACTGTATCAAGACATTACCTCTGACATCCTCCGGAAACCTCCTGGATTTCTTGCATCCTGCTGTGGTACCTTTCCAGGAAATGTCAGGGGGGTTGAAGCCCCCATAAGAACTTGGGTCTGTGATCCAGCGAGTTTCTTGAGTAGTTTTAAAGAAGGCCTTGTCCACTTCCTGACTCTGATCGATCAGGTGGTCTGTAACACAATCCCAACAGAATGCCATCCTTACTGAGCTCCCCTCTGAGCCTGACAAACTCTCAACCAGTCTGTCATCCATCCCATACAACAGCTCTATGCATTCCAGCTGCTCCTTCATACAGAGGGCAAGCCACCCTCAACCTCACTGAATAGCCTGTATCCACCCATCATGGCACTACAGTTGTGCAAGCCTGCCCCACTGTGTGTCACTTATTCCAAATGATGCTGTAGCTCTGACTGCATGCGGAGCTCTAGTTCCTCCTGCTCATTACTCAAGCGCTGTGCATTTGTGTACAGACACTTAAAGATGGCTTCCTTTGGCCCCATTTTATCATTCCTGAAATCTCTCTTGCTCCTGTCACCTTGATCCATTTGTTTTCCACTTCTGATCACCATTTCCTCACTTCACTGTGGGTCATCACCTCCCTCCCCGACATTCCTAATTTAAAGCTCTCCTCACTAGGTTGGCCAGCTTGTTGGCAAAAACAGTCTTGCCCCACTTTGTCAGGTGGATCCTGTCTCTCCCCAGCAGTCTCTCATTCTCAAAGAAGGTCCCATGGTCATAAAAAGCTGAATCCTTGTCAACAATACCAGCTGCACAGCCAGGTGTTGACTCATAGGATCCATCCATTCTTCCAAGCCTCTCTCCTTCACCAGCAAGATCGAGGAGAACGCCACCTGGGCCCCATGCCCTCTACCCTCACATCCAGAACCCTGGAGTCACTCTTGATATGCTCAAGGTTTCCCCTGGCAGTATCACTGGAATGCACCCACATGGATGGGCAGTAGGGGATAACAGCCTGAGGGTCAGACAAGCCTTGGCAGTCTCTCCTCAACATCCTGGAGCTGAGCCACCAGCAAGCAATGAGCCTTCTTAGATAGCAAGTAAGGTCAGCAGATGGGAACCTCTATCCTCTCTAGGAGGGAGTCTCCCACTACTATTTCCTGTCTCCTCCTCTTGGTGCTGAGGCACGCTTTGGCCTTGGCCAGCTCTGATGCTTCCCCAGGCATGGCTTTCTCTCACTCCTCTACTACCAGGGCACCATACCTATTCTGCAGCTGCAAATCTGCAGTGGAGGAAGAGCCTTATTCCTTTTGCCAGAAGTCACAAGCTTTCAGCCTTCCCCATCTTGGGAGTTTCCACTTGCTGCCTGATTAAGGAATGCTTCTGGCTGCTGTCCCTTCTGTGAAGTTAGGGGACTGCACTCTCCTGTCCACAGTGCTTCTGCAAAGATCCTGTCAATATCTTTATCTCCTCAAAAGACATTGCTTYATCATTATTAGAGTGAATAGCTATCTTGTGATCAGCTTTAACCTTTCTTGAACCATCACGTCTACTACAAAGGCCAGAATAGCTTACACAGTAACATATACTGAGGCTTTATATTTCATACATTCCCAACTGCTACTTTCTCACCATGCAAGTTAGCCTACAATACAGTGGCAGATAATTCTCCTGGGAAGCAGGAGATGGGAGCTTTGAATACATTAGAGTTGAAGAAGTTCTGGAATTTAGAGCTCAAAGTTACTGGGCAAGCACTCTTACACTGCCATGTAGAAAGTCAGCACAGCCAGCTCCTGCAGCCATGTTCTAAGCAGAAAGACATTGTGACTTTATTTTAGGAGTGGGCCACTTCTGCTGGTATGTACTGGGCATGTTTTATACATGTTTATTGGATGCCCAACTCAGAGAACTAGAGGTTAGTCTACTTAGTTTCTGTATTACAAGAAAGTATGAGCAGAAACGAGATGACCAGTTGCTTAGGCCAGAGTGATTGGCCATCCACCAGAGAACTAAGAAATATATCTAAGAAATAGTTTGGCCAACAGAAAGCTGCCTAATAAAGCAGCTACTGAATTCACAGCTTTCATATCACAGTTTGACTTAAACACCCAACTCCTCATTCAAATTCAGGGTTCATTCAGTATAGGGGATAGATACCCAAGAGGCAAAAATGAAGCTATAAATCCAGCATTTCTTAAACTTTTGAGAACTTTACTACAGAAGTGAAGATCTTTGTTTTGTTTTTATAATATAACATACCTAATTATCAGAAATAATTGCAACTGGCATTTAAGTGGAAAACCCAGATATTTTTCAACCAAACAGTTTTCGTAAATTTTTTGAAGAGACCATTAACTCAAGTTTAAAGACTTTTTATGGGAAAAGTTTCTTGCACAAAATATTCCTTTGCTTCCTAAGAATGAGACTTATAAAATGGGTTTAATAACTCTTGCGCTATTTTTCCCACCTTCTGGAGAAAAGGAAAATCTAGATGATCTCCAGAGGTCCCTTCCAACCTCAACCATTCCGTGATTCTGTGATTCTGTGAAAAAACAGTAAATGACACTACTGTTATAAATCCATTAGTCCTTTCCAGCTGAGTTATACTTTAGTTCTGCTTTCTGCAAAACAAAAGAAAATCCATGTTAAGCATGCATTTTTGCAACTGCTGTTGAACCAGGATTGCCAACATGATTGCCCCTCCAATTTGTAAAAGATATTGCTACTAGAGGCATAAATGAACAACTTCATTACCAATCACAGGAAAGGGCCTGAGGACTGGAATAGGCTTGGAAAACACCTATCATCTCCTTCTGTATGTACAGTAGAAAAGCCCTAGTACACAGCATATGGCATCAAGCAAACTGTCTTAACATGGACACAGTAAGCATGCTTAAACAAAACTACGTCAATGAAATATCAATGCCCAGGCTACAGCACCACTGAAATCAGTAAATAACTAAGTTTCCTTGCTGAGTTCCTATAAATTTTTAATTATCCCATTCAAGCTAAGACATCCTAACTGCCAGACAGGGCAGACAATTTTTAAGAAATGCTTTAAACAGGAGAGATATCCAAAATCCAAAGAACTACCTGGGTCTGAGTCTCTGCTAGAGAAACAAACTAGGCTCAAGAGACAATTAGCGAAGCACAGAAGAGATAATTAGAGAAACATTATCTGAATTGGGCTGTCAGGTAATTTTAAAAACCATTTGAGTGAACATTTGGGAAACCAACTAGGAATAACTAACAGAGCTACAGGCAGAGAGTCATGCCTCACTAACTACTTGATATTCTGTTCTATTACTATAGTAATGCACATGGACATATGCTGACATCACTTAACTGGACTTTCAGAAAATGTTAAAATTCCACACTACAGAATGAGGTCTACATTATAAACCCCCACAACAGAGGGAGTATTTGTTCATTCTTATGAATTAGCTAAGCAAGGGAAACAACTCTAAAAGAAAACTTTTCCAATTCAGAAACATCTTCTAATGAAATCTCAATTGAAAAGACCAATCTGTGAGACTCCAGTATTATAGTATGAATTCAGCAACCAGTATGTGATTAAGAGAACTATCAGAAACTTGTTCAAAACCAGGAAAGTGACAAATGGTTTTCAAATTCTGGGCAATCATTTTTATATCTGTTAAAAAGGTACTGCAGTCATATAACATATGAGAGTAAAACATTTATATTTATTACCTATAAGAGGGGAAAATACTGCAGTATATGCAAAAACTGATACTAAAATCAGTAATACTAATACAGTTGCTAAAACGTAAGCAGGTCTTATTCCAGGTCTATTTCCAGAACAGGAAAATAAAATGCCGCGAGAAAACAAGTATCCACTTAAGAATCTGAATGTAAAAGTTTCACCTTCAAAGGAAATAAGTCACACATCCAAATGTTCATTCAAGCAAAATCTGCTATTTGCTCTGCCTTTCTTTCCTTTCATTTTAATATTGACTACCAAATTTTTCCCTGCTCCAGTAAATATATCTGTACAGGAAGATACCATGTGGAGCTTTGCAGAAGTCTACAGGGGCTTTGTACATGTGTCTGGCCCATGCCAAGGCTGTCATAGGACCTATGCCATAGTTTCACAGAATCACAGAATGGTTGAGGTTGGAAGGGACCATCTAGTCCAACCTCCCTGCTCAAGCAAGGTCACCTAGAGCACATTGCCCATGACCCTGTCCAGACAGCTTTTGAATATCTCCAAGGAAGGAGACTCCACAACCTCTCTGGGCAATCTCTTCCAGTGCTCTGTCACCCTCACAGTAAAAAAGTTTTTCCTCATATTCAGATGGAACTTCCTGTGTTTCAGTTTGTGCCCGTTGCCTCACGTCCTGTCGCTGGGCACCACTGAAAGAGTCTGGCCCCATCCTCTTGACACTCTCCCTTTAGATATTTGTACACATTGATAAGATCTCCTCTCAGCCTTCTCTTCTCCAGGCTGAACAGGCCCAGCTCTCTCAGCCTTTCCTCATAAGAGAGATGCACCAGTCCCCTAATCATCTTTGTAGCCCTTCGCTGGACTTGCTCCAGTAGTGCCACATCCCTCTTGTACTGGGGAGCCCAGCACTGGACACAGCACTCCAGATGTGGCCTCCCCAGGGCTGAGGAGAGGGGGAGAATCACCTCCCTTGACCTGCTGGCACCACTCTTCCTGATGCACCCCAGGATACCATTGGCCTTCT
>NW_020447920.1:0-4688 GCF_003343035.1 Apteryx rowi
AAGGCAGCAGGCTGCCAGCATCCCTGGCTCACGCCACCAGGGCAGCCTGGGCCCTGCGAGCCAAGGCACCTCCTCACCTCGCAGCACTCCCCAGCTCCCCAGTCTGGCAGTGCTCCCCACGCACAGCGCTGCTCTCTCCAGACACCTCCTTCTGCGTGCAGCACTGAGACCCTAGGGCCACCACACATTCCCACCTCAGGCCACACCCCACCACTGTGACGTGCCGCATCCACTGCCCCACGCCTCACAGAGGGTTGCCAGCCAACACGTGCCTCTGCAACAGGGACACACAGGGCACAGCACCACACATGGCAGCAGCCAAGGCACCCCCAAGGGCCCCAAATCACACAAACACCAAGTCTCCAGCCCTTCCAGTTGCTTCTAGCCCTCCAAGGCCTTGCAACATGCACTTCCCCTCAACAGCCAGGYACAGCCTGTGTCCTCTTCAGTTCCCACRTCAAGGAATCAAAGCACAGAGATGCCATTCAGACCTTGAAGGAAAATCTCACAACCCCTGGGTTTTTGATGGGGCAGAATTTCTACAGCACAAGAACACTGGACATCAGAGATTACTAACACCACTGCTCACACCAGTGCTAGATTCATTTAGCAGCCTAAAAATTCAAGCTGGACTCCCTGGCCACGTGTAGCAGGTTGTAAGAAATGCAAAGTCAAACTCCCTGTCTACGTTTAACAGAGAACATCAACCTCATTTGAAATGTAGCACTACGAACTCATGATGACGGAGTGGAATAACATTTGTGTCACATTATGTGGAACATTATCATCTACTTCTGCTTGATTAATGAGTTGCATTTCTGTATTGCTGTAGAGCTCTGCAGGCACCAGTCCCTCCTCAGGACACACAGCAAACCCAGAAGTGACCTCACCACCACCATCCAAGCCATGTGCCTTCTCCTGCCCTATCAGCTGCTCAGATAAAGTGACCTCACAAGCGCATACCCCTAGCACGTGCCTGCTGCTGGACTATGGGCTTCAGAGTCACAAGTTTCATCAAGGTAACTTCCCCAGCGATTTGCATCTGCTGGCCTATCAGGTACTATGGCAAAAGAGACCTCCCAATCCACGTCCACACCTATCCGTCTGCTGCTGGCCTATCAGGGACTCAGGAAGAGATGACCTCACAGTCACCTTCACAGGCATGTGTCTGTCACTGGCCTACAAGCCTCTGAGACAGCAGTTAACTCGCTATAACTTCCCCAGCCAGGAGCCAAATCCTGGCTCATCAGCTGCTCAGGCAGAAGTGATCTCCAAAGCACAGATCCCAGCTGGGGAACTGCTGCTGCCCTGTCAACTGCTCAGCTGGAAGTGACTCCACAAGCACCTTTCCAGACACAGGCCTCCTGCTATCCAATCAGGTAGCTGGTCAGAAGTGACCTCACCATCAACATCCAAGCCTTGTTCCTGCTGCTGGCCTATCAGGTCCTCAGGCAGAAGTGACCTCATCCTCACCAGCCGAGCCACGTGCCTCCTGCTGGCCTGTCAGCTCCTGACACAGAACTGATTTGACACTGGGGATTTCCTGGCACAGCTCTCGCACACAGCCGTGACCTCCCAGCCCACACCCCGGCCACGCGGCTGCTGCTGCCTGCAGCTGCCCCTGCCCTGCCCCAAGGCTGAGGCAGCTCCTGAGCGGCCTCCCTGACTCACCCCGGGGCCTCACAATGATCAGAGTGCGGCAAAACACCCATTATGGACCAGTTACTGCCCCAAGAGAACATCAGCTTCTGCCTAGGTAGCACCTCTGCCTAGCCCGTGAAACTTAGGAATTGGAGAAAGGCCTGCAAGTAATTCTGGGCAACATTTCCTAACAGGAGGATTGCATGGGAGCAGCGATCATGGAGCTGGAGACAGCAGGGCCTCATGTCCCAGGCAGAGGGAGAAGCGTTCCTGCAACTCAGAAGTCTGGTTCCTTCCCTAGTGCTGAACAAACCCAGTAAACCCTCCACACATCAAGGACAAGTCCTCTCCTATTTTGGTGCACTCACAATTTGAGACACTGCTCTCCTTCCTGGGACCTTCCTGGGGGCTTGGGCATGGAGGAAGAGGGAGTGTGGGGCGACTGTGATGTCCCAGACTAGCCTCCATCAAGCCTTCAGCTCCACAAMGTGTCACAGCTTCAAGTGAGCTCTCTAAAGCAACACTTTTCTCATTGGAAGCTGTGCCCCTGGTGCATAGAGAAGACTTTGGGTAGACACACAGGAGATGGGGGAGAGAAAGGGCAGACCCCAGGGTGCAGAGCTGGGGCTCACAGCACCATAGAGAGGGTGCCACAGGCTGAATGAGCAGCCCAAAGAAGTAGATGAGCCCTTCCTTTTGCAGTGCCTCAGAAAGCCCCATCTCTGACAGTATTCAAGGAGGATGGAGCTGTCAACAATGGACCCACAGCAGAAACCAGTTTTGAGGCTCACCAAAGCATCTCAGCGCATGGCCAGGCTTTGTGCTGTTTCAACCCACATGACTTTGATCCCATCTTTGAAAAATTCCAAATCCCAAAGCAACCCCCAAGCCTGAGCTTCATGCACAGCTCGGCCCAGTGCAGAGACCTGTTAGTGCAGGTATGCAGAAGTGACTTCTCCTTTGCCTCCTTTCAGATATTTCACAGCCTTTGGCACCATCTGGAGGTGTTCCTGAAGGATTTATAAGCAAGTTTTGAAAACCAGCTGGGGTGGGGGGAGGTGACTGCTTTCCAGGATATGAGGGGAAATACCTCTGCTCTCTCCCTGGCTGTGCCACCTCCATGGAGCTGACCTGAGCCCCCAGATGACACCAGCTGAGGTCACAGTGGCATGTGCTGCATCACAGGGAGGTCTCCCTGGTGCCACAGCAGTGTCCTCACTTCCCTGCGAGGCCCAGGCGCTGCTGGGCACTGCTCATGTGCTCCCCACTGCTGCCTTTTGGAGCCGCTCCATGGCAAGGAGGGGGAAGAGGAGGCAGCAGGGCCATGTTGGGGCTACTCGCTGACAGGCAGAGGAGCAGGGACACATTGAAGAGAAATTCTGGATGACGAGATAGGAAGAACATCCTTTTTCCTCAGATGGACAGTCGAGCCAAGGAGAAGAGGGCAAGCGAGACGGAGAACTGCTGGACCAAGACCATCAGCCTGGACCACAATTCCTTGTTCCCAGTGCTCCTGTGGCTCTCCACCAAGGGTAAGGGCTTTAGGAGCTCCTTCCTGAGGTATCACACAGAAACCATTAACTGCAAAAACAGCTGTGGATCCCAGGCTGTGGGGGTGGCTGGACAGGGTGGGGGCTGCCACAAGAGCACTGCCTGAGGGTCCCGCCTGGCTCAGGGGACAATGTGGCAGCCAGGACTCCTGGGGCTTGGTGCTGCGGCTGCACCGAGCCCCAAGGCTCCTCTGGGGCTGGCTCCATCCCCTCATGGCAGTGGGAAATCCAGGTCCAGGTTTCCCTGGGAGTGGGTCCCTCTTTGAGATCTGACTCTGGCAGGAAGAGGTCCTGAGTCCCAGAGTTGGGGTGTCCTGCAGCTCCTGTGGGGCCCTCAAGAGCCTGCTGGAAATGCCCATGTTGGAAATGGATCCTTCATCTTGTAATACCCCCAAGGCGTGTACCTGTTTCGGAGAACCTCTCTTCCTTCCCCCTGGATCATTTACACTTCCAGCTTGCCAGAGCATGGTTTGGGCTCAGAGATGTTGTCCTCAGATAGCCACAGACCCTGTCCTCCTGCAAATGGGGGTCAAACCTCTGCATGCAAAAGACAGCCTGTTTGGGGGAGCAGCTTGGAAACAGGTGGGGGTGTCATCACCACCCCACAAGTCCCTGCTGACCCCAAGTATTTTTCTCTGAGCCGTGGGGGGCAGTGCTGGGGGGAGTCCAGCAGGGCCATCTGACCCGGCCCCCTCCCGGCCCCACACCTCCGCTGCCCAGCACCGGCAGGCCCAGAGCTGCTCTGCCCCTGCCTGCCCCCTGCCCCCAGGGCTCCTCAGCCCTGCGGAGCGACACGCCGGGGCCCAGCCTGGCCCCTCAGAGAGCAGCCCCTGCCTGCCTGTGGCCCAGCCCTGCCGAGCGCAGCGCAAGGGATGCTGAGCCCCGGAGCTGCCGCGGGCAGGGGGCTGGGGCCCCGGGGTGACAGGGCCCTGCCCTGCCCTGGAGGCAGCAGGATGCTGCCCATGGGCTCCAGTGCCCCAGCCATGCCCAGGGCCCCCATGCTGGTGCCAGGGCCGGCACCAGCACAGTCCCCTGGGGGGGGTGCTCCCCCGCGCCCCCCATGGCCCCCGGGCACAGGGCAGCCAGGAGCCCTGCGGGGCCCCTGCAGCAGAGCCCAGCCCCAGCAGGGCAGTGGCCGGGGCCCTGCACTGCCAGGCACACATGGCCACGCTGCCCCGAGGCCCCGCGACACCCAAGCTTTGTCCCTGTCTTTGGTCAGAAACCCATTTCCAAGTCTTTCCCGGAGCTGCTGTGGCCACCACAGCCCCCAGGTGCTGCTCAGAGCTGCGTTTGAGAGCTCCTGGGCAGCATCTGACTGCTGGTGTCCTTGCCAGGGGCCCTTCCCCATGCTCTCTTTTGTCCTGAAAAGTGCATTTGCGAGGGGCTCTGAGAGAGGCTGTCCCCTCATGTCACACTGTGCCCCAGATGTTGCTGTTGCTTCCTGCCTCTTGCTTGGCCCTGAAACCTGCGACCCTGGAAGCAGCCTGGAGGGTGTTT
>NW_020447920.1:5848-7622 GCF_003343035.1 Apteryx rowi
CAGTGGTGGGGTAGGCTGAGGTGGGGACAGACAATGGCCCCAGGGTCTGTCTGTTGTGCACAAGAAAAACTGTTGGGTGAGGGCAGTGCTGTGCGTGGGGAGTGCCGCAAGGATGGAGAGATTGGGAGCACTCAGAGGTGAGGATGTGCCTTGGCTGGCAGGGCCCAGGCTGCCCTGGTGGCGTGAGCCAGGGGTGCTGGCAGCCTCCTGCCTTCTGTGCTCTGAGGTTCAGACCTTGAGTTTCCTCAGGTCTTGCCAGGATCTGCAGGCAGGATCCAGACTAAAGGCCAGGGAGTGTTTCTGCTTGCTCTGAGATGCAAACCAAGCCTGTTTTTTCCCTGCTTTCATTTCATTTGCTTTTCCTAATGAGAGCTTTCCTCTGCAGCAGTGTTTGCTGAGGGAGGAGGGGGCCATGGGAGTTGCTGGTGACTGGCTGGGCATCGTCCCCACTGAGGCCCTGATGGGATAGTCTCCCTGCAGCCAGGAAAAATCCATGTGCCAATGAGTGGAGCGTTGGGGGGTCAATTGCTTGCTAAGGAAAGAGAGAGAAGTGGTCCTTCCTGCAGCCTGCCCCCTGGTGCTGGTTTAGAGGAGAGCTCCTTGTACCAAAAATGAGGAATAACAAGTTTTGCTCTGCCACACTCCAAGCTCCTTCAGTGGAGGACTTTTTCAGTGTCCTTGGACTCTCCCTGTGCCATGCCATGTGGGAACCTGGAGGATGAGCCTTTGCTGGATTTTCCACGTGTCAGCACACTGCTGAATCCTGCTGGCTTGTCTCAAGGCTTTGCCTGGGAGAGAAATGCCAGCCCTTGCTGAGACAGGGGAATGCAAATGCTTGAGAGCAGCAGAGGCCGTGTGCAATTTTCCTCGTTGTAAGCCCTGTGCATGCTGCTCAGTGTGTGTGTGTGCTACCATGTGGTCATTGGTGAGCCCCAGAGCAAATGCAGACAGAGGGGGAGTGGTGCCAAAGAGATTGGTCAATCTCCATTGAATCCCCAAGGGAGATGTCAGTAGGGAGGCTGGTTGGGTGAGTGCCTTGAGGGCATGTGAGGCAAAAGGGAGAGGCAAGAGCTGGCCTACTAAGCCCCTGTGAAAGCACTGTGTGTCTGCTTCCTGAAGGTGGGAAGTGACCCTGAGTAGGGCTTTGCTTGGCTGTTGAGAGGAAGTGCCTGTTGCAAGGCCTTGGAGGACTAGAAGCAAATGGAAGGTCTGGAGAGGTGACCTTGGTGGTTTTGGGGGCCCCGGGGGTTTTTCTGGCTGCTGCCTTTTCTGGTCCTGTCCCGTGTRTGTCCCTGATGCACAGGTGTGTGTTGGCTGACAACCCTCTATGAGGCGTGGGACGGGGGTGCGGTGTGTCACAGTGGTGGGGTAGGCTGAGGTGGGGACAGACAATGGCCCCAGGGTCTGTCTGTTGTGCGCAAGAAAAACTGTCTGGTGAGGGCAGTGCTGTGCGTGGGGAGTGCCTCAAGGATGGAGAGATTGGGAGCACTCAGAGGTGAGGATGTGCCTTGGCTCGCAGGGCCCAGGCTGCCCTGGTGGCGTGAGCCAGGGATGCTGGCAGCCTGCTGCCTTCTGTGCACTGAGGTTCGGGCCTTGCATTTCCTCAGCTGTTGCCAGGATCTGCAGCCAGATATCCCGCATAGACTGTGAAATACATAGAAATATGCAGCTTAGAGTATTTGGAGTAGAAGAGGTCATCTATCAGAAAGGGCTCCTTGTTGGAGATTCTTGAAGTTAACACTTCTGGGATCTGTCCAACCACAAGGTTTCTTTC
>NW_020447920.1:8202-15776 GCF_003343035.1 Apteryx rowi
AAGACCAAAATTTACTACAGAAGCTGCAATGGTACAAAGATTTCTAATTACACTAAAAGTTATGCTAACAGTAACTACTTAGTAAACAGAAAAGGATAGCTAATTTATACTAACTGTAAATACCCAAATGAATGAACTAGGCAAACCAATTCTGATCRATCTTCCCCACGCCTTGCCTCAGCGGCTACTGTACACTCAATCCCAGGGAAGTAACTGCAGGAGGGCATCCCTCTCCCAAGGGGCTCCGCAAGTTGGCAGACCCACTGTCACCCACAAAGAGCCAAAGACGGCCTCCGGGGCCAACCTCTTTATACCCTTCAGGGCAAGGTGGAGGTGGAGTCGCTARGCCAGTTACAATTCTCTTCACACAGGCGCAGTCCCTGGCTCTTGGCTGCTGCAGGCTTCAGCTCTCCTCTGTCGTTGTTATGACCATCGCACCCACAGTCATGGGTTGAGGGGGGGGTGGCCGAACACCCTCAACAGCAGGCTAGCTGCCTCGCACACTCTTCAGCGCTGAAGAAAGGAGTTTGAGTGACTGTGAATGACTGCTTTACTCTTGCAGTGAGGGTCCCAAGGATAGAACCCAGAGCTGGGCTACGTAGGAGTTAATTCCAGTCTGCAATGGGGCCCAGTCAGTGAAAGCAGGTGTTATCTCTCAGGGTCCTGATGAGGAGGAGACAGTTCTGACCACAGCAATTAACAGTGCCCCAGCAGTGGGAGGAGGCTTTTCTTTCTCAAGGTCCTGGGGCCCAAGCAGGCCTTATCTCAAAGTCTTGACATCATCCCTTTTAGAGTGTAAAACACAGGAATTCAAGCTACTTGTAACTGGCACCAAATATGTATTGGGGGGGAGGGGGGACAAAGATGGGAGCATCCCCCAACATGACCTCACAACCACAAACAGCAGCCACATGACCAGCACTGGCCAATCTCACACTGAGGCACAAATGACATCACAGACACAAACAGCAGCAACAAGACCAGCACAGGCCTATCAGGCACTGAGGCACAAGTGACCTCATAACCACAAACAGCAGCCACATGACCAGCATTGCCCAGTCTGGCACTGAGATGCAAGTGACCTCACAACCAAAAACAGCAGCCTTGTGACCAGCACAGGCCTATCAGGCACTGAGGCACGAGTGACCTCACAACCACAAGGTGCAGCCACATCACCAGCACTGGCCTATCAGGAACTGAGGCACAGCTGACCTCACAACCACAAAGACCAGCCAGGGGCCTGGCATTGGCCTATCAGGCACTACGGCAGATGTGTCCTCACCAGCACAAAAAGCAATGATGTGTCGCCTTGCTGCCTGTCATTTACAGATGCACAAGTGGCCTAACAATGTGCATCGAAGGAAGTTGCTTGCTGCTTGTCTATCTGGTTCTGAGGAAGTAGTGTCTTCACATGCTTCATCAAAGCCATGTGCCATCTGCTGGCCTATCAGATAGTAAGGCAAKAGTGACCTCACAAACAAAAACAGCAGCCGTGTGCCCATCACTGGCCTGTTAATACTCAAAGAAAAGCGACTTCACAATCTGCACTGAAGCCATGTGCCTGCTGCTGGCCTATCATGGACTGAGGACACGAGCCCCAGAAGCACAAACAGCACTAACCTCCCTACCGCTGCTCTACCAGGTGCTCATGCAGAAGGGAGCTCAGGACCACAAACAGCAGCAATGKGCCTRCTCCCCATTTYTGAGGCACTGAGACACAAGGGACATCACCATCTTCACCAAAGCTATGGGCATGCTGTTGGCCTACCAGCYTCAGAGGCACAACTCACCTCACGAGCACAAATGGCATCGACGTGCCTGCTGCTGCCCTATCTGGGACCGAGTTAGAAGGGATCTAAAAAGTGCAGACCTTCACAGAGGAGAAGCTCACCTGGGCCACTCTCATGTCCCTTGATTACGCTGTTATTACTCTGTACAGAACAGTCTTCTGCAAACAGCTGTCATCTCCTGGCAAGACTCTCTCCAGGTCATGGCACAGCTCCACTCTGTCACCCTGCGCACAAATCACAAAAGGGAATTATTGGTCTTGCTTTTCCTTTAGTACCATCAAGTCCAAGCTGGGAACCTTTGCACTGCAGCACCTACACAAYGACAGCAGGATGCCACTTCCATTTCTAGTGCATTTCTAGGKACAGAGACCAGCTGAGGGAGCAGCTSCACWGSAAAGKGTTGCTGACACTGTCAGATCAGCTCAGCCCTGCACCAGCCATCAACCTGATGCCAGACCTCTGCTCTGCCAGCTAGTCTACAAACACACTGTCTCTGCCCCACAGAGCTGCCTCTTCTGCTAGATACARCCARGTGCCAGCACGAAGAGATGGATGCAGGACACTCGCCTCTTGCACACTTCCCAGCCACTGCTCTGCTTGCTGCCTTCCCTTGGCTCCTCAACCCAGACACACAGCAAAGCTCTTGAGGTGACACCACAAGGTGGCCAAGGCACTCTGGGCTCGCAAGGCCTGTGCAAATGATCTGCACAAGATCAGGCAGGCACAGAGCTGGCTCTTTGTGCAATGCTGCTCTTTTCAGAGGGAAGGATCCTACTTTCTTTGGGCACAGCAGACTGCTGCTTCCCACCTCCATCCCCTCAGGAACCTCCACCTAGGGCTGGGGGAGATGGGGATTTTGTTTAGTAATAGAAAATATACAGATACAATGTAGAAACAGTTGAGAGTCCGGAAGGCCTCCTGAGCCCAAAGGAACCTCGGGTCCTTTACTTTACTTACTTGGACAAGGAGCCCCAGGGAAGGGAAAAAGGGTGCAGAGGCTTTGACATGAGACCCAAGCAAGGAGACAGCCCCACACTGGACGGCTGCTGAAATGCCAGCTGTCCTGGCTGTGCAGGCTCTGCAGCAGCAGTGTGGGCTCCACAGCTGCATTCACAGAGCACTGAGGGCTGAGTGCCACGGGCAACCTGGCCCTAGGCACATCTTCACCCCCTCGCAGAGCCAAGAGCCCAAGAGCTGTCAGACTTCCTCAGGTCAAGCTACGGAGGCTTTGCGGCCCTCACACAAAGGCACTGAAGACAAGCAGGCATTTATTATAAGGGTCTTGCACTCATCCTATATGGCACCACAACCTCCTAGGAAAAGGAGGGGGCACAGTAGCATTTGCTGAGCGGGCCGGCAGTAACAGCAGTTGTGGGACACRGAATTTGCAGCACAGCAGAGGTACCAGGAAGTGAAGCCACACCCCAAGTCACCCAGGGAAGCCAGGCGCATTTATGGAAGCCTTTGCATCCACACGTAGCCTCTTCTCGTTCACTTGCAGCTGCTTTCACAGAGGGCTCACGATGTTGGCAAAGATGTTGACAGGCACAGGGACACACCCTGGTGTTATGGAACATCAGGCTCACCGGCCTCCATAACAGGGTCCGACCCTAGGTTCCTGCTGAGGCAGAAGTTCGAAGTCAGATTGAAGAGAAATAAAATTTAATGATACACGTGCGGTAATTACAGCTCGAGCTGGGTGCCTCCGAAGAGGGACCCCGAGCAAAGAAATCCCTGGGCAATTATACCCTTACAATCTAAATTCCCCACCCCTTAAGCGATAGTTTGGACAAATAGTAATAGTTAGGTCTGGGTTCTTCCCCTTCTTCACTGGGCCCCTTCATTGTCTCTAGGCAGGCTGCTTCTTATCTTCCAGGTTGGCTACTCCTGCTGTCCATGTAACTTCTTTATCCCTCCAGCTTGAAYCGGCTCTGGGGCCCCCTTTTACTTATCTAAGTAAAAGTTCACAGCAAGTTCACAGCCTGAGGCCTAAGGCTTCAGCAAATTTAGCTACTAATGCTAAGCAAGTTATGCTAAGCAATTAATTCTAGACAGCTTCAGTTCAATAGTCTCTAACACTGGCATCCTGCCTCCACCCTCAGGGGCTCCAGGATTGCACTGGGAACCTCCAGGAGTGGAGCAACCTAGAAAGAAAGAAAGAATCGGAGTGTTAGTGTCAGTTCTGCTGGCCTGACACAGTCTCAACAGGCAGGGGCAAATGTCTCCCCTCCATGCTGAGCTGTATTGCTGAGAGCCTGATCAAAACTTCCCTGGAAAAGGACCCAAGACACCTCATCTACTGGGACCTGCCTTGAGCAGGCCATTGGATCCCTGCCTCCACATGTCTCCCCCATTGCAGCCTCAAGGAATCTGCTCTTCTGAGGCTCTGTTCCTAAGGGACCAGTGGCTTTGGAAGTGCCGCCTCTATAGCTGACCAGGGACAGGCACCTCAGAGCCACCCATCGCCCCAAGAGGCCTAACTTCTCGTGAGGTGGCATCTCCCCTCTCTGCAAGGGTCTGCGTAGGCACAAAGTGGAGAAATGGCTCTGACTGCTTTGATTCACTACCCGTCTCTCTGAGGGATCAGAATGGATTAGGGTCTGAGATGGGAAGATGCAATGAGGGTCCAGATGCAACAGAAAGCCTTTAAGGAGGGAGAAGATGACTTTCTCCAGGGGAGTCAGTAACATCCCAAAGACTCACGGAAGCATCAAGACCTTCAGAAACTGCAAGCCTGAACCTCAGCTGACAGAAACCACCAAACTGCGAGCAGCCCTGCCTCGCACCAGGATGCTCCAAGGAGGCAACACGGTCACCAACAGTCCTCGCCCATGTCTCCCAGAAGGACACCGTGATGGCAGACTGGGCCTTGGGAGCAGAGTACTGCTCTCTCCAGCCACCTCCTCCCATGCTGAGCAGCAAAACACAGGGCCACCACCTGGCTCCACCACAGGGTACCCCGCACTGTAACACGCTGCTACCCCCACACCACACAGAGGGTTGGCAGCCAACACACACCTGTGCATCAGTGACACACAGGCCACATCTCCACACATGGCAGCAGACAGGGTACCCCAAGCGCCCCACAACACAGAAAGCCCAACTCTCCAGCCCTTCCATTCCCTTCTAGGCCTCCAAGGCCTTGCAACAGGCACTGCCTCTGAACATCCACTCACAGCCTGGGGCCTGATCACTTCCCACCTCCAGGACTCTCAGAGCCACTCAGAAATGCCRTTTTCAGAACAAATGAGACCATGGGAAGGGCCCCTCGTGAGGACACCAGCAGCCTGCTCACACTTTGCCCAGCAGCTCCAAAACGCAGCTCGGAGTAGCACCTGGGGGCTGCGGTGGCAGCAGCAGCTTGGGGAAACGCTTTCAAATGGGTCTCCGACCCCCGGCAGGGGCAAAGCTTCCTGCCCCCAAACCCCACCAGCCGTCCCGGCACAGCTGCTTGGGGCAGGCCAGCACATCTGGCTGCAGGGCAGCTCCCCCCTCTGGCCCATGTCGCTCTGTCCCATGCTCATGGCCCCACCAGCCCCTGCTGCAGCTCCTGCAGGAAAGCAGCCCCAGGGCCAGCACTGCTGCCCCCGCCCCGGCGGGAGGGCACCCGCCAGCAGCTGAAGGCACCCGCAGCACCACCAGCCCCACTCACACCCGCTCTCGCCCTCTGCCTCCCTCCGGCTTGGCTCCTGCTTTGCTTTCTAGGCTCTTTTTTCCACATACTGCACTCTGATTGGCTGACAGAGCCATCAGTCAAACCCTGCCCTGCCCTCCTCCCCTGGCTGACCAATAGGAGGGCAGCACTGGGGGCGATGCCATGGCAACGCTGCGGTCCTGTGTGACCCCGCGGGCAGCCCTCTCCCTCCCCTGCGGTGGGGGGCCATGTTGTGGGCAGCAGTGCGGGGGCAACACGGGGTGTCRCAGGGCCTGGGGCAACTGGTTTCACCAGGTGAGATATCCTTACCTGAGTCCTTCCCCGTGTCTCAAATTGTCGGGGCACCAAATAAGAGAATGCTGGTTGTCCTTGGTGTGTAGAGGATTTGCGGGGTCTATTCAGCATTGGGGAAGAAACCAAACTTCTGAGTTGCAGGAAGGCTTCTCCCTCTGCCTGGGACATGAGATCTTTCTGTCTTCAACTCCATGATCGCTGCTCCCATGCAATCCTCCTGTTAGGAAATGTTGCCCAGAATTACTTGCAGGCCTTTCTCCAATTCCTAAGTTTCACGGGCTGGCTGTAGGTACCACATGGGCAGAAGCTGATCTTTTTTTTTTTGGGGGGGGGGGCAGTAACTGGTCCGTAATGGGTGTTTTGCTGCACTCTGATCATTGTGAGGCCATGGGGTGAGGCAGGGAGGCCGCTCAGGAGCTGGCTCAGCCTTGGGGCAAGGCAGGGGCAGCTGCAGGCGGCAATAGATGCATGGCTGGGGTGTGGGCTGGGAGGTCACGGCTGTCTGTGAGAGCTGTGCCAGAAAATCCCCAGTGTCAAATCAGTTCTGTGTCAGGAGCTGACAGGCCAGCAGGAGGCACGTGGCTCGGCTGGTGACTCTGAAGTCACTTCTGCTTCTCTGGAGATATTCAAAACCCACCTGGATGCAATCCTGTGCAATGTGCTCTAGGTGATCCTGCTTGAGCAGGGGGTTTGGACTTAGATGATCTGCAGAGGTTCCTTCCAACCTCAGCCATTCTGTGATTCTGTCATTCTGTGGGAGCTGCCTTCTCCCAGCCCACCGTAGCGGTGCCAGGCCCACCTCAGACTGCTCCTGAACGGCTCCAGTGCGGCCCTGGAGGGAGCCGGAGCTGCCTTGGGCCCGGGGCAGTATGGCGGCAGAAGGGTTTGACATGGGCACAGCAGCAGCAGTGCCGGGACCGGGGGAGGAGTCGGGAAATTGGGACGAAGACCCCTGCCCTCAGCTGCACGGCTGGGGCACTGGACGGGTGATGCCGTTGTGGCCAGGCAGGCTCCAGGTTCAGGATGGATGCCTGCTCGAGGGTATGAGCACCGGGATTTTCATGGGCTTCTGGGCAGCTGTGACTGTGGGGAAGGCAAGTGGGCAGACCCAGGCCCCCACAGATGCAAAGGCCGGGGATGGAAAAGGCAGTGTGAGGCTGGTGAAGGACCTCCCTCTGCTATCCATGGGGAAGAGAGTCCCCAGGTGATGCYGGACTCCGGTTTGGCCAACAGGAGGGGAAAACAGAGAGGGTGGAAGAGGCAGATGGAGCCTCTCGGGGTGTGTGAGGGAGCTTTCCAAAGGCCAGGGCTGAGCTAGGGAAGGACCTTTGGATCTTCCCCCTGATGCTCTCCCAACTGAAGTCGTTCTGCCCTGCCCTAGGTGCTCTCATCCCCCTGCCAGCTGTGCCGGAGTCAAGGCTGAGGATCAAGAATTCATGGAGTCGCAGAGGAGTTTTGGTGGGAAGGAACCTCTCTGGAGGTCTCCAGTCCAACCTCTTGTGCAAAGCAGGGCTACCTGGAGCCCTCCACTCCTATCTGGCCATCACTGGACTGTGCCTGACCCCAGTTACCATCCCCAAACCTGCTCTGCTCTTCTTGTCCGGGCACTGTGGGACAGCACCTCTCGTCGGTGGGTCCCTGCCCTGCCTGCCTTGCTGACACCCTCAGCTCCTGGCTCCACTTCCCACACAGAGCAGCCCTGCCGTGGGGCTACGGGCCATGCTGGTTGGGGAGGGAAGCAGACCCAACTGGACAGGGATCAACCCAAGTAATATTGCTGGCACCTGCCTCTGCTATTGGATGGTGCTTAGAGTGACCCCAGGGCATTTGCAATG
>NW_020447920.1:16635-18461 GCF_003343035.1 Apteryx rowi
CCTCCACTCCCCCTCCACTTGTAGTGTTGGAGCGCTGGAGAGGGAAGGGACCAGCCCATGGTGACACTTGCCTGCCAGCCTCGCAGGAGAGGGGTTTGAGATCACACAGTGACTGTGGCCAGGGGAGCTGAGCTCTCCTATTGGACACAGGACCCATGGTCTCACCCCACCTATACTTGTCTGAGCCTGACTCTGTGCCCCTGAGCTCCCTTGGTGTTGAAAGAGACAGTGCCAAAAGAGACCCTGCAAAGGGAAACTCTGCTCATTGCCCTGGGGGCATCTGTGGGAGCTCAGACTAGTGGGCTCTGAGGTTGCCCCATGTCTGCTGATGAAGGGGCAAGCCTGGATTCCTGCTTCAACATGGCTTCTGGGTCAGATTCAAATAAGGGATGCCTGAGTAGACATAAAAGAACCTGATTTTTTTTTTTTTTTTAAGAAAAGAGAGAAAAGCAAGCAAGAAAGAAATGCAAAACACACAGCCCTGATGCCAGATACACAGAGGAGTGGATGAACAATGGACAGTTATTGATGCTGACATTGTACCCATTGAATGAGTTTCTTCACTTCATCCTGGAGCTCCCTGTTCCTCATGCTGTAGATGAGAGGGTTCAGAGTTGGAGGCACCACTGAGTACAAAATGGCCAGCATCAGATCCAGAGCTGGGGAGGAGAGGGAGGGAGGCTTCAGGTAGGCAAACAGGTCAGTGCTGACAAACAGGGAGACCACGGCCAGGTGTGGGAGGCACATGGAAAAGGCTTTGTGCCAGCCCTGCTCAGAGGGGATCCTAAGCACAGCCATGAAGATCTGCACGTAGGACAGCACAGTGAAAATGAAACACCCAAAGCCTAGACAGGCACCAATCACAATAAGCCCAACTTCCCTGAGGTAGGTGTCTGAGCAGGAGAGCTTGAGGATCTGTGGGATTTCACAGAAGAACTGGTCCACTGTGTTGCCTTGGCAGAGTGGTATTGAAAATGTGTTCCCAGTGTGCAGGAGAGAATTGAGAAAAGCACTGGCCCAGGCAGCTGCTGCAATTTTGACACGGGCCCTGCTGCCTATGATGGTCCCATAGTGCAGAGGTTTGCAGATGGCAACAAAGTGGTCATAGGCCATGACAGTGAGGAGATAAAACTCTGCTGAACATAAGAAAAAGAAGGAAAAGACTTGAGCAGCACATCCTGAGTAGGAAATGGCCCTCATACTCCAGAGGGAATTGGCCATGGATTTGGGGACAGTGGTGGAGATGGTGCCAAGGTCCAGAACAGAGAGGCTGAGGAGGAAGAAGTACATGGGGCTGTGGAGGCGGTGGTCATAGGCTACGGCTGTGATGATGAGGCCGTTGCCCAGGAGGGCAGCCAGGTAGATGCCCAAGAAGAGGGAGAAGTGCAAGAGCTGCAGCTCCTGTGTGTCTGCAAATGCCAGGAGGAGGAACTCGTTGAGGGAGCTGCTGTTGGACATTTGCTTCCTCGGGACTTTGTGGACTGTGCAAGGAGGAAAAGACAGGGGCAAGTCAGAGCAGGCTTCTCTGAGCCAGACCCACTCTGTTTCTCATAGAAACCCCCACCTTTCCTCTGTCCTTTACCTTCCCTCAGCTCCCTTTCTTCAGCTCTGTTTACACTGGCTGAGGGTGCCATGCAGAGCAGGGGCCTCTGCCCATGGGCTCCAGAGGAGTCAGTCCTGCTCTGCTGGGGGGTGTAAATGGAGGTGTCAGACTGACCCTGCTGTGTGGTGGGATACTTGGGGATGGGCGCTGGGAGCAGGGGACTTGGTCCAGGTACCAGTGGGAAGTTTCTCTGTTTCCCATGATGAGAGCTGAATACAGCTCT
>NW_020447920.1:20160-22415 GCF_003343035.1 Apteryx rowi
TTTCAGAAGTTCCTAGCAGACACATTGGCTGCTCCTGGAAACTGTTCATGAGTCTCAGTCTGTTGTCCAAGCCTGACAGCTCCATTTCCATTTTCCCTTGCCAGGTGGTAGGAAATGTAAAGCACCATCTCAGGAAATTGGCTTCTCTTTCAGGAAATCCCTGCCTTCACTTTCCTTTTGAAAAGTCCCCTCGGAAATGTCCTCTGCATGAGCTAGAGCTATGAGCAGCCCTGACCCACACAGCACCCTCTCAGCAGGAGAATGACCCTGCCCTGACAGAGGTTGCTCCTCCCACCCAGAGCTTCTCCTGGCAGTGCCATGGGGAGCTCCCTGGGCAGGCTGAGTGCTGAGCCTCGCAGGCGGCAGAGTCACTTAGTCAGGAAGGCAGCAACCTGGGGCGCAGGGACACAACTCCGAGTTACAGTACTGGGCAAACCTGTGTGTAAACCCCAGCTTCACACCCCTGCAGCTTCCGTGGGAGAAGGGAGAAGGATGCCCTGAGATGGTATGGTAGCGAATCCCTGCTCTGAAGCACCTCCCCCTCCTCTGCACTGGAGAAGTCAGGAGAGAGAAGCTAGAAATCCTATTAGCCATGGGATGGGATGGGTTAAGCAGACCCCTCCAGGAATCTCAGTAGCATTGCCCTGCAGCCAAAGAATTACCATGTCAAGGGCTGTGAAGATTTCTCCCACAAGGAGCTCTCCTCTGGCCTCCCACTCCACACTGCCTTTCACTTCTCTCTGCCTTGTCTCCTCTCATGTCAGCAGCAGAAGGCAGTGCCCGGAGCCCTGCTGCTCTTTGCAGAGGAGCTGCTCCTGCACACAGCTGTCTCTGGGCAGTGCTGCCCGGTTGCCATGAGCTCCCTCCATCCCCGGAGCCTGGCCCCACTCAGGAGCAGAGGCCCAGCTGAAATCATGAATTTCTCTGTCCCTTGTGCTCCCTCCTCCTGGGAAATGTTTACTGAGGTAGACTAAAATAATCAGCTATAATCCTTTTCTAAACAGTGGAGAGAGACTGTTTCCAGCACTGCAATTTGTCTCATCAGAGGATCGTTATCTATGAGAAATGGAAACGTTCCCTTCTGGAAGCCCCTATTCCTATGCCTTCACTAGGCAAGACGCGTAGACAAGGACAAGAAGGAAGTTCATTTGCCCATGGTTCAGATGTTGATTCAGATGAGTCACTCTGGGCACCTTATGCCAGGTGAGAAACCTCTGGGCTGGAGTGGGATTCTGATCCCTCCTGTGAACTCCACAGACACACAGGAGGTGGGATTCCCTTTGCCAAAACTGAAGTGAGCACAACAGAGGTGTCTGCATGGGAGCTCCTTGTCTAAGCTCCCATTGGAATCCCTGGAGATGGTGGGTGGGAGTCAGCTGGTCGCACACAAACACCTGGTGACAGCTGAAGAGACAGAGGTGTTCCAAGGCATGTGCCAGTGTCTTCTTGCTCTGATGGAGCAACTACGACACCCACATCCGTCTAGAGCCTGAGGCGGGGGCCAGGTGGGGAATAGCCTTGGCCATCTGAAATGACCCTAGATGCCTACTGCAGCTAGAGCTCCACTCACTCTGAAGATGAGACACAAGCAGATCTGTACAATGCAAACAGCAAAAGATATTCAGTGCAGATAGTAGATTCAGTAACATAAAGATAGGCCATAGGCAGGGCCATGTCCGATGCCTGGGGGGTCCAGCACAACCCCAGGTCTCTAGCAAATACAGCATGGGACCTACAGGAAAGGCATGTCCTTTTGCAGTGGTTGCTGGGAAAGCACCCCAGGGCCACTCAGGTTTCCTACCAGCGCCCAAACAACTCAATCCCTCCTTTGCCTTTAGGCAAAGTCCATCCCGTCTGCATCCAATAGTGTTGCATAGATGGGAGGCACATCACACCAAGGTCTCTGCTCTAGTCTCTGCACTCTCAAACACTTCTAGCTTTTCTCTCCGTGAACAACTTCTCATCTTCGGATCATGTGAACAGGAACTGTACTAGTGAGATCCACAGGTTGGTTGGATCACAGGACATCAAGACCCAGGGAATTTTCCAGAGGAACTTGTCCTTCCTGGAAACTGGTTCGCCTCTGTCAGAGGCCCCAAGCTGCTACAAAGTCAKTTCAGGCAGCCAACCCCTCTCCTGGCATTTCTGCACAGCCCAACTCTGTTTCTCCCTGGCCTTGGGCACTGCAGGATTTGCTCTCTTAGTCAGAACCTCCTTCCACCATTACATTGCCACCTGCTATCTAGGCCAGCATG
>NW_020447921.1:0-16602 GCF_003343035.1 Apteryx rowi
ACAAGAAGGGCTTCTTCGAATACGTCAGTAGCAAGAGGAAGACTAGGGAAAATGTGGGCCCTTTGCTGAATGGRGTGGGWGCCCTGGTGAYGAAGGATGCAGAGAAGGCAGAGTTACTGAATGCCTTCTTTGTCTCAGTCTTTACTGTCAGGCCAGCCCTCAGGAATCCCAGACCCTGGAGGCAAGAGAGAAAGTCTGCAGAAAGGAAGACTTTCCCTTGGTCGAGGGGGATCGGGTTAGAGACCATTTAAGCAGACTTGACACCCACAAATCCATGGGCCCCAATGGGATGCACCCACGAGTGCTGAGGGAGCTGGCGCATGTTATTGCTAGGCCACTCTCCATCCTCTTGGACAGGTCATGGAGAAGAGGAGAGGTGCCTGAAGACTGGAAGAAAGCCAGTGTCACCCCAGTCTTCAAAAAGGGCAAGAAGGAGGACCCAGGGAACTACAGGCCAGTCAGCCTCACCTCCATCCCTGGAAAGGGGATGGAGCAGCTCATCCTGGAGGCCATCTCCAAGCACGTGGAGGACAAGAAGGTGATCAGGAGTAGTCAACATGGCTTCACCAAGGGGAAATCATGCTTAACCAATCTGATTGCCTTCTGTGATGGAATGACTGCCTGGGTAGATGAGGGGAGAGCAGTGGATGTTGTCTACCTTGACTTCAGCAAGGCTTTTGACACTGTCTCCCATGACATACTCATAGACAAGCTCAGGAAGTGTGGGTTAGATGAGTGGACAGTGAGGTGGATTGAGAACTGGCTGAATGGCAGAGCTCAGAGGGATGCGATCAGCGGCGCAGATTCTAGTTGGAGGCCTGTAGCTAGCGGTGTCCCCCAGGGGTCAGTACTGGGTCCAGTCTTGTTCAACTTCTTCATCAGTGACCTGGATGAAGGGACAGAGTGCACCCTCAGCAAGTTTGCTGATGATACAAAACTGGGAGGAGTGGCCGATACACCGGAGGGCTGTGCTGCCATTCAGAGAGACGGGGACAGGCTGGAGAGGTGGGCGCAGAGGAACCTCATGAAGGCGTCCTGCACTAGGGAGGAACACCCCCATGCACCAGGACAGGTTGTGGGTTGACCTGCTGGAAAGTAGCTCTGCGGAGAAGGACCTGGGAGTGCTGGTGGACACCAAGTTAAGCATGAGGCAGCAATGTGCTCTTGTGGCCAAGAAGGCCAGTGGTATCCTGGGGTGCATCAGGAAGAGTGTTGCCAGCAGGTCGAGGGAGGTGATCCTCCCCCTCTCCTCAGTCCTGGTGAGGCCACATCTGGAGTACTGTGTCCAGTTCTGGGCTCCCCAGTACAAGAGGGACGTGGCACTACTGGAGCAAGTCCAGCGAAGGGCTACAAAGGTGATTAGGGGACTGGAGCATCTCTCTTATGAGGAAAGACTAAGAGAGCTGGGCCTCTTTAGCCTAGAGAAGAGAAGGCTGAGAGGGGATCTTATTAACAAGTACAAGTATCTGAAGGGAGGGTGTATAGAGGATGGGACCAGACTCTTTTCAGTGGTGCTGAGTGACAGGACATGAGGCAACGGGCACAAACTGAAACACAGGCAGTTCCATCTGAACATGAGGAAAAACTTCTTCACCGTGAGGGTGACAGAGCACTGGAACAGGTTGCCCAGAGTGGTTGTGGAGTCTCCTTCTCTGGAGATATTCAAAATGTGCCTGGATGCGATCCTGTGCAATGTGCTCTAGGTGACCCTGCTTGAGCAGGGGGGTTGGACTAGATGATCTCCAGAGGTTCCTTCCAACCTCAGCAATTCTGTGATTCTGTTGAATAAGATTATTTTAAAATTTTATAAGGATATATTAGTCCCATTTCTTTGCATGTCAGTGAGTTAAGGGGTGAGTTTCTTGCCAATGCTTTTCTAAACCATTAGGTTCCTGGAGAATTGTGTTTTTGCTTCTGAAGTCAACACAAAACTTCTTTCACTACTATAGCCCAGAAATTATTGGATTTGCATGCTGACATTCCTATTAAATCTTACTCCATTTTACTATGAATAAGGAATGTGAAGTTATTTGTAATGGGTGCTGAAGGTTGTAGGACTCAACCAAACAGTGGCAAGATTGGTCCTTGAGCCTGGAGCCTTCACCACACTTTCCTGTTGCTTGTCAAAAAGGCTTCTGCTAACACATGTTCTTGGAGTCTCCTCTCAGATGCAGCACCTCTTACATATGTACAACGAGTCTGTGGCAATTTAGGGAGGAGCGCTCTCTGTGCTCCTGTGCTGTGAACCCAGGCAAGGTGCTTGTTGCTTGCAGAGTATCGCAGGCCCTCCTCTTGTTAGTGGGGATGGAGTGCATAGGCACTTACAGTGTCACTCAAGCACTGGGTTTCCCAGAAGGTCAGAGATGAAAATCAGGGTGGTTGCTTTATTCTCTCAAATTAGGGTTAATGTGTATTTGGTATGTTGGATTTATTATTATGATGATGATGCATATCTTTCCATTATAATACAAGACAGCTCTTCTCTTCCTTCCTGGCTTTGTTTTCCTGCTATCTCAGGAGTCTTATAGCTTCTCTATGGCATTCTGTCCCTTGAAGGAAACTCCTGATGAGTCCATGGAGTTGTATCTTTTTTCTGTTGTCCAAGAGGGCTACCCTTTTACTTCCAAGGACATTAATGAAACCTAGCCAAGTGTTTTGTGTACTGTCATCTCATCCAARCTGGAGTCTTTACATTTCTATTTACCTACAATTTGCCAAAAGTATTGGGCACAGGATGTCACAAAGTAATGGCAGAATTTGGGTCACTTCCTTTCCCAACTTTTCTGAAGGTGATTTTTTGTCTGTCATACTCCATTCTTCCTCTCTTCTTTGGCTATGTTGCAATTCACACTGTATTACGAATCTCAATCTCGTTAGCTCTCCAGACACACAGTTTATAATATTGCTGCCTCTAATGAAATGTTTGCATAATGTTCAGCATGCTTCAAGCATTGTGTGATAGTATTTTACTCAAGGTAGGGGCCTTATTCCCTGTTTCACAATCTTGGACATCATATTTGGTGGCCTTACAAAGGTTTTTTTTATGTCAGCTTACTCTTTCATAAATAATAACACAAAAAACAAACCACACTTGGCCACTCAAGGAATAGGGAGCTTAGGGGTGGTGTTCTAAGAGATCACATTGGACTGTTTGGCTTCACCCAAGAAAATTTTCCCAAATGAGTGGCTTGATGCTATGACTGGCGTGTCGAGAGTCCTTCTCCTGGAAGCTACCACTAGCATGTGCTGGATCCCCCTTGGTTTCTTATTCTTTCTGCCCCGCATTGCCTATTTTTGGGTCTACTCCTGCGTTAAAGCTACTCCCCACTAGTCTGATCTCCAGTGGAGCCAGAGGGTAGCAGCAGTTGCCTCTGTGGGCCAGGACAAGGCCATTTCCTTCTTATTAGAAATACTGTGCAAGAAGGCTTTTCTTTTTTGGGGTGGGGTGTGTGTGCTGCATTTTAATTTTTTTAATGCTTTTGCCTTCCCTTCTCCAGCTATAACACAGACACAGCAAATCACCAAGGCTGTCTGCACTGGGGAACAGAAGGATGAACTATATAGGACATGGTAAATGATACACAGAAATCATATTCTACTCATATGCTAGTGATTGCTCTTCATTAATAGCCCTTCTAAGAGCTTTAAAGTGGCCATAAAAATAAGTAATGAAACATTCAGTTTTAGCTCCTGTTTTTCCCTTTTATACAGAATGAAGCTCTTAACATCAAATTCCTTTAAAATGTAACATCTCTTCAGGTCTGAGTCACTAAGAATAGTTTCCCATAAATCTTTCACCTTTAGAGGACACATGCACAGAGAACTTGAGTTTGAGAGTGTGTCCAGAATACTTTAAAGAATTCTCTTGGCAAATGATGTCTAGGATGGGCCAAGAAGGCTAATCATTTGGGTCCACGAAGCTGGGGCAAGACCCAACATACAGCAGTTCTTTGGTATATTCATTACTGTCAGAAGAAAAACTGGATCCTCCAGCTAGAGAGAGCCATCCTGCACTCCTGGCAGGGCCCCAGAGGCAGACATTGTGCACTGGCACACAAGCAGTTGGTGTTTGGGCAGCCTTGCTCAGTGTTCATCCCCATAACACTGTCAAGGCAAAGTTGCTGTGACCAAGTCTCACCAGAGTGTGTTCAGGCTTTCTGCAGAGCAGATAGGAATGAGCCTGCAGTTTATATAAAGTTCCCATTTATGGGGACTTTGTGTTCGCATGTGCTCTAGAGAAGGTGTGTGCATACCCTGGAGAAGCAGCCATAAATTTGTTTTTGCTGCCATGGAGGCCAGTCTTTCTAGGACCCTTGTTAGATACAGTCTTGGCTTTGGCACTTGACATTAGGAATCACAGCATATTTGACGTTAATGCATTTTCTCTGTTTCTGCTAAGGAGCTTTTTAACTCCTAGAGCAGGTTTTGTAGTCATTAGCATAGACAAGTCACTGAGGGTTAGCTGTGCTGTAGTACAGATATTCAGATCTGATAGAAGTGGCTGCAAAGTTGAAATAGTCATTGAACTCAATTCCAAACAACTACCTTCTGCAATTAGAGTCAGTCTGGGGCTGGTTAGAAATGGAATAGAGCATGCCTAAGTGCTTGAAGAAATTGCTTACATGGCAGTAAATGTGGCTGGTTCTTCTACACACGTTGTGCATATATACTTCAGTAGCCTATCTGTTCTCCTTGCTTGCTGAGGAGTCCCTTGCCTGCTCTGAGCCCTTTACTGGGAATCTGAGAACTGTTGTTCCCTTTTCCCAAAGAACCTATTAGGACTGCCCTGGATGCATCCGTATTGGCATCTCAGTACATGAGCTTAGTAGCAGCAGCAGCTCTGAAAGCACTCCATTTACTTCTTCCCTGAACCTGGGAGCAATGTGAGATAGTTAATCATGAGAATTTAAAATCTTACAGGGATTTGCAGTGAACTTTAGGACCCTGTATTAAACAGCTTAGCTGCTTGTAAGCCCAAGGGACTGCACAGATACTTGCCTGAACTGGGGCTGTTAGAGTGCTGCGTTCCATCTCCACTTCCCTTCTGGTGGTTTCCGGGTTGGATAAATGAGCTTGATGCTGCTGTCAGGGTAAAGCAGAGATGTGAGCAAAGCCTGCCATTCTCTTAGGATTTCTCCAACTTCTGGTTCAAAGATGAACAGAGAAAACGTCTGACATTAAGGTAATGCCACAGCGATGCTCCGCTGGGCCCTTCTGTAAGCTCCTCTCAAAGGTGAGGTGTATAGTGCTGCAGAGACCTCTTAGAAGCAGAGAATGGTACTGCAAGGCAGCACTGTGGGAAATTCAGGTCACTGCTCTCCAGTCCTGGCTGCCCATAAATTAATTTTACTATTCTCCTGCTGGGGTTTATCTACAACTCTCTCAATTGCCAGTAGCTCAGGTGAATCTCCTCTTCTAATCTGATTACACACTAACTTCAAAGTCCTAGAGAAAGTGTATTCCAAAACAGCTCTGTCCGTATGCTGCTCTCCCCCCCAGCCACTGGAGAGGTGGGGGGGAGAAACATTGTCCCCATCACTCTCCTTTTTTGCAGAATGAAGGAAGTGCGAGTGTTACAGACTGACCCAAAGCCCTTGAAGCTGTGCCACAATCTTCTAAGTGTAATTGTGCCCATTTGGAGACATGACTGTGTTGGAGATCGACTAGAAGCTAACTATCTTACTTTGCTGAGTGGTTTTGTTTAAATGCAGCTGTTTTGGGGAACTGGAGCCCTCTAAGCTAGTTGTTTGTCTTCCCCAGTCTTTGCATGCTGCTTTATATTTCTTACAAGTTGATGTAGGCCAGGAAACTTCACTGTCTTGCATATTTTTCTGAGCCTAGGCATCTGCTTCAACTTGCACAAGTTCAAGTGGGCCAGTTATCTGCAGTACAACTGGTATCTGATAGGTACTTCTTCCGGGGATCGCTTCTCCCATCTTGTGGGACAACCTACACAGCCTTTAGCAAACCCAGAGACTGAACAAGCAAAAAGAGCAATGCATATAAAAGACAAATGAATATGGGATAGTGTCCACAAGCACACGTAGAAAAGAGCATAGAGGGAAATGAAACTCTCAAGTTTCTTACTGCCTGTGATGGGAGGAAGAGAGGGGAACTAGCGGGCTCAGGTTAGTTTGACTGCATCAAAATTATTTGGATTACCTTTATTCAGCTAGCCACTGAGTAGCAAAGTGTCACTTACTTCTAGCCAGATAGTTGTAGAAGGACCAGCACTTCTAGGCTGAAACCTGCTTGTGGCAGCTTTCTTTCTGGACATTGTACATAACCTAGTACAGTCTCTTACGTTTTTGCCCCATACCTATAAAATGTAATTGGCAGTTGCATGACTTAGCTGGCTCTCAGGGCATGCATCCCTGCTTTATTTTCAAAGCTCTTCTGGCTTGCACAGGAAATGTACGAGGGTTTACTGTGGGTCTGGTTTGGTTTAGTTAAACTCCAGTTCTGTCATTTTCTCTAGCTGCTTCCAGTCTGGTCACACACCACCTTCCCAGCATGTATCTTCCAAACTCCTGCTCCAGCTGGATGAGAGGAGAGAATGAAGTACAAATCGGCTGTCTGCTGGAACACTTTTGTCAATATTACAGGCATTATTCTGCCCTCAAAGTGTCTTTTGAAAGTTGCCAGTTTTCACTTGTATTTGTTTCTAATCTCTCAGTCCTGTGCCTATTGCAGTAGAAAGAGCAACATAGTCTCACAACTATTTTGGTTGTTCTGTGCATCTCTGCTTAATGAACACACCTTATCTAGTGTCAYTGCTTGAAACGGAGGTCAGTGCTTACAAGACCTTTATAGATGTGTGTAACCCTTGCATGGAGTGGTCAAATTAGTTCATGGGGCATAGAGGGCTTGCTCTTGAACATATCTGTAGCAAGTTGGATGAGTGGCACATTCCCAGCCTTCCTTCCCACCCTTCCCCACTGGTTGTGTGGATATGAATGCTTCTGTGAACCCAGCCCATACCTTATGATCAGACAGTCCTTTGGAGGATATTGATGGCCTTGTGTACTTAGTTATTAAATTGCAATGTAGCAACTGGTGGTGCTAATGCTTCTATTAATAGTGGGTGACCTAGAGTGCTCATGAGATAATTCCTCTGAGATGCCCTCAACTTACCCACCTAACTAGTTCAAGCCTTTCACTAGCCATTGAGCACTTTGCTGCCATACCTGGCTGGAAGAAGAGTATGAAACATGTTGGCTTCGCCTGACTGGACTGAAAGTAGCTGAGTAGCACCTACGTCATGGGTGCATGCATATTGCCTGCTGGTCAGTGATTTTGGATTTCAGTCTTGAGGTTTGTGGGTTTCAGGTGCTAACTGTAATTGCTGGAGAGCAAGAACCTTTTGTCATTTGTCTGTTGCTGTTCTTCTAAAAAGCCTCCTCCTGTACTGTGCTGCTGTAGATCCCTGTGTTCCTGCCCTAGCATTACAGGGCATCTCAGGTGTGATAACCAGTGACCATACTGCAGCCGGAAATATATGTCATCTTCTTGTGCTGTTTCTTGGACCCCTGGACCTTTTCATTTCTCCCCTAGTGAACAAGAGGATGAGGGGTCTCTGCAGTGTGCCAGGCAGGTCCATGCTCTCAGGGGACACTGCAGGTTTGGTAACACCATACTTTTACTAGAGTGCTCAGCACCAGATTGACTGATTCTCCTTTTCCTCTCTCATTGTCCTGAGATTTGCCTTTTCACTTGAACATGCAGCTGCACTTGAAAAAATTACATCAGTTTCTCCTTTAAAAGGCTGCTACAGCCTTGCAGAAAAGAAACTTTTCTGCTCCATTGGCCTTCTTTGGCCACAGATTCATCTTCTGCATGCTGCTGCAGTGAACCGAAAAATACAGATATGGACTGTTTTGTACCTTAGATCCTGGTATCTTTGCATTTGCCAGGAACAATTAAGCTTCTTTTTTTTCTTCTGTCTGTCTCTTACAGGTCACTGTTTTCTCTCAATATTGGTAATCCAAAGCTCTAATTTTCTTAGCAATAATGCTGTAGAGTGTTGGGGGGGGGGGAGAAAAAGGAGGATATACTTGTGTCCTGATACTAATTATATGACTGTTATCCATATAACTGGTCACACTAAAACACTGGCTCAAAATGCATCTTTATTTTTACTGTTTCCAGAGACTGTGATTTGAGTTAGATTTGAAACCTATAAATTTATCTGACTGTTCTGCTCTGTCTTAAACTTGATCTCTTTGTACCAGGGATTGTTTCAATTACTGGCCAGTGCAATGAGGCCTGATCCTTTTCCTCTCCAAAGCTCTTCCCTTTGTGTGAGAGAGTGATTAGTCACCTTCTCCGTAACACTTCCTCTGGAACAGCAATGTAAGTTGTGACCACTTCATTTATCTACTGAAGGCCTGATTAAACTCGAGAGGGCTCCAAAGAAATTGCTACTTGTTCTGTCATGTAATTACACAGCATTGTGCTCATCTCGAGCCCCAGATACAACCTCTGTTCTTTGCCAAGGCTGCTAGCAAGTGGTGTGGTACATTATTCAATCACACAAGCAGCTGCAGATTTTCAGGCTTGTGTATCCCATCTGTGCTAAAAGAGAGCTGTCAATTGCCTGGCAATGTTGCCTTTGTAGGCCTGAGCCACAGTGAGGAGAAATGAGTGTCTGGGCTTTTCAAAATGCACATGCTAGTTGCAGATAAGGCTAGTCACTTTTCCCAGGTGGCCCTCGAGCACTAGTGCAGTTCTTAATTGGAATAGACCCTCTTGACAGCCGCAGTCTGAATAAATCTCTCTTCCTCACCAGCTTTCCGTTTTGAGTTTGCTTTCCCTGATGACTTTGCGCTCGCTCTCCACCACCAAGAAAACAGATTTATTTTTGAATGTGTAGCTAAGCTGGCAGCAATGTAGCACCTTTTCAGCTCTCACTTGATTTAACTGTAGGAATAACAAACTGCTTTCTTTTTCGAGTCCCAGGAATATCTGAGCTTCCCATGACTTTCCAGTAGAATTTGATTTATAAATAGCTGTAGCCATACATTTGTTTGCAGCTGGCTAGGGGGACACACTGAGATTTTTATTGTTTTGGAGTGATAACTACAAAGGAAAATTGATGCCCCTAAAGTATAACTCCCAGCAAATCTCTTGTCTCAGACAGAAAGGCAAGACAGAGAGGTTTGCTTGATCAGGGAAACCAAAGACCAAAGTAACCTTCATCAAGACAAGGGCAGGGGACTAGTAATTACAGAGAGTCTAGAGTGCAAGCTGGGGAGCTAGGAGGTATCTGATGAGTGGCAGGCAGTTGAGGAGGGAGCTGCAGCATCCATCCTTGCACTCATGCTCCTGTTCTTGCTGACCTTGGCCACCCTGGAGAAGTTGGGCCTGTAATAGAGGAGCTGATTGGAGCAGGGGGATCTCTTGGTGGCTTGTTAATGGAAGACAAACTGGAGCCTGAAGATGCAATCTGGGAACTACCTGAGACAGGGGTTTAGTTTGGCCAGGCCGTAGTAGCTTAAGTTTTTAGCAAGCATGAATATAGTAACAATGGTTAATGGGGTGAAAAGCTTGAAGTTTGGGTTGAAAGTGAGTTGCAAAGGTCTTTCTTGATTACAGAAATATAGTTTTCAATTATGATGTCAATATTAAAGCAGTGGGGGAATTCTAGCAGTCACCCCATTGAGTGAAATCAGGTTCTTGAGTGAAGCGGTTGCAGCCAGATCTTTCAATCTCCACCTCCCTTGGGGCTGGCAGAAAATTTTCCATATGTGTTCTGCTGCCCAGTGAGACTTCAGAGAAGGAAAAAAAAAGATGAAGTGAAAAAGAAGCTTTAAGAAAACATTATAGAAACCTAGCTACACCCTCAGTGATGGAGCTGTGGTCTATGGCTGTCCAGTGCTGGAGAATCATTCTTACACTTGAAAATTTTAGCATGCTGCCTCTAAAATGGAACTGGGCAGATGTGTGTGTTGTAGCAGGGTTTTTAATTCGGATTTCTTTTATTACAGAAGAACTTGGATCAAAGGGTGCTGCAAACAGAGGATGCAGCACAGGACATGGATCAGAGCTCTTAGCATCTCCTTTCTGTTTATAGCATTGCTGATGAAGGAGCAGACAGCCTCCCTCCACTCCACATCCTTTCAGTGCATCCCCTCTCTGATCTGCTCCACTAGCGAGTGTCATTGCAATGTCAGAATTAACTTACTGCTACTTCATCTTCTTCTGATTTTCCCTTCCTCAGCTCCCCAGAGGGATGAAGGAAAGCATTGACAGCCTGCTGTTTTCATGCACTGAGTCCTGCACTGATGTCTCTCAGAGGCTGTGGGATTCCTGCCACTACCATGTTCCCAAAGACCTTGAATCATGACACAGCTCTGACCCTTGCCCTGAGGGTGCTTAATCTTGAAACATGCATTTCAAGAACAGAGCAGAAGGATGTTTGCTTGTTTTAGACACACTTGTCTTCTCTGCATATGCAAGGTGTAAGAGCCACACAACACATGCAATTCCTTGTGCCCACTGACTAAAATGCCCTAAAAAGAAAGAAAGAAGGAAAAAAAAAAAAAAAAGGCTTCCAGTTCAGGGGGAGTGCTTAGTTTTATACAAATGCTTTTGGACACTTTTAGGTTTACTTTGTAACTCTTGCTGTTTCCTTGGAGTGACTTCAGAAGAGCATGATCTCTGCTGAGTGGGTTCTGGCTTACATTTGGTAGCAGTCACTGCTTTTCAGACCAGTTTCTGCCTGTGTTAAGTGACTGTCTGTACAAGGGTTTAACATGTTCCAGACCCATGGTGGAAACCTGTGCTCTTGAATGTAGGTAATTCTCAGCTGGAGATGCACTGTCCCCTTTCTTCTTGAGTCACATGGTCCATGGGGACACTGTCAGGAAGTCACGTTGTCGTGCAGAAGAGGCTCTGAGCAGGGTCTTGCTGATGATGGCTGCCTGGGACAGAGAGGGGGAAAACCATACTCCCACTTGGCCCAAAGCAGTGTGCAGCAAGAAGGGTTTATGTAGGATTAATGGTATAAAGCTAGAAAGCCAGCACTTCCCTTTGTTAGACCCCTCTGCCAGAGCTGTTCCACGTGGACCACCTCTGCTTACTGAAACAGGAGACAACCTGCCCTTTTGACTGTGTTTGCTAGCAGAGCTTGGGGATTTTTCTTTCTCTTCCCTCCCTGGCCTCCCACATGGAAAATAATCCTTCGATAAACGTGTGGATGGCAACTTCCTTCAGTGAGTAGCAGGCGTGCTTGGAAGGCTGTATTTTACTTTATTCATAGAACATGTGTAAGTGTTATTTGCAGGGTATTATAATAAAAATAGCTACTGCATGTTAAGCTTTTAATTCTCACCTTTTTATTTGCCCTCCTGATTTAAGAGTCATTTGTGATTTACATTGTGAAACTTCTCTGCAGCTGAGAGAGCTAGTCTAGCTTTCTATGAAATGTCTACAGCTTTCTTCCAAAATTAAATGCTGTGTTTCCAGAAGCTGGGCGTTAAAAGCATAAAGAAATTTGACTTATTCTAAAACAGAATGTCTACTGCTGGAGTAGACACTGGGTAACTGTGTCCTAGTTTGAATGATGGTATCTAAAAGTACAATGTTAGTCTAGAAATTATTGTCAGTGCTGCTACTGCATAACTGAACACTCACGTCGTAAGTGGTGGAAGCAGCAAAATCCCCCAGTGGACTGTCAAGCTGCTGAAAGTTGGAATTAGAAAAAATACAAATTTTTAAAATCTTCTAGCCTTTCTCTCATTATTTTGTGCAACACCAGTGGCCTTCTGCCCAGGATACTGTGGCATTTGGATGTACTGCATGTCAGGGCTGCTGACAGAGAAGAGATGAAATGGGAGGAAGAACAGAAAGAAAAATGAGGTTTTGAAACAGTGTAACTCCTCCCTTCCTCCTGCACTTTGTACCCTGCCATCCCAAGATTGTCAGGAGCCTCCTGACCCGTCTTTCTTTTCAGCAGGAACTTGACTTACTCTCATGGAAAGCAATGGACTCAAAAAAGCAAATGCCTCAGACTCRGAGCTAATCGTGTGGCGGATGCTGCTTTTATGCTACTGCTGGAGCAGTGGCAGGGTGTGAGCTCTTAGGCTGTTGGTCTACATAATAGTCTACAAAACCTTGGGCTATGAGTGCTAGTGGCAACCAAGTAAGCAGCGAGCAGCCTGCCGATACTCAGTCCTTAGCTTTCCTCTGCAGGTAGCCTGGGATCTAGCTGGCATGCTGCAAGACCCCATGGAAAGGGCAACAGCGTCTTATGTGTCCTGGCACCCTGGTTAGCTGCCATAATGTCTTCTGGATGCAGGAGCCAACAAGACACGCAGGTGCTGTCACTGGGGGTATCATCTCAATGTATGCATAAATTGTAGCCTCATCTTTACCACGAAGTTATTAATAAAAATCTTCATCCTCATTTAGTAGCTGCTGTCACGTTAGTAGATTAACCTTTATCATGCGACTTTGCCATGCCAGCTGCACGGGAAAGTAATTACTTTAAATAGAATCTGCCCTTGATTTAAAGCCACAGGGGAAGCAATTAAATTTAATACAAGGCAAAAGCCATGACTTCTAAATGAAGATGGATGGCTTTTGTTACCTGTTTCATAAATTTTATTGTGTACAAGCAATAGAGGGCATCCCATGTTTGTTTGGATTTTTTTTTTCAATTGTGATATTGAACTTTTTTACTCTAGGGCTGAGTTGAATGTCATCAGTACTTGCTCTGGGACTCAGCTTAGAAACAGACCTTTGTATCTCTTAAACTCAAGTTGCTAATGGCTTGCAGATGGCCTTTAACTTGAGCTGCCACTTGCTTCTCAAACCTAGCACACTGGTGCTCATCATGAAATGTACACTTATAATTTCTTGGATCACCTGAAGCTTTCTCTTCCCTACATTTAGCTAATTAGGTACCATTTTCCTTTAAACCAAGAGGCAACATATGCTGTTCTATACTTCTATAGACTTTTTCAATTAAGATAGTGAAAGAGAATTGGCCAGTGTATATCATATCTGCTTTTATGATGGTCCTGAGTATGTTTGCAAAAAACAGATGTCATATGCACATCTGTTTTAAAATTATGGCAGTATCCAAGCTCTTGAGGAGAAAATATGTCCTAGTTCTTCCTTTAAACAATTACTGGTGTTTGCTTGGAAAGGTTGGCATGTGTGTGGATTGACACTGTGCCTGTTGCAATCACTTTTATGGGCAAGAGAAGTTGTTTGGTTGCAGTGGAATCAGATGCCCTTGTCTGCTGGGGAATAGCTTCTCCTGTGTGGGCAATAGGGTCAAAGTTGCAGGAGTTCGTATGGACTTGCATAGCAAGATGGATCTCTAGTATCAGGAAGGTTAACAACCTTGGACAAATGGAACTTATTATATGACCATGTTGTTTTTCAGTGGGGTCTTTGAGGGTTTTTTTGAAGTTTTTCATGAGTGAGATAAATGCACTGACATCATCACTGGATCCTTGATATTCTCTAGTTACATTCAGGTTGCATCAGTCTGAAAGCATCTGTCAGGCTTGCTTTGCACAGTCACACCTTGTGATAAAGGAAGATTTTTTTTTTTCTTTTCATAAAATGTATACCCATGTGTAGTCATCCAGATTTCAGTGACTGGACAATGGAGATCTGCTTGTGGGTCGGTCTGGGTAGTCCCTGGATGTGGATTGAAAGTGGCAGTGGGTATCTTGCACTCAGCATGCCTGCAGCAGCCTGACCTAGCTGAGCTCCCAATGCCTTTGGGTAAGGTTGAATGGCTGCATGGGACTCTCAACAACTTTCAGCTGCATAGATCAAATCGCCAAAACCAACCCAAACCTGGGCTGTAATAGCATGGTGAGGACAGCACAGCACTGGAATGACTACAGGGGAGATCACACAGACTTTGCAGGTGGAGGTTTTGTAAGAGAGCTTTTAGGAAACATTTACCAAGCATCGTGAAAGTGGAAGGGATCCTGCTGTGAAGCAGGCACACACTGGGCAGCATTTTGTGCTTCTTTCCAGACCATGATGTGAGGAATGAAGAATACAAATGGCCCCCTCCTCTTCATTTTAACCCTGCCAGATTTGGCTTTGTTGAGGTGTAGACAGAGTCACTTGTCCTGCCCAAACCTCCAGCAAACTTCACTCCTYCTTCCACCACCCTGCTGAGTAAGAGCTGCCTAGCTAGCAGCACCTTTTCTGCCTCCACTTACCCTCAGCCTAACATAAATGGTGTTCCCTAGGTGTCCTGCTTGCTGGTGACTCTTTCTAGAGGAAAAGCAGCTCCTTCTAGCAAATGTGTGCCAAGATCCTTAGGGAGACCTATGGAGCCATATGGTTGATTATGGAGAATGTAGAGACATTTCCTAAACTTCAGTGCTAGGTGTACAGCATCTGGTGCTGCTAATTCAGCCAAAAGAGGGTCCCTTTGCTCAAACATCCATTTCTGGGTGATGGGCTGAGTCTCACTTCTAATTTAGGTATAAACCACACAGCCTTCCAATATCAGCCAAGGTCTGGTATATTCCCTATTAATTTTGTTTCCCCTGTGATTTCTTGAACCGCTTTTGGGGGGTAGCCAGGTCTCCCATTTGGTCTCCCCTCTACAGTAGCTCTGTTTTCTGCTGCAGTCTCCAGGCATCTAGATGGATGCTCAGCTACCAGGAATGCTGACTCTTCAGGGCATTACTGGAAAGGCTTTGGCTGGCTGCATAGTGAGATGTGATTAGTAAATGGAGATGGAAAAACAGTGGACTGCAGCCCAGGCTTTCTCGTAGCTGTCATCTGTGAGGAGAAATCCTCTTTATTCTGGTTTGTGTGTCAGGAACAGAACAGTTTCTCTTGAAGTTGCAATGCATTGTAACAAGGCTACTTGGGCTTGGAGCCCTGACTTGGCTTTCTTCCTTCAGTTCAGCTAATATCTGCTTTGCAATCAAATATCCTTTCAAAAGCTTGCCTGGAACTTTGAAGTTTTTACTTCTACTGGAAAGGGGGAAGAAGCCAGTAGTTTCTGACAGGCATAGATTAGCGTAAAGTATCCCTGCTCTGCCATAAATCTCTCTGCTAATATGGCTGTTCTCCTACTACTTGGAAATGCTTGAGGTCACTCCTTCAATAATTTTGTCCTTTTTCAAGCTCTAGGATGAGTCCTGCAGCACAAACACTATGATTAGATGACTGATATGCAGACATGCACATGCAGCATTGCAGCCTCTACATAAACAAATTGTCTTCTGCTATTTGTCAGGACAAATTTCAGGACATCAGTCCTGAAAGAGGCAAAAGCTCCATCGCTGCAAGCTGGACTTCCAACTGGTGACTAGTTCGATGAGAAGAAGAGTGGTCTTGGGCTGAGGCAGAGGGCTAGGAAAGCCCTTCTCTGCCACTGAGTTTCAAGAAAGCTTTGTGGAAGGCGTTAACCTCTCCCTGTTGTTCCCATCTGTAAAAAAGTAGGGGAAAACATCTCCCACTTCGGCTTATGCAGTTTCCTATCCCTGTGGAGAAGGGTCAGTCTTGAACCTGATCTGAACTGTCAAAGAGCTCACAGGGCCCTAACCTCTCCCTGTTAAATCAAGAGATGTTAAATTAGATCGAATTCCAAAATGCTTTGTGAGTAGGTAAGTTGGAGAAAAGCTGAGGAAAGAGCAAAGGAATAATGATATTTTTTCCCCCCATCCTAGAATTTCTAATTACTTAGCTGTGTCTTTATGCTATAATCACCCAGGAAAATATTCTAATTAGAGTAGGGTTATCAGATCAGGGTCTTAGATGCAGACTGACAATGTTCAGAAAGCAAGTGGTTGCTTCCTGATAGCTTTGCACAGTGTGGGCAGTGCTGTGGTGAGGGACTTTCCCTCAATGTAACAACACATTTCCTGAGTTGCTGAACCTTGGCCTTTCCCCTCAGTGTTAGGAGATAGGGAAGAAGCTGAGAAGCAAGAGGTGGGATCTTCCTATGCTCCTGCTCAGGCAGTGAGAGAAGGACTTTTGCAAATCTGTGCAAAAGCCCTGCAGGAAGAAAGTGACGACATGTTCTCCCATAGCTACCTCATAGTTAGACTGGTGAGATATGGACTGGGTAAGTGGATGATAAGGTGAGTTGAAGACTGGCAGGACTGCCAGGCTCAAAGGGTTGTGTTCAATGGTACAAAGTCCGAGTGGCAGCCAGGTGCTAGTAGCATCCCTCAGGGACTAATACTAGGACCAATACTGTTTTAGACCTTTATTAATGCCCATGAAAATGGAATGGAGAACATCCTCAGCACATTCGTGAATGACTTTTTGTTAACGACTGGCTGCGCCGCTGGTGTTGGCAACAGGGTTTTGGTTTCTACGACCATGGGACCCTGTTTGAAGATCGACAACTGATGGCGAGAGATGGGATYCACCTCAYGARGCRGGGCACRCGGGTCTTTGCCAACAGGTTGGCCAACCTGGTAAGGAGGGCTTTAAACTAGGAAAGACGGGGGAAGGGGAGAGTTATAGTGCCAGGGTAGCTGGCAAAAGACGGCTCAAGTCAGGACGCCTCCAGCAGGTGAATGCAGCCAGGGAAGTGCGCATGGGATGTGGCTATGGAGGATCCTCTTGCACCCCTCCTGGGAAATCTGCATGCTCGATCACCTC
>NW_020447921.1:19241-22567 GCF_003343035.1 Apteryx rowi
TGTGGAGTCTCCTTCTCTGGAGATATTCAAAACCTGCCTGTACACTGTGCTCTAGGTGACCCTGCTTGAGCAGGGGGGTTGGACTAGATGATCTCCAGAGGTCCCTTCCAACCTCAACCATTCTGTGATTCTGTGACTGTTCAGAGGCTAGGTCAGATCCAGCACAGGCTGTGGAAACTCATCAACACTGTCATCTGGGCTCAGATAAGCAGCCTCTGTGGTCCCCAGCCCAATCCCCAGCCAGAGTCTATTTCAGCTCTTCTTCTTCTTTGAAGAGGATGGTGTCTGTGGGTGGAGAATTTTCATCAGTCTGTTTAAGCATGAGTAGTTACAGGTGGCAGAGCCCTGGACATGAAAGCTTATACACTTTTCAAAACCCCAGTTCACTTTAATATTTACTTTGAGGCATATAATTGTCATTCGCGTACATAATCCCCTCGGGAATCCTGAAGCCCTGGCTTGTCAGAGATTCTTACAGCAATAAACCCCCTGGGCTAATTACAAAGTGCAAAAGTGCCTTTAATCATGGGGTAGATACTGCATGCATGCAGTGGTGTTTTGTGTCTGTTCTCCTAGCAGAAAGATAAGCAAGGAATTCTCTTTGTCCTCTCTATGCCATTCACGGCATTATAGCCCTTTTCCCCACTCATTAAACTGAAGGTGCAGAGGAGATGAACCCTCTGTTTTGGGGTGTTGAGAACAATTCCTGCTCTCTCATTACCTGCTGCAGAGGAAGGTGGCATCCACTGAGATTCAGGGAGCAGCATTTACCACTTCCAGCATCCCAGGTGAGAATAAACCTGGAAGACAGGTCTCTACTTACATGGTATAATATTGTTGATATTAACTATTCCATTCACAGGCAAGTCCAAAGGAGTTTTCTCTAGAGAGGAAAGATAAAGAACTTTTCTTTTTCTTTTTTGGTATCTTTTTCCAGAGACACTATTGGTATGAACAACCTATTGAGAACAGCCACTTAACTCTGTAAGCAAATTAAACTAAATCAAATAGAAAGCTACTCTGATTCCAAAAGAGTGAATTTAATCATGTTTAGTTTCCCAAATTAATCCAGGTTCATTTTCAAAGTGTACATAAGATACTATATTCTTACATCAGCATACTGTCCTGGTTAGAAAAAAGAAGATTAACATGCTCATGGGAATGTTTATTATTTTCCTGCATTTACATAACAGATTCTGAGTCTTCCCTGAGTGTCGGGAATGTATAGATAGGCAATATATGTGCTGTAATTGGACACTAACTCCTTCCATACTAAACATCCACCTAATTTACAGAGACACTGGGTCTTTCCTCTGTATAGCTCCCTGCTGTTTATTTTCAAATCAGATAAAATTACCTGGCACTCCAACAGCTACCTATCTTCTTGAGGGAGCTATTTGATTTTCTTTTTAAAACTGAAGCACACATATATAAACACCCCCAAATCATCAGGCTTGCCTGCCTTCAGGCTAGCAGGGAACTTGGTGTGACGTTCACCCAGAGCTCTACAGCAAGTAGAAATGTAAGAAAAATAACCATTCCTCCCATCACTGAACAGAAGTTTAGCAGCAGACTGCAACCTTGCAACTGTCTGCAAAGTCAGCTCCAATGCAAAAGAGATTTGCAGGCAGGATTAGCAATGCACCAGACTGCAGCAAGAAAAAAAATCAAGTCAGCTCCTGAGTCCTTTCGAGAGGGACATACAATTCTAATTTGGCATTTGCTTTTTAATGTAATGAGTTTTCTCCTGCTTTTTAGAAGTCAGTTTTGAGACTAAATGAAACTTTTGAAGCAGCACTGAATCTTACAGGGCCTTGCACATGCACAGCCAGCTGTTCACTGCCAGACTATAGCTATATAATCTTTCCTGCAAAAGATATTTAAAGCAGCCTTGAATACTTTTTGCATTTGAAGCGACAGACTCCACAAGTCAAAGAGCATCCTCCCCTTTGCAAGCAACCTCCCTGAAGAAAAATAAAACCACTGGATCAAAAATAAGGACAGACACCAAACCACTGGCAAAGAAAACCCAGTCTCTTGAAGGTAGCTTCATGGCAGAGCTGAAAACAGTAATACTGCAAGCTTTATCCTGTTCCTTCCCTCCAGGAGGGTCATAACCAACTGGATACCTTTCCCAGTCTTAGGAGAAACCGAAGCTATCCAGTTATGTTATAGTCATCTCTCCTGTCCCCAACCCAAGCAACAGTTGCACTACATTTTCTCAGGTGAGGTTCAGTGTGAAGCAAAGGAAAATGCAATTTGTAAAGACCTTTGCTTGGGTGTGCCAGCAGTGCCACAGGAGAGGTGGTGCAAAGCTACCCAGAGAATAATCAAGGCTGTCTAGAACAGGATGAAACTTATTTCCTCTTTAATGAGCTGCTTGATTCCCAAGAGGTGTCATGTAATTTTTCTGCATCAGCTGAACTAACTAAAATCAGCTCTTAGAGGAAACCAAGGTCTTTCCAGAGTATAGGCATGGCAAAGGAGGCTGGGCAGCCCACCATACCTGCAGTGCACCCTCCAGGGATCACCTTGCCTCCGTCTGCTGTCCTGCATGAGCACAGCTTTCATATTCCTGGTTACAAAGGGTTAAGACAGCTGGGGCTATTTGCACTTCAGCAATGATTTATGACAACACAGAGATGGGGAAATTCAAAGACAAAAGATCAAGTACCAAAGACTTTGTTCTGCACTGTAGTTTAGGCAGGGTTTCCCCGTCCATGAAGCTAGCTGTGGAGGCATGGGACAGGCAGCTCAGGATACTATCTTTCCCACAGGAAGGASTTTGAGCTCCTGAATTTTTCAAAAACTTTTCCCAAAGCTGTTCGATTTGCTTTCCAGAGCAGAAGCAGCACCCTGAGGAAGCTCCCAGCTCAGATGAAGCTGGCAGTGACCACCCTGTGGAGACCTGTACTGCCTCACTGCAAGGGCACACTTGGCTCTGTTCAACTTTCCCACCAGGACCCAAAGTCCGTTTCTTGCAAAGCTGCTTTAAGCCAGTTGGTCCCGAGCCTGTCCTACTACATGGGATTATTCTAGTGCAAGGTAGGACTTTGCATTTGCTTTTGTTGAACTGTATGAAGCTCCTGTCACCTAATTTCTCCAGCCAGGCAAGGTCCCTCTGATTAGCAGCCCAGGCCTTCAGTGCGTCCTCCCCTTCCCCCTCAATTTGGTATCACAGAATCACAGAATGGTTGAGGTTGGAAGGAACCTCTGGAGATCATCTAGTCCAACCCCCCTGCTCAAGCAGGGTCACCTAGAACACGTTGCACAGGATCACGTCCAGGCACATTTTGAATATCTCCAGAGAAGGAGACTCCACAACC
>NW_020447922.1:0-1841 GCF_003343035.1 Apteryx rowi
TCCTTTTCCATGGACCTGCTCCCCAGTCACTCAGGCCCCAGCCTGTAACACAGTGGGGTGTTGGTTTATCGCAGGTGCAAGCCCTGGCATTTGTCCTTCTTGAATTCCATGAGGTTCCTGATGGCCCATTCCTGCTGCTGGTCTAGGTCCCTCTGAAAGGCCCACAAGCAGATGACTGCCCCCACCTTCCCCCTCCCCTCCTCCAGTTAGGCATCTTCTACAAGCATGATGAGTGTTGCATCCTCCGTGTAAGTTAAACAGATGATAAACAGGACAAGTTCCTGGAGAGACCCTCGGGTGCTGCACTTCTCCCTGGCCTCCAGGAAGAGTACTACCCATTCACCACTGCCCTCTCACCCTCTGATATTCCAAGTAGCTTTTTACCCATCCGGTTGTCTACTCTTGTAGCCTGAAACCTTCTAACATGCATGCATGTATATTGTGGGAGACAGTGTCAAACACCTTGCTAAAGTCTAAATAAAGGACATTTACTCTTCCCCATCCACAAATAGAGGGGTTTTTTTTTTAATCATAGAGGTCAATCAGGTTGATTAGGCACAATTTGCCCTGGGTAAATCCATGCTAACTGTTCCCAGGCATCTTCTTCTCCTTCATGTGCCCAGAAATGTGATCTGAGAGGATTCACTGCATGACTCACTTCTCACCAAAGGGAGGCTGAATGACCTGCAGCTCCCCAGGTTGCCCTTGTGGCCTTTTTGGAAGACGGATGTAACAATTGCCTTTCTGCAGTCATTGGGACTTCACCTCATCGCCACAACCTTTCAAAGATGATAGCAAGTGTCCTTGCGGTGACAGCAGTCAGCTCTCACAGTATCCCTGGCTGCAGCCCCTCTGACCTCACTGACTTGTACAGTTTGAGTTCTCACAAGTAATCCCTCATGACCCTCGTCCACTTTTGGCTGCTTTTCTTCTCTGGAGTCCTGACTCAAGGCACAACAGCCCAGAAGACCTTGCTTGTGGAAACGGAAGCTAGCAGGGGGTTGAGTTGCTCAGACCTATCTGCATCTGCTGCTRCAAGATTCCCTGTCCCATTTAGCAGTGAGGCCRCATTTTCCTTTCTATTCGTTCATTCTTATGGAAGCAGTAGCAGCTCATCTTCATGCCCATGACATCCCCTGCAAGTGTCAGTGCCAGGGGAGCTTTTTCTTCCCTGACACCAAGCCTATGACCCTGGACAATATTTCTAAATGCCTCCTTTGCCTCTCCCTTCTTGCCCTTCTCTATGCTGCCCTATGACCCTGGAGCTAAGGTGCGAGGTCCCTGTTTAGCCAAGCTGGTCCCCTGAGATAGCTGCTAGTTTTACTGAGTGTGGGGATGGATCATCCTTGTACCTGGCAGGTGCTGTCCTTAAAGACCTGCTGGCTTTCCTGAGCTCCTGGGCCCTTGACAGCTGCCTCCCGTGGGTTCCCCCCACCAGTCCCCTGAAGAGGCCAAAATCTGGTCTTTTCAAGTCCAGGGTCTGTACTCTGCCACTGTCCTTCCTCACTCTCCCCAGGATCTAGGAATCGACATTTTCATGGTCATGGTAGAGAAGGCTGACACTTACTATCCCATCCCTGATCAGTTCCTCCTTGTTTGAAATTTTCACATACAAGAAAGCATCACGCTTCTCATCCCATCTGGCAGCAGTGTGAAGAAGTTGTCCCAAGAGCAAGAAGAGGAGCAGCATGGAAAGGAGGGGAAACAAACAGCAACACCATGATCCTTCTGCCAAAGGAGGCAAGGAGAGAGAGACAGAGGGGACTGGGAAAGCCTTCAGCTTACCCAGTTGGGCATGCCGCCTCACAGACAACGACATTGCAGGGCAGTGGCTCTCAGCC
>NW_020447922.1:4234-6760 GCF_003343035.1 Apteryx rowi
TCTGGATGGGTCAAAAGTTTCTCCTTACACCCAGCCTGACATCTCTTGTTTCAGCTAATGCCCATTGGCCTTCACCCTCACATCATGCACAACGGTGAAGAATCTTGCTCCGACTTCTTGATGACATCCTGGTAGGTATGGGGAGGCTGTTACTAGGTGTCCCCAAAGCCATCCCTTCTCCAGGCTGAACAAACACAGCTCCTTCACCTCCCAGAGGGACAAAGTCAACATTACCTAGGTGTGCCTAGGAGGTTTAAGGCTCTTCCAATCCTTCTGGATGTTCTTGGATTAGCAAAGGACCTCATGGATGTTAGAGTGCAATCACCCTTGTGCCATTGACTTTCTGCATATGTCACACCCATTTGGCATCGTGTTGTAATGTACTGAATGTTGTAGGATGTGGAGGGGGTTCACTCTGGACAAGCAGTCACTCATAATGAAACCTTGAACTGAGAACCTTTCAGGCCCAAGAGGCAACCTCACACCACTAGGAGGGGCTGGCTCTGGGGAGGCCATGTCAGGTGCTAACCCACATGCAGCAAAGGGTTTCCTGCCTGCAAGAATTGCGGTAGTTATTGCCAGAGAGGTCAAAATCACCAAATCATTCAGGCTGGAAGGGACCCTGGGGGGACTGTCGTTCAACCTCCTGCTCACACAGTGATCAACACTGAATTCACACCAAGTTCTTGAGGGCTTTGTCCAGCTGCCTCCTGAAAGCTTCCAAGTACAGAGAGTCCATAACCCCTCTAGACCCCACTTTAAATGCTGCAGGATCCTCACTGATTTTTCTCCCTTATACACAATTTTAACTGCACGTATTTCAGCTTTTACCTCTTTTGTCTCATTCTCCTGCCATGAATTCCTGTAAAAACCTGGTTCTTTATTGGTGGCAACCTTGAGTTGGGAAGCTGCTTGCAAAACCCTTCTATTTTCTGCGCTGAACAAGGCCTGTTCCCTCAGCTTCTCCTCACCGGGCAAGTGCTCCAGCCCCCAACCACCTTGGGGCCTGCCACTGAATTCACTCCAATTCACAAACAGCGTTCTTCTACGGGGGTCCAACTGGATGCAGTATCTAGATGGGCTCTAACGGTGCTGAGTAGAGGGGGACAATCACCTCCTTCGGTCTCCTGGCTATGCAGCCCAGGACACTGCAGCCTCCTTTGCTACCAGGGAACGCTGCTGGCTGATGTTCAGCTCCCTGCCCATAAAGATTCCCAGGTCCTTTTTCTGCACAGAGCTGCTGGCCAGCTGGGCACTCCTCAGCCCCTCCCACTGCAGGGTGTTGCTCTAGTCCAGGTGCAGGACCTGACATTTGTCCTTGTTGAACTTCACAAAGTTCCTGACAGCCCATTCTTACTGCCTGCTGAGGTCCCTCTGAATGGCAGCCCTTGAGCTTATGACTGTTCCACCCAATTAGGTGTCACCTACAACCGTGAGGGGATTTCCATTCTGCAGGTCACCGATGAACCTCTCAAACAGGACAGGATGTGCAATATAGACCCCTGCATACCCCACCTTTACCTGGCTTCCTGGTAAAGCATGACCCATTCACGAAAACCCTCTGATCTCGATCATCCAAGCAGTTTTTTGCCCATCTGGATGTCAGCTGGACATCCACTACTCTCCTCTCCTCCACAAGTACTGGTCTTTTATCACAGAAGGCAATCAGGTTGCTGAGGAATGATTTACCTTGGGTACCTCCATGCTGACTGTTCCCAGACATCTTCTTCTCCCTCATGTGCCCAGAAAGCAAAGGATTGGCTCAATGACACACTCCTCACCAACGTGAGGCTGAATGGCCTGCAGCTCCCTGGTTTGTCCTTGGCGCCTTTTTAGAAGATGAGCACAACATATTCCTTCTTCTGGTCTTTGAGACATGCCCCCCACCCCCCATCCCCAATATCCACAACCTTTCAAAGAGGATGGAGAGCAGCCTTGCTGTCAAAGCAGCCAGCTCTCTCAACATCCATGGATGCCAGCCATCCAATCCCATAGACTTCTCTGGGTTGAGTTCTTGCAAGTCATTCCTCACTCAAGACTTAGGCACTGCAGGTTGCTTTTCTCCTCAGGAGTCCTGAATCTAGGCACAACGGCTCAGAAGACCTTGTTGGTGAAGACTGAAGCCAGGAAGGACTTGACTTCCCCAAACCTATCTACATCTACATCTCTGCCCCAGTTAGCAGTGAGCCCACATTTCCTTGTTTATTCTTTTACTGTCACTGAAGCTGTAGCAGCTCTTCTTCCTGTCCTTGACATCCCCACAAGTGTCTCTATCGCAGAGGAGCTTGGCTTCCTTAACACCATCCTGACTTTGCTGGACAATATTTCTAAATTCCTCCTTTGCCCCTTCTCCCTTCTTCCCCTTTCTGTATGCTGCCTTATTGCCCTGGAGCTCACGTGGGAGCTCCCTGTTTAGCCAAGCTGGGGTCCAGAGATGGCTACTAATTTTACAAACTGTTCGTATGGGGCATTCTTGTGCTTGACGGGTGCTTAATGACCTGCTGTCTTTCCTGAGCTCCTTCATCC
>NW_020447922.1:6953-15894 GCF_003343035.1 Apteryx rowi
CTGTCACTGAAGCAGCAGTAGCTCTTCTTCCTGTCCTTCACATCCCCACAAGTGTCTCTATCGCAGAGGAGCTTGGCTTCCTTAAAACCATCCCTACTTTGCTGGACAATATTTCTAAATTCCTCCTTTGCCCCTTCTCCCTTCTTCCCCTTTCTGTATGCTGCCTTATTGCCCTGGAGCTCAYGTGGGAGCTCCCTGTTTAGCCAAGCTGGGCTCCAGAGATGTCTACTAATTTTACAAACTGTTCGTATGGGGCATTCTTGTGCTTGACGGGTGCTTAATGACCTGCTATCTTTCCTGAGCTCCTTCATCCCTTCAGAGCTGCCTCCCTTTGTCCGTCCCATGGAAGAGCTCCGTACATCCAAGATACACCTTCTCACATAGGGCATACCCCTCCTCATCTCCCCCGTTGGTCTCTCCTGAAGAACTTGCACCCTGCCTTTGAAGGACTCCATCATGTGAGTGATCCCACCACATCTCAGTTATTCCAACCATGTGGCAGTCTTCTGACAGCTTGTGCATCTCCATTTGCTGCTCGCTGCACCCCAGGCTGAATATACTTGCATAAATTTGGGCAGCAGAGCATCAGCTGTGGTGCTGACTGAAGATTTTTCACAGGGAAACATTTTAGCAGGGACCTCATGTATGCAAAGGCTTTGATTGGAAGTGGTGACATGCTGGCCTAGATAGCAGGTGGCAATGTAATGGTGAAAGGAGGGTCCCACTAAGAGAGCAAAGCCTGCAGTGCCCAAGGCCAGCGAGAAACAGAGCTGGGCTGTGCAGGAATGGCAGGAGAGGGGTTTGCTACCTGAGCTGACTTTGCAGCACCTTGGGGCCTGTGACAGAGGTGAACCAATCTCCAGGCAGGACAAGGTGCCACTGAAGAGGTCCCTGGTTCTGTGCTCCAGCCACCTTGAGGACATCATTAGCCCAGTCCCTGTTCATATCATAGCAGGGGGTGAGAAGGGATTCAGGAAGAGGAGAGCTAGAAGGATTTGAAAGTGCAGAGACTAGAGTGGAGCCCTTGGTGTGATGTGCCTCCCATTTGTGCAGCATGCTTGGATGTAGACAGTGCAGACTGTGCCTAAAGGCAGTGGTGGGATTCATTTGTTTGGGCACAGGTAGGAAACCCAAGGTGCCCTGGGTCACTTGCCCAGCAAGCACTCCAAAAAGGCATGGCTTCCTGTAGGTCCCATGCTGGAACTGCTAGAGACATGTGGATGTGCTGGACACCCCAGGCATCCGACATGGCCCTGCCAGCCTATTTCTATGTCCTTAAATGAAGTGTCTGCACTGAATTGCATTAGCTGTTTGTAGCATTGGGATCTTCCTATGTCTAAGCTTCATAGTGAGTGGAGCTCTAGTTGCAGTAGGCATCTAGCGTCATTTCAGATGGCCAAGGGAANGTCTCTCCTGAAGAACTTGCACCCTGCCTTTGAAGGACTCCAGTCATGCAAGTCATCCCACCACATCCCAGTTATTCCAACCATGTGGCAGTCTTCTGACAGCTTGTGCATCTCCATTTGCTGCTCGCTGCACCCCAGGCTGCATATACTTGCATAAATTTGGGCAGCAGAGCATCAGCTGTGGTGCCGACTGAAGATTTGTCACAGGGAAACATTTTAGCAGGGACCTCATGTATGCAAAGGCTTTGATTGCAAGTGGTGACACGCTGGCCTGGATAGCAGGTGGCAATGTAATGGTGAAAGGAGGGTCCCACTAAGAGAGCAAACCCTGCAGTGCCCAAGGCCAGCGAGAAACAGAGCTGGGCCACACAGGAATGGCAGGAGAGGAGTTTGCTACCTGAGCTGACTCTGTGACACTTTGGTGCCTGTGACAGAGGTGAACCAATCTCCAGGCAGGACAAGGTGCCACTGAAGAAGTCCCTGGTTCTGTGATCCAGCCACCTTGAGGACATCATTAGCCCAGTCCCTGTTCATATCATCCTTGGGGGGTGAGAAGGGATTCAGGAAGAGGAGAGCTAGAAGGATTTGAAAGTGCAGAGACTAGAGTGGAGCCCTTGGTGTGATGTGCCTCCCATTTGTGCAGCATGCTTGGATGTAGACAGTGCAGAGAGTGCCTAAAGGCAGTGGTGGGATTCATTTGTTTGGGCACAGGTAGGAAACCCAAGGTGCCCTGTGACACTTGCCCAGCAAGCACTCCTAAAAGGCATGGCTTCCTGTAGGTCCCATGCTGGAACTGCTAGAGAGATGTGGATGTGCCGGAAACCCCAGGCATCCAACATGGCCCTGCAGGCCTATTTCTATGTCATTAAATCAAGTGTCTGCACTGAATTGCATTAGCTGTTTGTAGCATTGGGATCTTCCTATGTCTAAGCTTCATAGTGAGTGGAGCTCTAGTTGCAGTAGGCATCTAGCGTCATTTCAGATGGCCAAGGGAAATCTCTACCTGGCCCCCAACTCATGCTACAGAAGGATGGGGACGTCGTAGCTGCTCCATCAGAGCAAGAAGACTCTGGCACATGCCTTGGTCCACCTCTGTCTCTTGCAATGTCACCAGGTGTTTGTGTGTTGAGCACCTGACTCCCACCCTCCATCTCCAGTGATTACAATGGGAGCTTAGACAAGGAGCTCCCATGCAGAGACCTCTGTTGTGCACACTTCATTATTTTGCAAGGGGAATCCTGCCTCCTGTGTGTCTGTGGAGTTCACAGGAGGGATCAGAATCGTATTCCATCCCAGGGGCTTCTAACTGGGCATGCAATGTCCAGACTGACTCATCTGAATGAAAACCTGAACCATGGGTGAATGACCTCCCTTCTTGTCCGCTTCCAGGTGTCCTGCCTAGTTAAGACATGGGAATATGGATTTCCAGGGTGTGATGTTTCCACCTCTCATAGATAACCATCCTCTGATGAAACAAGGGACAATGCTTTAACTGGTCTCTCTGTATTGTTTAGAGAGGGACCATCAGTGGTTATTTTAGTTTGTTGCAGTGAATATTTCCCAGGAGGAGGGAGCTCGAGAGACAGAGAAAGTCTCGTCTTCAGCTGGGCCTCTGCTCCAGAGTGGGGCCAGGCTTTTGGGACGGAGGGAGCTCATGGCAACTGGGCAGCAATTCCCAGAAACAGCTGTGTGCAGGAACAGCTCCTCTGCAAGGAGCAGCAGGGCTCCGGGCACTGCCTGCTGCTGCTGACATGAGAGGAGAGAAGGCAGAGAGAAGTGCAAGGCAGTGTGGAGTGRGAGGACAGAGGAGAGCTCATTGTGGGGYGAAAGTAAGTCTCTGGCTGCAGGGCAATGCTACTGAGGTTCCTGRAAGGGTCTTCTAAACCTATTTCATCCCATGACTGGGATCGCTCTCCTTTACAGAGGAGGGGGAGATGCTTCAGAGCAGATATTCCCTGCCACACCATCACAGGGACAGGGCATGCTGCTACTTTCTCCCAATGACGGCTGCAGGGCTGTGAAGTTGGGAAAGGCACCGAGGTCTGTGCAGGGCTGTGATTCAGAGCAGTGTCCCTGCACTGCAGAGGAAGGTGAAAAAAAGGCTACTTGAAAGGGAAGGAGCTTTCCTCCTGGGGCTTTCAGTTTCCTAATGTTGGCAGGGAGGAAAAAGGAAAGAGTTTTCTGGTTTGGCAAGGAGCTGGGACTCACTAAATTTCCCTCTCAGAGATCAGTAGGTCTGTGAGAAAGCTCAGCAAACCCTTTCAACCCCACCTCCACCTACAGCAGCACCAGCAGCACCTTTATGGACTTATCAGGGTTTATGTGACCTGCTCCTTTGTACATGCGAGCACAGAGATGMCCTGGACAGTGCCCGGTCACGGGATGTTTCTGTAGGGCAGAACTGCACASAGARGGTGGGACAGGGTCTGTGAGTAYRGACAGGGAAAAGATGTTGGGAGAGAGAAAGCTSCAGGCAKCAGGAACAKCTCCAGGYARTAGAGATGGGCWAGGGGTGAGAGGGAAGTGCCAACAGAATTGTCATGGGAGGATGGATTTGGGCAAGTCATGGTCAGTAGCTCTGATGCAGACACCTTCCTCTGAGCAAGCTCCCTGTGTCTCCTACCCCACGCAGCAGAGCCTCTGCCCTGACAGCCATGGGGTCCAGGGCATGAGCTGCCTTCTCAGCAGGTAGCCCTCCGGCAGAGGAGAGGTGCCCGACAAAGGGACTGAGAGTGACTGCCCTCCCATATCACTGTCTGCGAGGTGACATGCACAGCTGGTAAGTTGAAGGCTTCCCTGAGTTCCTGTCTGTCTCTCTCTTCTTGCCTCCCTTGGCAGCAAGATTATGACGCTTCTTCTTGTTTCCCCTCCTGCCCATGCTGCTCCTGTTCTTCTCTCAGGCTCCCTGGGATTGTGGGGTTTCAGCTGCTGTTCAGACATGGATGACACAAATTGTGCAGCAGAGGCGTCTGCATGGGAATGAGGTTGCCCCAGCCTCCTCCTGACTTGTGGAGCTCCACAAAATGCAGTCTGTGGGGCTGGGAMATGAGCTGACTCTCTTAAGGAGAGCCCATCTTGAGTCCTAACTGTCCTTCAACTGTTTCCCTGTGGTGTCCTGCCAGGCTTTGAGCTGCCCTCTAGAAAGGCACTGCTGTCTCATAGCATCTCTGTGATATCTGAGAGACCCATGAGGAAAGTGCAGAAATGCTGAGAGTATGGAGATGGTGGTGGGAGGCTGTATGTGGGCATCTGCAAAGAGCCCTGTGTGTCCTTGGCTAGAAGGGGAGTGTGGAGAGCTCTGTCAGGTGCCCGGGGAAAGGGTGAGAAGTTTGGAGCTGTGCACTTTGAAACTGGACTCTTCTGCTCTCAGCAGGGGCTGTTTTTTTTTCTAGGGCAACATTAACCTTCACTCAAACAGGCGAGAGCAAAGGACAGCTGGGAACAAGGCTAATAGACAGACAAGCTGTCCTCACTCTGCAGTAGGTGACAATGAATTCAATCTTCTCAGGACACTCAGCAGAAATGCTGAGAATTTCTGCCTTTAAGGAACACTCCCCAGGGGTGACAAGGACATTTCAAAGAAAATAAACACTATTTAAAAATCCTTAAAACTCTGTTCCTCAACCCTCCTTCTTTAGGATTCAGAGTGAAGATGCTTAAAAGCCCTTCTACACGATGATTGGATTTCAACTGACAGAAAGTGTGACTGTCAGAGCTGGTCACCCCCATTGCCCTGTGCCCACTGCTTTACGGCAGGACTGACTCCTGTGGAGCCCATGGGCAGAGGTCCCTGCTCCTCACAGCACACTCAGACAGTGCAAAGCGGAGCCCAAGCATGGGAGCTGCACAAAGATCCTCTCAGTAAAGAGAGAGGCAATGTGGGGGGGTTGTATGAGAACTGCAACATTTGGGGGTTTATTTGCTTGAAAAGTCTCTCCTAACTTCTCAATGTCTTTTCCTCTTTGGACAGTCCCCCATGCCCAGAGACAGCAAAATGTCCAACAGCAGCTCCCTCAACGAGTTCCTCCTCCTGGCATTTGCGGACACACGGGAGCTGCAGCTCTTGCACTTCTCGCTCTTCCTGGGCATCTACCTGGCTGCCCTCCTGGGCAACGGCCTCATCATCACAGCCGTAGCCTGCGACCACCGCCTCCACACCCCCCATGTACTTCTTCCTCCTCAACCTCTCTCTCCTCGACCTTGGCACTGTCTCCACCACTGTCCCCAAATCCATGGCCAATTCCCTGTGGGACACCAGGGCCATTTCCTACTCAGGATGTGCTGCTCAGGTCTTTCTCTTTGCCTTCTTGTTAGGAGGAGAGTATTATCTTCTCACAGTCATGGCCTATGATCGCTACGTTGCCATCTGCAAACCCCTGCACTACGGGACCCTCATGGGCAGCAGAGCTTGTGTCAAAATGGCAGCAGCTGCCTGGGCCAGTGGTTTTCTCAATTCTCTCTTGCACACTGGGAACACATTTTCCATACCACTCTGCCAAGGCAACACAGTGGACCAGTTCTTCTGTGAAATCCCCCAGATCCTCAAGCTCTCCTGCTCAGACTCCTACTTCACAGAAGTTGGGTTTATTGTGGTTACTGCCTTTTTAGGCTTTGGGTGTTTCATTTTCATTGTGCTGTCCTACGTGCAGATCTTCACTGCTGTGCTGAGGTTCCCCTCTGAGCAGGGACAACACAAAGCCTTTTCCATGTGCCTCCCTCACCTGGCCGTGGTCTCCCTCTTTCTCAGCACTGTCATGTTTGCCTACCTGAAGCCTCACTCTGTCTCGTCGCCAGCTGTGGATCTGGTGGTGGCTGTTCTGTATGCGGTGGTGCCTCCAGCAGTGAACCCCCTCATCTACAGCATGAGGAACAAGGAGCTCAAAGATGCCCTGAGGAAACTGATTTCATGGACATTTTTCAGCAGTGGTAACATTGCCATTGTTCTCCACAAATGACTCCCCCTCTGTCCCATACCAGGACTGAGCTTTGTTTGTTCACTTTATTTGTATCATTACTAATATTACTGTTGTGATTATTATTTGTCACCATGTTGCTGCACAAATGGTTGGATTTATTTCACCTTCACTGAGACTGCTCTGTCTCACCTGGTGCCTATTTTAGATTGCGTCCAACAGTGGGTCGGAGCTGACTCCATCATAGTATCTTTGTAATAAAGTAGGTTCTTCCAGGTGCAGTGCCTGAAGGCTGGGCTCTGCCTCCAAAGCTGCTGTCACTTATGCCCTGTCCCAAGCACATTTCCTTGAGATAATCTCTCCCACCCTGCGTGCTGGTCCTTACCCCAAAAGTCACCCCCAGACAAGGCTCCATGCCCAGCTGGAGGACCGGATGTCCAGCTGTGAGCTCTGAGAGGACGAGCCCTCTGCTGCTTCCTCTACAGGGCTGGTAGGAAGCATGCAGAATTCCTGGGGCCATCTACTGGGTCTGTAGACCATCCTCCTCCTATGGGGGGCCTCAGACAGGGTCTGTCAGAACACAGATTGAGCCCAGCTTGTTGCTGCATGAACAGAGAGGAGAAGCTGCCCCAGGAAACTCCTCACACACCCAGCCTCTCACACCAGCTATTTCCAGCACTGGCCTTTCCCCATGGTCCCGGTGAGGGGTGATCTCTGAATGTGACCAGCTCCATCTGACTGCTGGCCTCAGCACCTGTATGGGGGGAATGACCAGCACTGCCTGGGTTCTCTCTGTGCTCCAGACCCCAGCAGACCCTGGAATTGCCTTCTTCTAACTCTGGAGGGGAGAGGATCAGGGCTGGGCAGGGTCTGGGGGCTGGCGGGAGTCTGCCAGGCACGTGTGCTGTGGTGGCCAGGGCACCAAGGGCTGTCATGGGGACCATGCTGGGGGGATGTTTCCCCACACCAGAACGCACCCTGTCCTGTGTGATGCCCGCAATGTGGGAATGCATGCAAGGCAGCAGGGCTGAGTCAGTGGAGGGATGACATGCAGATGGGAGCCACAACTCTCCAGAAGCTTCCGGTGGTCATGGAGGCGACTCACTGCTGCTAGCAGGGTTGGGGGCTTCTTGAGGGCTACTATCACCAGCACCACCTGCCAGGACTCCCAGACCCAGAACAGATGGTCAGTAACCAGCACTGCAGCTCACAGTGCCCCCTGTCCTGTGTCACTGTCCTCTCGCAGGAGAACCGCCGGGTGCATCATTCCCTGCCTAGGTGTGGAGAGGAGCTGCTGGAGGTCTTCTCTTCTCATGCCTGCTTCCCCCAACTCTGCCCTGGCATCGGCACACAGGCTCTGCCCTGGGTCATGTTAGGTCTACATACGTTCTCGTCTAAGACCACGTAGGAACCTGCAGTGCATAGCTGTGCTTGGAGCTGGCCACCACAGACTGCCTATATGGTCCCAGGAGATCCCAGGAAGGCTGTGCTTGGAGGTGAGGCTGTGTTTGTCTTCAGTCAAAGTTGGTGGGATGGTCTGGCTGGGGTCCAAGGGGAGGAAGGGACAAGAGACAACAAGGAGAAGATGCAGTAAGGGAAATTCCAAATGAGTTGAAGGAAAAATAAAGAAATAACCATGGTAGTTGAGTAGCACTGGGGCAGGGGACAGGAGATCTATAAAAACTCTTCTGGAGAAAGTACCTACCAACCTGATCTAACTACAAATTTAGCCCAGCTCAGAGCAGATCGTGGTCCTGGAGATCTCTGGTGCTCCCTCCCATCCCAAATCCTCTAGGAGGAAGGGCCTGGAAAGAGGAGTCCTGGGCAGGGGACACTGTTGTGGGGTTGAGGCCTTGCTGGCATTTGGACTGCCTGGTCAAGCCTGTCCTCAGAGTGACACAGTGAGCGAGTTCATCCTCAAAAGGAGTCTCTGCTGCATGGACAGCAGGAGTCAAAGCAGTGCCGGGAGACTACAGAAGCATTCTCAGGAACATGCCAGGCATTCAGGCCCTTCGACTGCTGAGGTGTCCCCAGCCCGGTACTTTGCAACCAGGGTCTGAGGAGCTGAGAAATCTTTAGAGCCAGAGCAGATCGGAGTCCCATCTCCTGGGCTCACAGGTTACAGGGCATCAGCAGGGCTGTACTGGCTGCAAGGAGGGAATCACTGCCCAGGGCATGAGCAAATCCCCCTCTGCCCTCCCCTCTCTCTTCGTGTCCCAGCTTCTTCTTTGGGAGAGCTGAGGATTTCATTCTCGGGAGGAGGGGAAAAAGGAAACCCTGTTGTCCACGGGAATTGTACCACCCCGTCAACCCTCTACTGTCTTCTCCTTCACTATCATCCCCAGAAGTCCTTTGGCAGCAGAATTTTTTGGTTTCTGGCCCTCTATCTGACCCTGCTTTGAGCAGCACGTTGCACTACAGGCCTCCTGTGGTCCCTTCCACCTGAATTATCCTGAAAGCCTATGATCTCAGGCCCCATTTCAAGCACAGAGCAAATGTTTCTGGGACAGGAGTCCTTTGTGCTTTATGTGACCATCTAAAAGAAGGCAGGTGAACACCTCCTCCTCCCTGTTGACTGTAAGGGCAGCCTGGGAGGCACTGCCTCAGGCATAGCTACATTAC
>NW_020447922.1:16434-18459 GCF_003343035.1 Apteryx rowi
TTCTGAATTTCTCCATTGCAGCCTCTCCCTCCTCCTGCTTCCTCTATGCTGCCTTCTTGCCCTGGAGCTCATTCCTGAGCTCCCAGTGTAGCCAAGCCGATCTCCTGAGATGTCTGCAAGTTTTACTGAGCATTGGGATGGACCATCCTTCTGCTTGGCAGGTGCTGAACTTAAAGACCTGATGGCTTTAAGGAGCTTCTGGGCCCTCCAGAGCTGCCTCCCATGGCATCCCCCGCCACTCCCCTCACCAGGCGCAAGTTTGCTGCTCTGAAGTCCAGGGTCTGTGCTCCACTACTGTCCTTCCTCACTCTGCTCAGGATCTGGGACTCCACTTTTTCATGGTCACTGTAGGAAAGTATGACAATGACTATCCCACCACTGATCATTTCCTCTCTTTTTGAAATTCTAGATAAAAGAAAGCATCACGATTATTGGCCCATCATGCAGCTGTGCTAAGAAGTTCTCCCTGAGCCCCTCCAGAAATGTCCCGGCCTGCTTGCATTCTGCTGTTTACCCTTCCAGTTCATGTCAGAAAGATTAAAGTCCCCCCAACAAGAACCAGGGCCTGTGATCCAGAGACTTGCTCCGGTTAGACTGCATCCACCTCCCTACCCTCTTTAGGTGGTCTGTAGCTCCCACCATGATGTCACCCCTACTGTGATGCTCACCCACAAGCACCCACCCAAACCCTTGCCTCTCCCATGGAAGCACTGTGCACATCTGAGCTGCTCCTCCACACAAAGGTCATGCCCCCTGCTCGTCTTCCCTGACAATCTCTCCTGGAGAGCTTGTACATTACCAGCACAGCCCTCCAGTCATGTGAGTGGTCCCAACACATCTCAGTTATTCCAAHGATGTTGCAGTCCTGTGACAGCTTGTGCTCCTGCCTGTGCCCCAGGCTGCATGCATTTGCATATATTTGGGCTACAGAGCCTCAGCTGTGGCTCAGAGAGCAGACTGGTCATGGTGAAACCTGTTACCATGAGCCAAAGACACTGTGTGTACAGTGGTCCAACTTCAGAGCAGAGCCATGCTGGCCTAGATAGCAGGTGGCAATGTAATGGTGCAAGGAGGTTCCCACTAAGAGAGCAGAGCCTGCAGTGCCCAAGGCCAGGAAGAAACAGAGCTGGGCTGTGCAGGAATGGTAGGAGAGGGGTTGGCTGCCCGAGCCGACTGTGCGGCACCATTGTGCCTGTGACAGAGTTGAAGTGATCTCCAGGCAGGACAAGGTGCCACTGAAGAAGTCCCTGGGCCTGGGCAGCCTGTGATTTGGCACCCTGTGGACACCGTTAGCCCATTCCCTGTTCATATCACCTGGCGGCGTGAGAAGAGGTTGAGGGCGAGGAAAGCTAGAAGGTTTTAAGAGTACAGAGACTAGAGTGGAGCCCTTGGTGGGATGTGCCTCTCCCATTTATGAAGCACACTTGGCTGTAGATCGGAAGGACTTGGCCTAAAGGCAGTGGTGGGATCCAGTTGTTTGGGCACTGGTAGGAAACCTGAGTTGCCCTGGGGCACTTGCCCAGCACCCAATCCAAAGGGCATGGTTTTCCTAGAGGTCCCATGGTGTATCTGCTAGAGACATGTGCTTGTGCTGGACCCACCAGGCATCCAACATGGCCCTGCAGGCCTATTTCTATGTCACTGAATCAAGTGCCTGCACTGGATGACATCACATCTTTGCGGTGTCAGGATCTGCATGTGTCTCAGCTTCCTAGTGAATGGAGCTCTGGTAGTAGTGGGCATCTAGTATCATTGCAGGTGGCCAAGGCAGTTCCCCTCCTGACCCCATCTCATGCTCTAGAAGGATGTAGGTGTCACACTTGCTCCATCAGAGCAAGTAGACACTGGCACATGCCTTGAACCACCTCTGTCTCTTGCAGTGTCACCAGGTGTTTGTGTGTGACCAGCTGACTCCCACCCTCCATCTCCAGTGATTAAAATGGGAGCATAGACCAAGATCTTGCATGAAAACATCCATGCTGTGCTCACTTCTGCCTGGGACAGGGGAATGCCACCTCCTCTGTG
>NW_020447922.1:19674-21409 GCF_003343035.1 Apteryx rowi
TCCAGGAGCAGCCAACATGTCTGCTAGGAACTTCTGAAAGTCCCTTCCTTAGACCCCTTAGTCTATAGACAGCACCAGCTTCCCCTTTGCTGGCCTCCTCAGGGTTTGTCTGACCTGCTCCTTAGCACCTGCAACCATGGGGATGGCCCTGGGCAGTGCCCTGCTACTGGGAGGTTTCTGCAGGGGAGACCTGAGCTCCCTGAGGGAGGTGTCAGCACTGCAGGGCCTGACCATGACTTGCTCAACTCCATCCCCCCAAAATGTTTCTGTTTGCACTTCCCTCTCATTGCCTGCCCATCTCCGCTGCCTGGAGCTGTCCCTGCTGGCAGCTCTTTCTCTGTCCCAGTGTCTTTTCCTGGTTGGTGCTCACAGACCCCCTCCCACCCTCTGTGTGCTCATTCCTGCCCTCCACACACCTCCCACAGGCAGGGCCCTGTCCAGGGGCATCTCTGTGATTGCAAGGAGGAGGTCAGGCAAACCCTCACAAGGCCAAGAAGGTGATGGTGGTGCTGTCTGTAGGCTCAGGTGTGGATGAAGGGACTTGCTGAGGTTTCTCTCAGACCTTTCGGGGCTGTTACCAGCCCTGTATGTCCTGCATGGTGTTCCCTTCCTGGCAGTGAGAAGCCCCAATCCCCTTCCAACCTGTGAGGCTCCTGGCAATGCATGTCATCAGGTTGGGGAATGAGCTGACTCTCCTTTCAGGAGAGTCCATCTTTAGGACCCTTGACTGCTTCTCGGGGCTGTGCTGTCAAGCTGCAAGCTGCCCTCCAGAAAAGCACAGCTTCCCTGGAGCATTTCTGTAAGATCTGAGAGTCCCTGGTCTGGTCTTGTGAGTCAGAAACCTTGTYACACTCTTCATCACTCTCTCCATCTCAGGGCTGAGAGTGAAAAATTTGGGAATCTTCACTGTGACACTGAACTACTCTGCTCCCAGCTCAGTCCTGTTTCTTTCTTAGAGGAACTTGTGTGTGTGGTTGTCTTTCCTCTGAGTGAGGTGCAAGTGCAGGGCARTGAGGGGCAAGACTCATGGACAGACCCGTGACCCTATACAAAGTCACAGCGAGTCCTTTTTTGCTCTTGGGATGCACAAGGGCTCATGCTGAGAGCAATTGAAATGCCAAAGATTTCTACCCCCTCAAACAATGCTCCCACGGTGAGAAGGAGGCATCTAAAATACAGATATATATATATGGGGAGGAAAGGGTGTGTGTGTGTACACCACCATATATGTCCTCAGACTCCTCCAGTGATCATTTTGCAGAGAAAAATGGGTTTCCAAATGTTGAACAGCCCTTCCACATACGCGGTGGACATAATCTGCTGCAGCATGTGTGCATCAGAGCTATTCGCTTCCCATTCTCTCTGCAGTGCCTGCGGGAAGGGCGCACACGGCAAATGGGTGTGAGGGCAGGGTCTATCTCATTGGGACAGAGACATCTAGAAAGGGTCAGGTCACCCCATGCCTTCACTCGACTGTTTCTCTGCCTTGCTGGAGTGGCAGCTGGTGTGGCTGATTCAGATACACACACCTCTGTTCAAGAGGGAAGGCTGGGGGAGATGAATCCCTCACAAGGGTCTTCTCCTTCAGACACAGCTGCCACGAGAGCTGTATTCAGCTCTCATCATGGGAAACAGAGAAACTTCTCACTGGTACCTGGAACAAGTCCCCTGCTCCCAGCACCCATCCCCAGGTATCCCACCACATAGCAGGGTCAGTTTGACACCTCCATTTACA
>NW_020447922.1:22007-23750 GCF_003343035.1 Apteryx rowi
CTCCATGCTCTCCTGCACACTTGGAACACATTTTCCATACCACTCTGCCAAGGCAACACAGTGGACCAGTTCTTCTGTGAAGTTCCCCAGATCCTCAAGCTCTCCTGCTCAGACTCCTATCGCAGGGAAGTTGGGCTTACTGCAGTTAGTCTTTGTTTAGGCTTTGGGTGTTTCGTTTTCATTGTGCTGTCCTACGTGCAGATCTTCACTATTGTGCTGAGGATCCCCTCTGAGCAGGGATGACACAAAGCCTTTTCCATGTGCATCCCTCACCTGACTGTGGTCTCCCTGTTTCTCAGCACTGTCATGTTTGCCTACCTGCAGCCCCCCTCTGTCTCCGCCCCAACTCTGGATCTGGTGCTCTCTGTTCTGGACTCGGTGGTGCCTCCAACTCTGAACCCCCTCATCTACAGCATGAGGAACAAGGAGCTCAAGGAGGCACTGAGGAAACTGGTTCAGTTGGCACTGTTTCAGCATCAATAAGCTGCCCATCTCTCCTCACAAGTGATTTCCAAGCCATCTCAGGCAATGTTTGTGGTTGGGGCATTCTATCTGTGATAAGCGTGTTTGTACACAAACATTTGAATTCATCTCTCTTCTCCAGAGGCACAAACCCCACCTGTTTTACCCCAAGACTTTTTGTAAATCTGCTGAGCACTGTGTCAGAGCTGGCCTCCCTTGCAGTATCTGTGTAATAAAAGGGGATTTCATCAGTACACTGCCTGAAGACTGGGCTTTTCTTCCCAACCTGGAGCCAAGAATGTGCTCAGGGAATTGCACCCAAAAAGGCCCTGTTGCTGTGCCTGGGTTTTCCATGGGCTAAGGAGGATGTGCTCATAGGGTGAATGTGTGAGGGAATGAGGGCTGGATTCAGCCCTCACTTGTGTGTGCCCAGGGTCCCTGGAGAGGGTGAGTGTTCAAGCGGTATCTGCTAGGGGCTGTTTCACGTAGTAGAGGGTTGGTAACATGTTCCTATCCTTCTGGAAGGGAGTATGGAGCCACCAGGTGAGCACAGGGGATCCTCAGGGGCAGTTTGTGCCTGGAGTGGCCAGTGAGTGGAGACTCCCAAAACCAAGTGGAGTCACCCAAGGTAAGGGGCCAAACCAAGGAATGCACCAAATCAGGGCTCTGCAATCTCAGGAGAGGCAGTGGGGACTCCTCAGACACAGGGAAGGCAGCCTCAAGGGTGGTTCATGTCACCTACAATGGAAAACTATGGCTGGATCCAATTGCACAGCTGACCCCATCCTGAGCCATTGGAAATGCCTTGTGATTGCTCTGAGCATCTTCCACAAACACAGACCCTGGGGAGGGGGTTGTCAGGTGCAGTGATGCAGGGCCAGCTGCATCTACCCTGACCAGCACAGCCAGTGTGGAGTCACCCTGGGGCCCCGCAGCCTGCTGGCCCTGCAGAGCAGCACCACCAGCCTGGGGAGCAGAGCAGAGAGGTGCAGGAATGGATGGGCAGGCCAGCACGGACACGCTGACCTGGGGAAAGGCTCTCTGGAGAACAGGGACATCTCTGGAGAAGAGCAAAGGAGCCATTGGTTGCTTGTGGCAAAGAATAAACAAAAACCTGTTTCTGTGTGTGTCAACTCAGGGCTGGCTGCTCTGTCACCAGACACTTTCACTCACCAAATCCGTTCATTATATCATATGTCATCGTTCCTTCTCTTTCCTCTAAGCATTTTCCAGTTTCCAGCCAATGTTGAGGAACCTTGGTGTTCTGCTTGAGAAAGCTGT
>NW_020447923.1:0-22473 GCF_003343035.1 Apteryx rowi
GGCCCTATGATACAGTGTTCCGTTGTGTTTTCCTCTGCCTCATCTCTAATCCTTTGCTGCCATCTAAAGGCCAAAGCGATTCAAATGCATTTCCCTGGTCAAAGTATCCCATGAGGACCAGGGCCTGCGAACACAGGGCCTCTTCCAGTTGTCTGAAGAAGGCCTCATCTTTTTCTTCTTCCTGATCAGGTGTTCTATAGCAGACACCCACTACCATGTCACCCAAACTGGTTTGCCTGCTAATCGTTACCCATAAGCTTTCAGCTGGCTCATCATCCAGCCCTAGCCAGAGCTCCATGCCTTCCAGCTACTCTCTCACATAAACAGCAACTCCCCCTCCTCGCCTTCCCAGCCTGTTCTTCCTAAAGAGCCTATCTCTATTCATTGCATCCTTACCAGTCGTGTGAGCTATTCCACCACATCTCTGTGATCCCACTGAGACTGTAGTCCTGTAACTGCACAGAGACTTCTAATTCATCCTGTTCATTCCCTATGCAGCATGCATTACTTGACAAGCATTTCAGAGAGGATCCCTAGCATACTGATTTCCCATAAAGGGCATGAGAGCTTTCCCATAATGTGGTCCTATGCACTTCCTCAGTTACATGCATACACTTGTAAATAGATGATGACCAGTTTTTCTATAACCCAGAATAGTTGACTGGTATGTGCCTTGAGAGCAGTCTGCAAACATCACAAAATGCCCATTTCCTAAGTTTCTGAGCTGTGCAAGCAGCTGGTCCTTGGAGAGGATGACTCTTCATCCCAGCAGTGGTGTATTGCATATGAAAATTGACTTTGTTGCCTCTTCTTTTTGGCACTTGCAAAGGAGAAGAATGGGTATTAGTACTGTGGGTATACAATACTATGGGTATTGTAGCTATATGGAGAGCAGGCAGATAAAAGAAGTCTTCTAGGACTCTTATATGAATATATATTTTATTAGCAGATTCATTTACACTACTAAACATAGTTATCTTTTAAACGAATAGGTCTACTGTTATACTATGTTATCGATGTACAAAGTGTCCTGTTTAGAACTTGCAGAATAGATGAGTTAAGTTATTTTTTTACTCACATGAAGGCGTTCCTTGTAAAAATGGCAATATGGGAAGGAAAGTCATGCACACAGGAATACTTCTTCATGCAAACTTCCTTACAGAGCTTTTCAGAGATGGACCAAAGTTTATGGAGAAAGTCAGGACGCATGGAAAATTTGAGAATGCTTGGCATTGGCATGGAGTCAGCTTGGCAGACTTCTGTGGCTTCACCTTGGCAAGAAGTTCTTAATAATGAAACAGGAAAATGTTTGAATGCAAGTGTTTTCTTAATCCTGGTAGGTATCATTAGTCAGACTCTGGGAGGGGAGACTTCAACAAAGTGTCTTTCCTTCTAAATATGGATTTTATTAGCAGGATGGTTTGCACTGTCGCATTAATATGGGGTAGAAGCTTCTACCTGTAATCTAAAAGCTATCATACAGTAATTTAGGTTGGAAGGAACTTTTGTATGTTTCTACTCCAGGTCAGAGCTAACTTCAAAATTAGGTCATATTATTTAGGGTTTTGCCCAGTCAAGTTCTAAATAACATTAAGAATGGAAATCCCACAGTGCCCTGGTCCAGTCTTAGCAGTGCTCACAGGATTTTATTTTTTACTCCTAWCTAGTTAGAATTTCTCTTGCTGCAATTTTTTTCCTATTGCCTCTTGTTCTTTCACTGTGCACCTCTGAGAAAAGTGTGGCTTCATCTTCTCCATGACCCCCTGTTAACGGTGGTTACTAATACTTGGAATACACAGAGGTAGAAGACACCACTCTGGAGTAAGGTTATTAGATGTTTATTACCTTGAAATCCCCGAACCGCAAGGGGAACCCCAGGAACCTTGCGGGGAAGTGATTGGGCTGTCCCAGGCACCACAGAGCACCAGCCCATGGTGAGGTTCAGGGGGATGTGGGTTTAAGGTGAATTAATAGGTTACAATATGGGGTACAGCTACAGATAGCAAGGGAAGCAGTAATCCTTTAGGTATACAGATAACAAGGGAAGCAGTAATTCTTTAGCAGTATGCAAGTTCAGACTGATGCCTAGGTGGTGCAAGTCTAAGGGTTGTGGCCTGCCATTCCTTATGGGTCTGCACACCAAGTGTTTTGGCAGCTGGAATAACTGGTTGGTCAACATGCTCCTGTCTCCTCTCCAATCTTTTGCTGTTTACCCACCCCCCCCATTAAGAAGTTAAGGCTGATACTAGCTTCCAGCAACCCCCCCTTACCCCTGCCCCCACCCTCTCTTTTCCAGGCTAAACAAATTCAGTTCTCACTGTCTTTCTCCTCATATACTCAGTCTTCCACCACCCTAACCCTCTGATGCTTCCTTCTGATGGTCCTTCCACTTCCTCCGCCTTAATTTTTTTGGGGAAAACCAAACATAATATTCCCTTCTGTAGCCTCACTATTGCCAAATAGAGGGGAACAATCAAGTCCCTTTACCTCATGGTTCTTGGTAATACAGCCTAGTATGTAGTCAGCCTTCATCAATGAAAGGACATCGTGCTGAGTATGATCAGTTTACCATCAACCAAGACTCCCACATCCTTTACTAGAGGTCTGCTGCTTGGTAAGTTAGTCCCCAGCTCGTACTGTTACATGGGGTGATATATGCAAAACTTGTGACCTCATCCATTTGTTCTTTTCTTTAAGCTGTCCAGAATCAGTTTGCATAAGGACAATACTGTCTGTACAGCTACTGCTGTGTATGCAGTGTCCAACAACTGCTGTCTGAAGGGACACTGAGACAGGGAGGTAAAATATCAAGAAAGAACAGGGAATTCCAGGAGTGAAAATAATAGAAGTTTATAATATTATTATCTTTATGGTCACCCTCTGAATCAAGAAATGACCATTGTGATACCATTGTTTTCCTCTAAATGCTTAGCTAGACAAATGCTTGTGACAATAGGTGTTCAGAAAGATACAGAGAAACAACAGTCTAATAGCACATGAGAAGAGATTCTTCACATCTAATTTGGTTACCCTTGCCTCTCTTTACGGTTGATGCAGACTATAGAAGTAGTGAGCCTAGAAACTAGTGTTCCTATGAGTCAACATATTTTTGCTGTCCAGGGTGAGATGAATTGCACCCTGGGCTCTACCGCCTATTTCTGAATATTTTGAGGAGCTTTGGGAGTGATGGATGCAGATGTAGGTGCCTCCATGTAGTCAGATGTTTCTAACCTGTAAGCTTATGGCTTTGAGAAGATAGATGACATGAGAGAAGCCAGGAAAGAAAGAAATTAGCTGAAGAAAACATTTTCAAAATGAAGAATATCTCATAATCAAATCTTGCTCATGTCTTTGAAGCAATTACTTTTAGCCAGTTTTTTTTTAGAGAGACCAGAACTCAGCTGGATGGATGCTTCATTTCATTTGGTATGGTAATTCCTATTATAACAGTCCACCTAATCTATTCACTTTGAAATAACAACACTGGAATGGTGGATATGTATAATGGTTTTCTTGTAATCTAGAATGGCACAGTATGCAAGAGAAAGTGAAGCAGAAGGCTTACTGGATGAGTGAGGGCAGAGGTACTTAGCACTGTGCACTCCAGTTTAAGGCAAGGATACTTTTGTGTGTTGCAGCACTGAGTACCATAACATCTAAATGCCTTTTTACATGGTCCTCTTAAGATCAGATTCCTGATAATATTTATCCCTCTGACTTTGCTTTAAATCAGTAGGAACCAGGTGCCTCTCACCATGTAGGCCTTAGCATTCTACTATGCAGTAGGAGACATCTATAGGTCATTTCCTCCTTTAACTATAAAGGGTAGCTATATTGCTGGTGGTTGACACTGGTTAAAATTAAACCCCTTGCCACAAAAGTCATGTAGAAGGAGCAAGTGGCGCATGGTACTTTCTGGACAATGAACAAGAGGAAGGGCCTGTCCGCAAAGCATTGTAGTCAGATTGTAGTCAGTACCCTACAGAGAATAGCTAGAAGAGGCAGCCAACAGGCGCAGCAGTTCATGCAGAAGGGTGCAAAGAATGGATCCTCATCATTATGACTAGAGAGCTCTGAGGGCGGTGGTCAGGGGTATGGGGGCCCAGGTAGGCTTCTCCTCAATCCTGCTGGTGAGGGGGAAGTATGGGAGGAGGAGTGGATGGATACTCTGAGTTAACAATTGGCTGCGCAGCTGGTGTTGCAAAGAGGGTTTTGTTTTCTATGACCACGGGACCCTGTTTGAAGATCAACATCTGCTTGGGAGAGATGGGATCCACCCCCCTAAGCAGGGCACAAGCATCTTTGCAACAGGCTGGCCAACCTGGTAAGGAGAGCTTGAAACTAGGAAAGATGGGGGAAGGGAAGAGTTATAGAGACCATGCAGTCAGCAAAACAGGGCTCAAGTGGGGATACCTCCAGCAATTGCATGCAGCTAAGGAAGTACCTATAAGACAACACTATGGGGAAACCTCTTGCTCCTCTTCTGGGAAATCATCACACTCAGATGCCTCTCTGAATTGCCTGTACACTAATGCATGCAGCATGGGAAATAAACAGGAGGAATTAGAGATGTGTGTGCAGTTGGTCAGCTATGATCTCACTGGGATCATGGAGACATGGTGGGCTGACTGGCGTGACTGGAATGCTGTGATGGATGGATACGGGCTCTTTAGGATAGGCCAGGAAGGCAAGGAGGGGACGTCACACTTTATGTGAGAGAGTAGCTGGAATGTATGAAGCTCTGCCTAGGGGTGGATGATGGGCTGACTGAGAGCGTATGGGTAAGGATTATGGGGCAGACTAACATGGGTGACACTGTTGTGGGTGTTTGCTATAGGCCACCTGATCATGAAGAAGTGGTAGATGAGGCCTTCTACAGACAGCTGGAAGTAGCATCACATTCACAGGCCCTGGTCCTCACAGGGGACTTTAACCACCCCAGTATCTGCTGGAGGGACAACACAGCAAGGCACAAGCAATCTAGGATGTTCGTGGAGAGCTGATAGAGGCACCAACGAGGAGGGGCACTCTGCTGGACCTCCTACTTACATACAGAGATGGGCTGGTTGGAGATGAAAAGGTTGGGGGCAACCTTGGCTGCAGTGACCATGAGATGGTGGACTTCAGGATCCTGAGAGAAACRAGCAAGGCAAAGAGCAGGATGACAACACCTGCTTTGAACTAGGCAGGACAGGATTTGAACTACTTTACAGGAGTTCAATAAACATTGGACTGCTAGCTCTCTAAAAATGGGTCTGCTAGCTCTGTTTCATTATTTTTGAATTGCATTGTTGCTCCAGTGTAAGATAGGGAATTCTTAAAACTTCAGATATTTTTGTGGCACAGCAAAATTTGTTTTTTTCTGCTTCTTAAAAAAAAAAAAAAAACCTGCCAGGTCATTATTGTTCTTATCTATATCTATCAATAATTAGTTAGAGATTTAGACAAAGAAAAATTTAATCAATTGGACATATTCTCCCAGTGTAACTGCAGTTGGACGCAAAACTTTAATTATAAACATGGGACTTGCTTTCTTAAAGGTAAATTATTCATGGTAAATTGTCAGTATCTCTTACATTAATAACGCCTATGCTGAGGATGATTACTAGTAACTTTGGAGTTAAGACCACATTGTCCTTGGCACTGCATATACACAGAACAAAAACATTTGAAACTGATTGCCACAAAGCATTCCAGTCTAAATATATGGCAACAAACACATTATTACTTGAATAGAGAAATACAGAGAGTTTGTGTTTGGTCTCAGTATGCCAGCAGCTTAGCAATCTAGACCAGCAAAGGCATTGGAATTCAGAGGGACGCAGACTTCTTAAATGCTTTTGTAGATCTGGACCGCAAAGACCTAACTCCTCCATGAGCATTTGAAATCTTGTTTATTTCAGCTAGATCCCAGAAGAGCAGTCAGGGCTAGGATTTACCTCACCTAATTTTAGACATCTGAAAGGTAGTTGTACAAGCCTGTGTTATTCACCTTAGCACCTTCTGTAGTTCACACACAGTGCTGGGTACCTCTAACAGATGGTTCATCTGTCTTATATTCTTATCCTCGGGCAGAATGAGTGGCTCCCCAGTACACAGTGAGCAGGCCTGCTGAAACCAATATTCCTTTTGAAAAGGACTTTCTTATTGTCTCTGTTCTCTTGTCCCTCACGCACTTTGTGTCCACGTGACAAAAACTTCAGAGTGGTGGAAGATGAGAATCTCTGATACACTGTAGCAATGCAGCAGCTGGTTCTGAAAGCATAACCTTGCATCTGATATATGGTATATATGAAATAAAATAGCAATTGTAGAGGATAAGTGTCGGAGTGGGGGGACGGACCCGGAGTAACGATGAGTCTCAATATGAGTATGGTCGTTCTCCCTTTATTAGAGCTTACACAGAGTATATATAGACAAGCAATAAGCATGCACTAGCAATAGCTGTATGATTGGTTTACAGYYTCYGTBCACGCGCCTAAAGCGAATACACGATTGGTGCAAAGTTGCTGTTCATGTGGAGGGGCTTGTCAGCCCCCTCCTTTACTTGTTTACCACTACTTGTCTTCCCCTTCTGTAATGGTCTAGGAATGCTCAAGGACAGTTCACATAGCCGTGGGATCCTCCCTTCATCATGAAGGCAGGATTGCTCACTTCTAAGAAAGCATGCCCTCTCTTGCTTAACCATTCTCCCACAGATAAGAATAAGTGAAAAAAGTCACTCTTAGTGTACAAGGATAGACTGCTGCAAACTGAACACACCACAGCAATATACAGTGAGTGAGGTTAAGAAGAAGGAAGTTTTTTTATGGGATCTAGAAGGTAAACAGTGCTGTTGTTCTGCAAACTTTCATTTACAGACTTTAATAATTCTGTTTCTGTGCTAATGGAATTTTGCTTTTAGCTTGGGAAAAACAGCCCCATTGCCATTTTGTCAGGTACCCTGATGGGTAATGGGATAGTTTGAGGTGTGTATATTTTTGCAGGTTCTCCAGAAGCCTATTGCCTGCAAGCTCACCTTGTAATGGTTGTGTTGTGTTATAGTCTTGCCTTCTGTAGGAAGTATGGATCTTGGATTAGTAAAAAGCTGCTAGAAATCTATCAGTGTATATTAAGATCCACTTTTTGGAAATGCATTGTGAGTCTAGGGATTGAGATGGCATTTGTAAGGCTTTTTTGGGGCCTTGGGTGAAGATAAATTCAACTTAATCTAGTGGGGAAACCCTTGAACTTTAAACATATGAGAAACTGAAAGACTCCAAACTTTTTTTGAAACACCTCACAGTTCCCAAGCTGTTTTCTGGGGGAATGTTGAGTAAAAAGGAGAAAGCAGAATTGCTGTTTGATCCAGTGCTTAGTCTAGCAACACAATGCATATTAGAAAAATAGCGTTTGAGAAAACTTCTGAAGATTTTCAGGATGGCTGCTTTTAAAATCTGAAGCCAGAATTCAGATGAAGAAAACCTTATACTTTTTGCGTTCCTGTTTCTTCTTCACCATCTTCACCTGCTGTTGAGGCTGTTATTGGTTGGACTTATTGAAAAAGATAAAGGACATAAGGGTCATATTGAATTGCTTACAACCAGCTCTTTCCAGATGAATTTTCTCTCCTAGCCTCAGTTTTGTTTGGCCTCTGTGGCCTATCCTGTTAATTGCAAATTTTTTTAGTGCCTTAATTTTTGAATCTGACTTGGAAAAAATATAAAATAAAATCAGATCTTTTGTTATTTACTTTTTTCCTCAGGAAAATGAGCATTTTGGCCTTGCCAAAAGACAACCTCCTTTTCTGTTTTCTCAAAATCACTATTTAAAAAGACATATCACCTGTTTCTACCCTGATGCCAATTATGAAAATTAGAAAAGTTTTCATTAGTGTAGAATCATCATTTCCAATTATAGCTGCCAGGTTTAAGAAAAGTCAGGAAAGTGTGTTAATTGAATGGTTTGGAGCTAATAAAGTTTCTCCAGTTATTTTTTAAAACTACTTTTCTTGCACAAGAGGGAAACAGTAACCAAGTCAAGTAAAAAAGGGAAAAAAAGAAATCCACTTAAAGCTGTTGCAGCAACAATTCCAGGCCAGGATTTTAACAAACACTTGAAATCATGAGCTCAGTCTTTAGCTAGTGTCTCTGAAAAAACACTTTTGAGTCATACTGCAAATCAGTCTACCTAGTGGGTCTTATCTACACAAAGTAAACATTAAAATGCTTTTGGTAATCTCTGTAGTAACCAGTTCACATTCCCACACCACTAGAGTTAACAAAACCACAAAACCAAAAGTTCCACTTCCAGGAAAAAGGGTTGTTGCAACATCCCCTGAAATGGAAAATAATGTTGGTGAAATGTTTATTCTAATATTTTGTGCTTTGTTATATTTTTGCATTTTCCCCTTAGCGCTTGTCAGTTCAAATTTGGATGTGACCTGAAACTTTTTTTTTTTTTTTTTTGCTAGAGAGGAAATAGAACTGTTAACTGATTAACTATGTGTGTCTCTGTTCTAGACTTCAGGCTGATACTTCAGGCTGATACCTGCAATAGGATTTCATTTAACTGCTAAGGAAGAAATATATGGGTACCTGGAGGTGCTGGCCAATCCAGATGATGGAGATGATACCAATGTCGAAAGGTGAGTGATCAGTAGGACTGTAAAAATGAAAACATGGAGTCCTCACATGCCTGTGAACTGCAAATGGTGAATTCCCTCTGGGTGGTCTGATTTTCCACCTTACCTTCCTAGTTTTTTGGGGGGGAAATGTTGTAAGTGAGATAGATAGGGCCACCAAAACCAATATATATTCCTATAACATCTTTCCGTCCATTTTACCACTACTTTACGCAGAACATTTTCATTTCACATTGCTATTCCTAAAAAAAAAAAAAAAAAAAAAAAACATACAAGCAAAACCTTTCTTTGCTACACCTCTCTCTCCTGTGTCACAAACAGTACATACTCTTGTTTATCAGTCCATGCTTACTCCCTTCTGCATTATCTCTCTGTATATTCAGGCACTCTCTCTTAAAACACCTATCATGATGGCAATTACTTCATTTCACTGAGACATGCAAAGATACTTGTCTAAAGTCAGCATTTTCAGCAATGCCTAAGTTGTTTAGGAAATCAGGGTCACACTAGCACTCCAGATAGCTCCAACAGATAGCTTCAAAGCATTCCCAGAAGACCAAAAAGAATACTCATGCTCTCTGACAGGTGATTGTTTTCAGAAAGTCTCTTTCTGTTTCTGGCAAAAGACACATTCACACATTTTTGTTTAAGTCTCACTTATCTTGTCCAATTTGAGGGACATACCTGTGTGCTTAAGGATCCCAGTTATCAATGTTTCATGCCTTTCTGTCAGTGAAAAGAGCTGGACACTTCTGGAAGGCAGTTCATCCCACTAATGCTGTGAGTAAACAGGAATATGTCGTACTGAGGCTCGTAATTTAAGTGATGGAACTAAGCATCTGAGACTGTGCAAGGTAAATGTAAATATAAATAAATAAATACATAGATAAATAGATAGATAGATAGATAGATATTCACAGTGACAGTGACTGTAAACACTTACAGCACTTCCCCAAGTCTCTGGTTCCCTCTGCAGTAATAATCTTCAAACAGTGCAGGTTATTTTACATAATTACCTCTGATTCCTGGGAACTAATGTCTATGGCCTAGAAAATCCCTTTCAGTATTATGTTCTTTTGCTTTTCTACTGTATTTTTAAAATTTAAAATTTATTCTTCTTTTCCCTACTTATATTATTTCATTAAACAAATTCTACTCTTAATAGTTCCATAGCATCCCTATTTTATCTGCATATTTACTGTTGAATTTTGTTTCAAACTAAGCCATTCAAAATATGAATCTAGTGCAAGATTTTCTGACTAAAAGGGTTACTGATATTATAAGATTATATTATGTTCCTTCTCTTTTGTATCTAGGTCATATATCATCATTACATAGTCATAAAGCGTGCATTTAAAAATTAATGTACATATCAGTTATCTTAAAAATAGAATTAACAACCTTGTTCAGACAAGGAATTAAAAGGAAAAGAATCATTTACACTGCTTTTGTCTGGGTCACAGTGGTTCTGATCTGATTCGAATGCTGTCTGCTTACTGTGGGTGTGGAGTCTTACTCCAGCTTCCCTTTCTATTTATCCTGTTTCTTTTCCCTGCATCAATATGTTCTTCTTAGTTATTACATCCTTTGTTTCCTTGTATTGAAAAGTGCGTATGGATAGATTAATAAAGGTATGAAAAACATATTCAGTAGACAATCACTTTGTTCATGCTCAGAGATGAATGTGTACTGCTGGCTCCACATACATGAACTCTTCATGCATGTATCATATAATCCTAACAATCAGATGAGATACTCAAGTGGAGAAAGCTTTCTGTCTGGTGGATGCTAAAGAAATGTTTATGATGGTGGAGATGATGACGATTTAAAAGACCAGAAAAAGCAAGGAAGAGCTGAATAAGACAACAGTGGCAACAACAAAGATAATCCTTTTGATGATATTTGTGCCTTTGCAAACCAGGCTAATTAATGGCATAACAAGACARTAGAAATGGTTGATAACATTGGGGCCACAGAGTGTAATGGAGTTGATTGCATATAACTAAGGATCAGCCAAATGAAAGAGCTGTGAGGAGAAAGGCCTCAGGGTCTGCCAGGAATAAAAGTGAAAAGGCCTATGTTTTTCCATTATTTAAGCTAATAAGTTTCTTTAGAGTGAAGAAGTTGGCCAGCAGTTTGGGGACAATGGCTCACATATCAAATTCCCAAGAATGGAAGGTTCCCAAAAAGGAAATATGAGCTTGTGGAAGGTGATTTGGGATACAAGAGAAGCAACGACTATAATGTTCCTGCTGGCAGTCCAGATGTAAATCACCAGAGCACGCACAAAGAAGACAGCTTACACCTTTTGAATGTGGGGAAAATCCATCATGATATAAATCTTAAGCAATAAGTTTAGTCAGAGACTGTTTTTTCATCATTGCTTTTTACTCTTCACATTTCTACAAGAGAGCAAAAGAACTGTAAATACATGGTTTCTAAGACATATTTTAAGCTGGCGCTTTCAATGACTCTTCACAATTGCTGCCCACTGAGTGGGAGATTTTAAAGAGAAGGAATGTATAAAAATCCGTGTAGAGGTATAAAAACTCTAGCCATCACTTTTAAAGGTTTTTTTTTCCTTCACAAACAAATTCTGATTTGCTTGAGAACTGAAGGCCAAATCACTCCCTGAAGTGCTTTTGTCAGTGAATACCAACTGAGTCTTTCATTCAAAGGTGAATTGAATAGAGAGACTAAAATGACTGTCTTAAATGGTTATCTGTCTTTCAGCCACAATTAGTCTATCCCTAAAGGATAAAGGCAAATCTTTGTTTTAGTTCAAACAATAATTAATTTAGGGAAATCATATGGCTTAAATTACACCCAAGATCAGGCAGATCAACAAGAGAATCAATATGCTCGATTAGGATCATCACTTTAGAAACTATGTTTAAAGGGAGGCATCACATATCAATTGCACAAATGATGCAGAACATAAATAAAAAGTAGGATTACATAATTTCATGCGTTAAATTTAATCTTCGAGGTCAGTAAAGCTACAACAAACATGAACACAAGCTCCTCAAATCACTTATTTTAGAAGAAATAAGTTTTGCAGTCACAAAACATCTCATGCATAATAACAAATGAAAAACAGAGACAGTCAGTGGAAGACAGCCTTTTTTAATTTTTACTTTGACAGATAATGAAAATAATAAATCTTTGGAAAAAGACTTGAAAGCATGATTTCAGAATAACCAAGGGGAAGAATGAGCAACTGAACGTGTAAGTCAAATATTGTCCATAGTCAGAAGGCAATAATCCTGTTTTCTTAATCATAATTGCTTCTGTTTTCTTTTTAATAATTATTGGCATTTGCTTCCCCAAGAGGTTTCTAGAATCAGGTTGCTACAGGAACATCCAGAAAAGTCTACATTTTAGTCCTCATTTTTTAACCTCAAATATATTATTTCTGGCCACTGCTGTTTTCAAGGCAGTCTTTACCTCTTTGTTTCTTAAAGGATAAATGAAAGGGTTGAGCAGTGGTGTTTCAAGGGTGTTCAGAGGGCTCACCACTTTGTTCATATTTAGTGATGCGTGTCCTCTTGTCCTGACATAAATAAATATGACAGCTCTATAAAGCATGATAGCTACACTCAGATGAGTTATACAGGTGGAGAAAGCTTTTGTCTCCCAGAGGGAGATGGGATCGTCAATATGGTGAAAATGATGAAGAAGTAGGACATAACATTAAAAAAGGAAGTGCTAAAAAGAACCACTGAAGCGGTGATGAAAATAATCCATTCAATACGGTGGGCGTCTGTGCAAGTCAACTTCAGCAGTAGCCCAACATCACAGTAGAAGTGTTTGATGACATTGGGGCCACAGAATGACAGTCTAAACACCAGAATGGTTTGCATGACGACAGTCAGAAAACCACCATCCCAAGAGCAAAATGAAAGCTGAGCACACACTCCTCCACTCATGATGGTGGTGTAATGGAGAGGGTTGCGTATGGCTATGTATCAGTCAAAGGACGTGACCATGAAGAGGAAAAACTCAGTAGCACCAAGGAGAAAATGGGAGAAGGCTTGAGCTTTGCAGCCATCTATGATGGTGGACTTTTTGACATCCAGAAGACTGGCCAAGAGCTTGGGAATTGTAGCTGAACCCCTCAGTGATTTCAAGCAGCCCCTTCTTTTCTCCATGTAGGAGAAATGGCCCTCCTCTGACCACAGCTAGTGCACAACAGAAAGACAACTCTCAAAAAAMCAAGAAATTCAGATTATAGCTGAGACATAGAAGATTCCCCAAAATGAGAGTTTTTTCAAGAAAGAAATAGCAAGAAAGAAAGTCCAAGGATGAAATGAGTTTGTGGAGAGTGATGTCATTTACCACTGTGGCAATGATGATGACATTGCTAAGGATAGTCAAAATGTAGATGACCAAAAAAAAAGTGTAGATGACTCCCACAAAAAGCAAATATAAACACTTTAAAAGCTGGGGAAACCAAGAAGAATGAAATCAGTCACAAAAGTATGGTCTTCCATCCTCTGCTTCCACTTTGTATATTTCTGCATGAATAAATATGGCAATACAAATAAAGGAGCAATCAAATGTTTTTATGTGATTAGGAAAAGGGGAAATGTATGTATATTTTCATGCATATCTATATATATGAGGCATTTTGTTGATTGATTTTAACATTTATTTTAAAGAACCCAGAAGATTTGAAATCCTTATAATAGCTTTCCTGTTTCTTTTGTTAGTTTTGTTTTCAGCACTGAAAATGCATGTGTCTTTTATGCTAGAAGACCATATGCATGATTAAAGAATTTATAAGCAACAATGATATATAATGGTAATGTTCTCTCTAGCAGTTACATTTCTAGGGGTGGGAGCCATTAGCCCAATTTATGTCTTCTAAGAGATGGATGCCTAGTCAGAACTAATTTAAGCTCCTATTTTCAAGCCAAGACTGTACCTTCAAAAGGTGATTAACTTCATCTGGACACAGGCAAGATGAACTACCCCTTACCTTGGGTGTTTCTTCCTCCATTATCCGTAGAGGAGAACAGAAGATGGAATAGATATCAGAAAATTGAGATGTTTAAACATAGATCAAACAAATCCCACCTTTTGGCTTATAAAAAGCCGCTGCAAGTCTGTCTCAGCCTTAGCTTGATGTAATAATTTGTTTTCTTTTCAAAGGATTCTTTCATGCTAAAGAAATAAACTAGGTAGAAAATAAATTTACCCATTACTTTATGAAACTTTATATCACTTGTGTTTTGTTATCTTAATCTTTTTCACTCCCACAGGTTGTTTTCAAGCAGTTCTAAATGAAGGAAAGAAAGCATCTTTACATCTGAAACCTATTAAATGCTAACCCATTTAGTTTTACTACAAACAACAAAAAGTCAAAATGTTGGGGCTGTCCTTCATATATATATTTTTATATATATATATATATATATATATACACGTGTGTGTGTGTGTGTGTGTGTGTAAGTATATATAAATATACATGACAAAATGAGCATTCAGTTAAGGTGGGAGTAGAAACCATTTTCTTCCTAGCTAAATATATTTTTTAAGCCAATCAGATTTCTGTCCCTCCCTGCTGGGGGATAGGAATACCTTACTAATATATTACTGTCAACATAATCTGTCCCTATTCACCCTTATTTCTGTCAAACAGTCTAATTACACTTACATGTAAACAGTCTAGATTTCTTGGACAACAGATTTTTTCTGAAATGCTTTTTTTTTTTTGTTCCTAAAAAACTTAGAGCATAATACCCACATATGTTTGTCTCTTTAGGGTCTGGATTACTTTCAGAAGCCACCAGTGGCTCTCTGAATAATGAAAAAAGAAAACCAGAAGGAATATGTTCACATTTGTGAACAAACCATCAAAGTTAAAATCTGTGTCCCAAACAACAGCACAAAACCTTTAGGGAGAAAAGATCACTTAAGAGGCATAAAGGATCTGCAGAACCTTACAGAAGCCTAAGTGATAAATCAGCATGGAAAACCACAGTGTCTCTTAAGTAATAACAGCAATAAAATCTTGTATAAACTCATGAAGAGAACCCCAAATCCTCAGACAGACCTGATAAATCAGCTGCTGAAGAGTAGGACAGTTCTATCTTTGTAATCTTAGTAATTTTTCTACGTCTACAAATATTAAAAATAGACAGACTTTAAAAATAATGAAAATCAGAATTCCTTTAATCCGTTTGAGGAACATTGATGTCATTTATCTTGACTTTAGTAAAGCTTTCAACATTGCCTTCCAAAACTCTCTTATAAGCAAGATAGGAAGTTATGGTCTTGGTGCATGGACAATTAGACTGGCAAAAAATCTGTCTGGATGGTGGGGCTTAGGAAGTAGTAATTAATGAGTTTTACTCTACCTGGAAGATGATAACAAGTGGAGTGCTGCAGGGGTCTACACTAGGACCTGCCATGTTTAATATCTTTATCAATGACCTGGAGGAGGTGGCAGAGTACTTTCCCATAAATTTTGCAGATTACACAAAACTGAAAAGACCAGTCGATACACTTGATGACAGGGCTGCCATTCAGATGGACCTAGGCAGGAGAAATGGGCCATCAGGAACTGCAAGAAGCTTAACATGGACAAATGCACTTGCACCTGGAAAGGAATAACCCTTTGCAAAAATACAGGCTGAGGACCGACTGTCTTGTGAGCAGCTTTGCAGAAAAGGCCTTGGGGACCTGGTGGAGAGCAAGCTGACCATGAACAAGCAGTGTGCCCTGGCAGCAAAGCAAGCCATGAGCGTCCTAGGCTTTGTTAATAGGAGCATAGCCAATAGATCAAGGGAATTGATCATATCCCTCTAACTGGCACTCATGAGACCACATCTAGAATACTGCAACCAGTTGTGGGCCCCCCAACTTAGGAAAGACATCAAAAAAAAATGAATTGAGTTCAGCAGTGTCACCAAGATGGTCAGAGGGCTTGAGCACATGTCCTGTAAGGAGACACTGAGGAAACTAGGATTGTTCAGCCTGGGGAAGAGAAACCTAATAACAGCCTTGCAGTGCGCATGGGGAATGCCATCAGGAAGATGCAATTGAGCTCTTCACAGTAGTGCATGGTGGTAGAATGAGAGACAATGAGATGTTCAGACTACTAAAGGATTTTTTCCTTTTTTTCCTTTTTTTTTTCTCCCTGTGGATAGTGAAGCATTGGAACAGGTTTCCCAGAAAGATTTTTCAAATCTTCATCCTTTGAGAGTTTTAAGACCTAACTGGATAAAGCCCTGAGCAATCTGGTCTGGCCACATAGCTGACAGTTCTTTGAGCAGCCTGTTGGACTAGATGACCTCCTGAAGTTCCTTCCAACACGAATTATCCTATGATCCTGTAGAAGTTTTATGTGGAATTAGCCTCAGATAGTTTATAAATGGCTGGTAGGATAAAACCCTGGTATTTAGAGAGAAAGATTTAAATTATGCTTCTAATGGTGCAAACTCAGAAGAACTCTGTTGACTTCAGAAGATAAACATGAACATTTTTAACTGTTGTAATTTCTTGCAGATGGGAGAAAATTCCACAAATGAGTCCCAAGGAGAAAATGCCATCAGATTCCTACAACTGTGCAGAAGATATTCGTTAAGGCATAGTCATAGCAAAAAGCTGAACTGTTTTCTTTTTGGGAAGAACTTCCAAACCATCAATTTCCTTACGGCAGCTTTGATCTCTTTGTTTCTCATGCTGTAAATGACTGGATTCATCACAGGAGGCAGCACAGAATAGAGAACATCCACAATGAGATCCAGAACTGATGGAGGGTGGGAGATGGGTATGACATAGGCAATGATCCCAGTAGAAATGAACAAGGAGATCATAGTGAGATGTGGAAGGCATGTGGTATAGGCCTTATGCCGGCCATACTTTGAGGGAATTTTAAACACTGCAGTGAAAATGTTAATGTAAGACACAACTATGAAAAGGAAGGCAATGAAGAACAAACATGCACTTAAGACCAGAATAACAAGTTCACTGACATATGCATCAGAGCAGGAGAGTTTGAGGATCTGTGGTATGTCACAAAAGAATTTATCAATAACATTTGAGGAACAGAAAGATAACCAGAATGTGTTACCAGTGTGCATTGCCGAGTACAGAAGAGCACAGATCCAGGCACCAGCAATCATCTGGGCACAAACTCTCAAGTTCATGATTGTTTTGTAGTAGAGTGGCTTGCAGATGGCAACATAGCGGTCATATGCCATGATAGTGAGGAAGATGAAGTTGTCTGTAGCAAAGAAGAAGAAAAGGAAGACCTGGGCAGCACATCCAGAATAAGAAATTTTCCTGGTGTTGAGTAGGGAATTCCCTATGGATTTGGGGACAGTCACAGAGATGGAGCTGAGGTCCAGGATGGACAGATTCATCAGGAAGAAGTACATAGGTGTGTGAAGGCAGTGGTCAAAGGCTACAGCCATGATAACGAGAAGATTGCCCATCAGGGCAAACATGTAGGCAATTAGGAAGATGACAACATGTAAGATCTGCAGCTCCCTCTGGTCGGAGAATCCCAGCAGGAGAAACTCAGTCACAGTGGTTTGGTTGAACATTTTCCTTTTCTGCCAAAACCTTGGACTGGAAAAACAAAGCAGTCACAGAAAGATGGTTTAGTGTTCTGGATTGTCATATCTTTAACATCAAATGATCTTAATTTCAAAAAGTGCATAATGGGTTCTGTCCATTTTTCATTTTTCTTTTCACCTGAACAGTCCTAGCAGGAGCCTAGAAGGATATTTAGACTTTTGTCAGCAAGCTGAACTCTTCTCAATGTTTGCAGCTGGCATGAATGCACAGCACCCATGAGGACATTTTGCAAAAGCCACACTTCTAGTGTCATGTATGATGACAACTTGAGCTTGTCTACTCAGAACTTCCCCAGAATTCTTTGAACCCCATGTACACACATAGAGACACCTTATGTATAAAACCTGTGTACAGAGAGATTCATCTGACTTAAGTACTGAGGGATTTCATCCAGACATTGTGCATGTCCCCATATAAGCTAACAGGTTTAACAACTTTCTTAGCCAATAGAGAGAAACATGTATTTCTATGGTTTGATACATCTCATCCTGTGGTCATGATCTAAAAAAGGGCATCTGAACCATACTGCAGATGTGTATTTTACTCTCCTGTGGTAATCAAAGGTGATAGTGGGTCCTAGCTCTGAAGTGCACATTTACAATGGAGAAGTCTTTAGTAAGCTGTTCTCAAAGGGAGGTTATTAAGAAGATGGAGCCAGGCCTCCATTGCTCCACCTATATTTCTAAGCTACTGCAGTTTTCTGTTCTGCTTTCATTCCAGAGTCTGCAGTGTAATAATCAAGAGTGGACAAGGAATTCCTACAGACTCAACTGTTGAACGCTAGATCCATAGTTCCACTTCAGTCTATCTGTTATTGAATTTTGATAAACAAGAGTGAAATACATGTCAGAAGTTCCTTCAAAACACCACCTTATGACTTGTCATACCTTTCTCCAATTCCTTCCAGGCAAGAAGAAAGGAGTTTGGAGAAGAAGGAAAAATCAGTCACAGTCTGCAATTTCTTTCAAACAACCCCCTCTAACTGAATCTTACTCATTGCTTCTAGATACCGTACTCTTCAAGTGGTTGAGTTCGTCCTCCCTCCTATATCCAGCCATGGACAATCAGATTCATCCCACCTAACTTTAGGCACCCACATTATTCTGTCTGAGCGTATCACTTCAAACTCACCTTACAGACATATCTGGTGGGGGGGAAGCGGGGGGGAACATCTACTGGATTTTTTCCCAGACATTTTCGTTAAGATGAAGTGAATCCCTTCCAGAAAGGTTTGTTTTTCTTTATTGCCTGTTTTTTGGCCAGATGAATTGTACCAGGCACACAAGAGCTGGCATCTTTGCTGGCATGATTGTCTCTCTGGCTTTACCTGCAGAGCTGAAAGAACTTAGTAAACAGTGACATTTACAGCTTCTTGGGAAATCAGAGATCATATCTCTCACCTGTCTTGAGATCTTCTTTCTTGGCTGCAGAGGTTCCAATAGTTTTTGTTGTCAAACACATCCACAGATATGAACTCTCATGAGTCATCTCCTAGTAACCAACAAACAACTGACTTGTCTCCTTTGCTTGCTTCTGTGAGCAGGAGGCAATTTAAAATAGTTTTCTAATTATTCCACAGACTGTAATTATCCATCACAGTAATAATTAGAGGGAAGTTCTTGGTTCTTTATCAGTAGGTGCTATTCACTGCACCCAAGATTAGGCGGTAGGTTTAGTTCCTCAAAGGGACCCTTATTTTTTCCCCCCGAACTGTTGTAATCCTGAAATCTTTCATCGCATCCCTGTTAGGCATTTGTACAGGATATTAAAGCGAAACAACAAATTTGCAGAGTAGAGTGAAATTGGACTGACTGAATGGTGAGGACAACAATTCACTTTTTAGCTCAGAGCACACCTACTAAAAATGGGGAATGTATCTACAAAGTGCCCTGCAAAGCAATGGCATGTAGAACTCTTCAGCTGATTTCCTACTTACAGATTAACCTAAAAGAGTACTTAAACGTAATTCAGAAACCTCAGATTAAGTCCATGCAAACCTTCTGAAGCTGGAGTGGATTTCACCTCCCTTGTCTGTAGGTATCTACACTGTAACCTGCATGTACACAGATAAAAGCATCAGTTCCAGAAATCAGTCTCTGGCCAGCCCTTGGGTACTGAGTGGCTTGTGTCTCCAGTCTTTTAGCTTCTCTGCAATAATCTGTCAAGGTAGATGCTATTTGCTGAAACACAGGCATCTGCAGCCAGTTGAGACGGCCATGAGAGCTGCATGGAGCTGGCAGATACATCACAGGACTTACAGTAGACTTGCACTCATTTGGAGCAGCAATTGGAGGCCAGGCAGGAGACTCCAAGTGTCTAAAATACCACTGGAGTCTACATAATTCAGTGTACCTGGTCCACATCACACAGTAGTAGCCTGAGTCTCCCCTAGGGCCTAAGAGAAATAGTTGAGAAATAGTTTGATTTTTCTCCCTCTCTTCTCCCCTTCCCCACTCCCTTCCTTCCTTCCATTGTTTCCTTTCTTCCATTCCTTCCTTCCTTTCCTTCCTTTCTTTCCTTTTTGAATTGACTGAAATAAAGGGAGTGCTGTATGGCAGTCGATGAGACTGATGATTTTACAGTGTAAAACCAAGCAGGGTCTTTCCATATCATGGGATAGAGTATAAGTGCATATGGAAACATTTCTAGTATGGTGTTGGAAGATTGCTCTAGTTGGGAGGTGACAGGGAAGTCAGGTAAGGAATCACTGTATGAATGCACCTGACTTCTCTCCTGGATTGTGCTATCTCTCCCAAGGATCAGGGAAATTGTGTAATTCATAAAATTTCATGTAACTATGATTAAAGTGTTTTGGTATGCAATTTAATCTCCACACTGTCATTTGGTCTTAAAGTGTGACATGATGTCCTGTAATTATTCTGCATTGAARTAGTTGAAGAGAAATAGGTTTCTCATACTGAGATATTGAAATTCTCTCAGGTATTGTGCGGGCTTATCCTGATCCCTTTGAAGAGCATAGCTAAATTTCAGCGACCTAACAGACAATCATTTCCATTAGGAAAAAAGCAGGAAGTCCTTTGCAAGACAAGACTGTTTTTGTAGTATTATAAAAACTCACACCACAATTACATATTTAACAATCTATTTTTAATATGGTAAAGGTACTATTGGGACTATAAATTCAACAAAAGAGAAAGTCTTGAAGTCTCAGGAACAAGCTAATGCATTTTTCATTTGAGACTCTTCTAAGTTGCCTTGAATGGGAAGCCTTTTCTATTTCAATAGTTATTGAAAAATTTTGAAAGAATGACAGATCGTCTTCTTCAAAATTCCCATTTCTTTTCTGTGAATGCAAAAGTGACTAGCTCAGATGACTAATGTTCCCAAAGTTGACTCTCAGATCCTCAACTTCAGGACCTGGGTGGTAGACACCAGATTCTTTGCTGGAACTCAGTGGACACATAGTGTGGAACTGAGCTCTAAACTCTCTTTAAACCCACCTGCACTGACTGGGTGCAATCACCTGGAGTGCTTTCTACCTGTCCTCCCTTCTGCCTCCAGCAGAAGACAGGAACACAAAGGGGCATTGCACTGAGCCACAAAAGTTTTAGGGTATTCCCAACCTGGTTTTCCAGCTCTCTGACTGAACAATATAACTATACAGCTATTACCTGGAAGGAAAACCACATTTCCAACTACACCTCAAAGCTGTTCTTAGAAGAGTTCTCTAGATGCCAACAGGGCAAAGATTTTAGGAGAGGGAGGGATGTCAGCCACATTAAATGGAAGATGTCTAAGTTTTAGCAAGAGTGTATCCAGCAGTTCAAGAGAAGTGAAAATTTCTTGCTGCTTGGCACTTGTTAGACTGCATCTGGAGAAATGTGTACAGCATATGGCTTGCACCATATTAGCTTTTATTCTAATTGTTTTGTGTGCAATGAGTGGATACACACGTGAAAGCTTAATCTCTTTGCTCGCTAATGATGTATAATGCAAGTGAAAGTATGAGTGCATGTATGTTTGAAACTAGGGTATTTGCCRGATGGAGGCAAGGCAAAAGCATGGAATGGAAAGGGAATATCACAACCTTGCCTTGATCAAGAGCTGAGTAGCAGACAGGACAACACAAACAAGAGCTGAATGTGATGAGCCTTGGTACAGGCCATGGACCAGCAAGTGGCAGGAGAACAGTATCTGAAACTGCTGGAAAGGTATACCACGATATCGTGGATGATTTCCCACCATTGTTCAGAACTTCCTCATTGCAAAACATCCTATGGTGCTGATATGTTACTAACTCCAGTAACATCATCGAAGTAGAGAAACACATGTTACAAATAAACAGATAAACAGTCTGTAGTTTGAAGTCACCCTCTCTCCTTCTATGCAGAATGGTTAATGATCATCATCTTTATTTCCCCTTGGTGCCTGGCAAAGGATTTCAACCCAAATTATAAATTGCAGGAAGAGGGAAAGTGTTAACAGTCAAAACTGAGTTTTGAGTGAGGCCACATCTGGAGTACTGTGTCCAGTTCTGGGCTCCCCAGCACAAGAGGGATGTGGCACTACAGGAGCAAGTCCAGCGAAGAGCTACAAAGATGATTAGGGGACTGGAGCATCTCTCTTATGAGGAAAGGCTGAGAGAGCTGGGCCTGTTTAGCCTGGAGAAGAGAAGGCTGAGAGGGGATCTTATTAATGTGTACAAATATCTGAAGGGAGGGTGTCAAGAAGATGGAGCCAGACTCTCTTCAGTGGTGCCCAGCGACAGGACGCAAGGCAACGGGCACAAACTGGAACACAGGAAGTTCCATCTGAATGCGAGGATAAACTTCTTCACTGTGAGGGTGACAGAGCACTGGAACAGGTTGCCCAGAGAAGCTGTGGAGTCTCCTTCTCTGGAGATATTCAAAACCCGCCTGGACGCGATCCTGTGCAATGTGCTCTAGGTGACCCTGCCTGAGCAGGGCAGTTGGACTGGAAGATCTCCCGAGGTCCCTTCCAACCTCAACCATTCTGTGATTCTGTGATCTTTGCAGAACTGAGATTTGCAGTAATGCACATATGTAATGTCAGTTTGCCCATTGCTTGTCTCCACAGCTGCAAAACTGTCTGATTGAGAGGAGTGAGTCCTACTTTAAGTAAGGATTTGGGAAGCTGCATCTCGCTGACTTAGAAACTTATGTGTCTTACAAGTTCTTACAAGGACATGTTTTCTCCACTAGCTTTAGATCTCTGCTTTAGGATTCCATGTTAGTCACTTTACTCCTAATAGTGGTAATAGAAAGATGGAGATAGTGCCA